>NC_092718.1:4432679-4732679 GCF_047496885.1 Scyliorhinus torazame
CTGACAGTGCGGCACTCCCTCAGTACTGACCCTCTGACAGTGCAGCACTCCCTCAGTACTGACTCTCTGACAGTGCGGCGCTCCCTCAGTACTGACCCTCTGACAGTGCGGCACTCCCTCAGTACTGACCCTCTGACAGTGCAGCACTCCCTCAGTACTGACTCTCTGACAGTGCGGCACTCCGTCAGTACTGACCCTCTGACAATGCAGCACTCCCTCAGTACTGACCCTCTGACAGTGCAGCACTCTCTCAGTACTGACCCTCTGACAGTGCGGCGCTCCCTCAGTACTGACCCTCCGACACTGCGGCACTCCCTCAGTACTGACCCTCCGACAGTGCGGCACTCCCTCAGTACTGACACTCTGACAGTGCGGCACTCCCTCAGTACTGACCCTCCGACAATGCGGCACTCCCTCAGTACTGACCCTCTGACAGTGCAGCACTCCCTCAGTACTGACTCTCTGACAGTGCGGCACTCGCTCAGTACTGACCCTCCGACAGTGCGGCACTCCCTCAGTACTGACCCTCCGACAGTGCGGCACTCCCTCAGTACTGACCCTCCGACAGTGCGGCACTCCCTCAGTACTGACCCTCCGACACTGCGGCACTCCCTCAGTACTGACCCTCCGACAGTGCGGCACTCCCTCAGTACTGACACTCTGACAGTGCGGCACTCCCTCAGTACTGACCCTCCGACAGTGCGGCACTCCCTCAGTACTGACCCTCCGACAGTGCAGCACTCCCTCAGTACTGACCCTCCGACAGTGCGGCACTCCCTCAGTACTGACATTCCTACAGTGCGGCACTCCCTCAGTACTGACATTCCTACAGTGCGGCACTCCCTCAGTACTGACCCTCCGACAGTGCGGCGCTCCCTCAGTACTGACCCTCCGACAGTGCGGCGCTCCCTCAGTACTGACCCTCCGACAGTGCGGCGCTCCCTCAGTACTGACCCTCCGACAGTGCGGCGCTCCCACAGTACTGACCCTCCGACAGTGCGGCGCTCCCTCAGTACTGACCCTCTGACAGTGCAGCACTCCCTCAGTACTGACTCTCTGACAGTGCGGCGCTCCCTCAGTACTGACCCTCTGACAGTGCGGCACTCCCTCAGTACTGACCCTCTGACAGTGCAGCACTCCCTCAGTACTGACTCTCTGACAGTGCGGCACTCCGTCAGTACTGACCCTCTGACAATGCAGCACTCCCTCAGTACTGACCCTCTGACAGTGCAGCACTCCCTCAGTACTGACCCTCTGACAGTGCGGCGCTCCCTCAGTACTGACCCTCTGACAGTGCGGCACTCCCTCAGTACTGACCCTCTGACAGTGTGGCACTCCCTCAGTACTGACCCTCTGACAGTGCGGCACTCCCTCAGTACTGACCCTCTGACAGTGCGGCACTCCCTCAGTACTGACCCTCTGACAGTGCGGCACTCCCTCAGTACTGACCCTCTGACAGTGCGGCACTCCCTCAGTACTGACCCTCTGACAGTGCAGCACTCCCTCAGTACTGACCCTCTGACAGTGCAGCACTCCCTCAGTACTGACTCTCTGACAGTGCGGCGCTCCCTCAGTACTGACCCTCTGACAGTGCGGCACTCCCTCAGTACTGACCCTCTGACAGTGCAGCACTCCCTCAGTACTGACCCTCTGACAGTGCGGCACTCCCTCAGTACTGACCCTCTGACAGTGCAGCACTCCCTCAGTACTGACCCTCTGACAGTGCGCCATTCTCACAATTCTGAGCCTTTGATTTTTTACTATGGTCGCTGGAATTGAACCCATGATTCTAAGGCTACACTTGGGATATTGCCGAGTCTGATAATGTCCGGGTCTCAATCGGGATGGCCAGTTACATTCCGTGATCGCCAGTGTCGCTCCGTTGTAGTCAGTTTCAGTCCGGGATGGTCAATTTTACTCCGGGGTGGTCAGGTTCAGTCGGGACTGGTCACTGTCACTCCGGACTGGTCAGTTTCAGCCCGGGCTGTTCAGTTTCACTCCGGACTGGTCAGGTTCACTCCGGACTGGGCAGGTTCACTCCGGACTGGTCAGTTTCACTCCGGACTGGTCAGGTTCAGTCGGGGCTGGTCAGTTTCACTCCGGACTGGTCAGTTTCAGCCCGGACTGGTCAGTTTCAGCCCGGGCTGGTCAGTTTCACTCCGGGCTGGTCAGTTTCACTCCGGGCTGGTCAGTTTCACTCCGGGCTGGTCAGTTTCACTACGGACTGGTCAGTTTCACTCCGGACTGGTCAGGTTCAGTCGGGGCTGGTCAGTTTCACTCCGGACTGGTCAGTTTCAGCCCTCACTCAGCCCTGCTCCCGGTCCCTCTGGAACTCACCCCATTTCCGAGCTCTCTGCTCCGGGAGTTTTCCTGGTTTTCCCTCCCGGCTGCTTCAGCCTCTGGGCTCCATCCCGGCTCCGGTTGGCGGGGCTGAGTGAGCTGTGGGCGGACAGGGAGCCTCTCCCGCCGCTGATTTCCTCTCCCGGTGGAGGACAGCTGCTGCCGGTCTCCTCACGCCATGTAGCGGCCCCGGCCGGGCTGCGGGAGCTCCGGACCCGCGTCTCCGCTCACAGCAGCAGCAGGAGCAGTGACAGAGCGGCGCCCCTGGGCGGCAGCGCAACTAACTAGTGCAACACAGCCAACTAGCACTGCTCCTCACTAGCAACCCAGCTAACTACCACTGCCCCTCACTAGCAACCCAGCTAACTACCACTGCCTCTCATTAATAACACAGCTACCTAGCACTCCACCTCACTGACAACCCATCTAACTAGCACTCCACCACACCAACAACCCAGCTAACTTGCACTGCACCTCACTAACAACCCAGCTAACTAGCACCACACTCCTCTAACAATCCAGCTAACTAGCATGGCTCCTTACTAACAACCCATCTAACTAGCACGGCATCTCATTAACAACCCATCTAACTAGCACTCCACCTCACTAACAACCCAGCTAACTAGCATTGCACCTCACTAACAGCCCAGCAACTAGCACCACACCTTGCTAACAACCCAGCTAATTAGCACTCCACCTCAGTAACAACCCAGCTAACTAGCATTTCACCTCACTAACAACCCAGCTAACTATCATTGCACTTCACTAACAGTCCAGCTAACTAGCATTCCACCTAACAACCCAGCTAACTAACACTGCACCTCACTAACAACCCAGCTTATAGCACTCCATCTAACTGACAACCCAGCTAACACTCCTTCACTAATTTGTGAAACCCAGCTAACTACCACTCCACCTCACTAACTAGTGAAACCCAACTAATTATCACTCCTTCACTAATGAGTGCAACCCAGCTAGCTATCACTCTACCTCACTAACTAGTGAATCCTGGATAACTACCAATCTCTCATTAACTAGTACAACACTGCTGACTACCACTCTACCTCACTAACTTGAACAACCCAACTAATTATTGGGGCTGTTTAGCACAGGGCTAAATCGCTGGCTTTTAAAGCAGACCAAGGCAGGCCAGCAGCACGGTTAAATTCCCGTACCAGCCTCCCCGAACAGGCGCCGGAATGTGGCGACTAGGGGCTTTTCACAGTAACTTCATTTGAAGCCTACTTGTGACAATAAGCGATTTTCATTTCATTTTCATTTTCATTTCATTACCACTCCTTCACTATTTAGTGCAAACCAGAGAACGATCACACTTCTTCGCTAACTAGTACAACCCAGCAACTAAGATGTCTCCTTACTAACTAGTACAGCACAACTAATTACCACTCATTCACTAATTAGTTAAAAGAAACTAACTATAACTCTACCTCAGTAACTAGTACAACACAGCGAACTACCAATTCATCATTAACTACAACAACTCAGATAGCTGTCACTCCACTTCACTAACTAGCAAAACTCAGCAAACTACCAATCCCTCATTTACTAGCACAATCCAGATAACTATCACTCCACTTCACTAACTAGGACAACCAGCAAACTACCAATCCCTCAATAAGTACCACAACCCAGCTAACTTCTACTCCCTCACTATCTAGTACTGCCACTCCTTCACTAACTAGTCAAACACAACTAATTACTACTCCTTTGCTAATTAGTACAGCCCAGTGAACTATCACACCACTCACTAATTAGTACAACCCAACTCATTACAACCCCCTCACTAACTAGTACAATCCAACTAATTACTACAGCCATACTAGTGGGGCCGGTTTAGCTCAGTTGGCTAGTCAGCTGGTTAATGATGCAGAGCGAGGCCAGCAGGGCGGGTTCAATACCCGAACCGGCTGAGGTTCTCATGAAGGCCCCACCTTGCCCCTCGCCTGAGGTGTGGTGACCCTCAGGTTAAACCGCCACCAGTCAGCTCTCCCCCTTAAAGGGGAAAGCAGGTTCCGGGTGCGGCTATGCAGAGCTAGGTCGCATATACGGCAGCTCCTGCTTGGAACGGACTTTTGGGCTCTTTTACAGGGCCCCCACGGCATTTGTTTGACATTTCCCGGTGTGGGAAGAAGACTGCAGCATTCCCCTGACAGTGTCCCCCAGGGATGTTGTGTCTTTTGGCTACCAGACCCGGCAGAAACAGTGAAAGATTTGGCTTGAGCTGCAGCAATAGACAGAGGCCCCTTCCAGCATGCAGGCGGGGGAAGGGCTAGCTTAAAGCTGCAATCTGACTTGACTCTATCAAAGGTGAATTCTAGCAGCAGAGGGAACAACTGTGAAAGGATCTACCAGGGCCATTGAAGAGGCAGGGACGAGGCTTCTGGTGACGGCCATGGAGGAGTAGGTCGCGCATTTGGCAGCTCCCGTCTGGAACGGACTCCCAGACCTTTTTCAGGAGTTTCCATAGACTTTTTGGGGCAGACTGGTGAAGCAAACACTGCCAACTTCTATGAAACGGACCAGAAGTGTAACGGCCAAAGGAGCGGCACTGGAGCAACGGGAGAAGCGAGGGAAAGAAAACAAAATGGCGGCGGCCAGGGACAAAGGGGAGCTGCAGGAGTTCATCAAGCGCTGCTTCGAGGAGCAGCACGAGGAGATGCGCAAGGAGATGTTGGCGCCTATGCTTTCGGCAATTGAAGGACTCGGGATCATCCAGAAGGTCCACGAAGCTAAGATCCAGGAGGTACAGAAAAGAGTCAGTCAGAACGAGGACGAGCTCGTGGGCCTGGCGGTGAGAGTGGAGCAGAACGAGGCGCTACATAAGAGGTGGGCGGGAAGATTCGAAGACCTGGAGAACAGGTCGAGGAGAAAGAATCTGCGAATCCTGGGTCTCCCTGAGGGAGTGGAGGGGGCTGATGCCGGGGCATACGCGAGCACGATGCTCGAGACGATGATGGGCACGAAGGCCCCTTCGAGGCCGCTGGAGTTGGACGGGGCACATCGGGTGCTGGCGAAGAAGCCCCAGGCAAACGAGCCGCCAAGGGCGATGGTGGTGAGGTTCCACCGGTTCACGGACAGAGAGAGGGTCCTGAGATGGGCCAAGAAGGAGCGGAGCAGTAAGTGGGACAATGCAGAGATCCGAATATACCCGGACTGGAGCACGGAGGTTGCAAAGCGGAGAGCGGGTTTCAACCGGGCCAAAGCGGCGTTGTACCGGAAAGAAGTGAAATTCGGAATGCTGCAGCCAGCGCGACTGTGGGTCACATACAAGGATCAACACTATTACTTTGAGACGCCTGAGGAGGCGTGGACCTTTGTACAAGCCGAAAAGTTGGACTCTAACTGAGGGTTTGTGAGGGTGGGGGGGATGTTTGAGGTTTGATGTGTGATGGTTGTTGTGTATAGGGGGTCAATCACGCGCAGGAAATGTTACATGGGCTGGGGGAGAGAGGCAAGGCCGCGACAGGAGCTGCTCCAGAGGGGGCGGAGCGGGCTTTGGAAAGCACGGGGTTTTTTCCCGTGCGCGGGAAGAAAGGCGGGAAGGGGAACAAAGGAATGCATATGGATTGGGAGACTCCCACGCGGGGAGGTCAATGGGACGGCAGGGGAAGCCGGGGTCAGCAGGCGTCAGCTGACTTACGGGAGTGACATGGGGGGAGCAAAAAAGCTAGACAGGGGTCTAGCGGGGGGAGGACAGGGGGGAAAGGGGGGGGGGGGAAAGGGCTGCTGCTGCACTGGCCGAAAGGGAATGGGACACAGAAGAGGTGTTCGGGACGGGGGTCCCCTCTCTGGGGGACTGGAGGGTGAGGGAGGCGTGGACACGGGACTGGCCCAGAAAAGGAGATGGCTAGTCGGCGGGGCGTGGGGGGAGGGGGGTGAGAGCCCCTCCAATCCGGCTGATAACGTGGAATGTGAGGGGCCTGAATGGGCCGGTGAAGAGGGCTCGAGTGTTCGCGCACTTAAAGGGACTGAAGGCGGACGTGGCCATGCTCCAAGAGACACATCTGAAGGTGGCGGACCAGGTCAGGTTAAGAAAGCGATGGGTAGGACAGGTATTCCACTCGGGAATGGACGCGAAGAATAGAGGGGTGGCAATATTGGTGGGAAAGCGGGTGTCATTTGAGGCCAAGACTACTGTAGCGGACAATGGAGGGCGATATGTAATGGTGAGCGGTAGGCTGCAAGGGACGCGGGTGGTGTTGGTAAACGTATACGCCCCGAACTGGGATGATGCAGGATTCATGGAGCGCATGTTGGGGCGCATTCCGGACCTGGAGAAAGGAGGCCTGATAATGGGAGGGGACTTCAATACAGTGTTGGACCCAGCACCAAATCAAGGACTGGAAAGAGGCCGGCGGCGGCCAAGGTACTTAGGGGGTTTATGGATCAGATGGGGGGAGTGGACCCATGGCGGTTTGCAAGGCCGCAGGCCAGGGAATTTTCTTTCTTCTCCCATGTACACAAAGCCTACTCCCGGATAGATTTCTTTGTTCTGGGTAGGGCGCTCATCCCGAGGGTGGAGGGGACGGAGTATTCGGCTATAGCCGTTTCGGACCATGCCCCGCACTGGGTGGAACTGGTGGAAGAGGAGAGGGACCAACGCCCGTTGTGGCGGCTGGATGTGGGACTGCTGGCGGACGAGGTGGTGTGTGGGAAGGTGAGTGGGTGTATCGAAAGGTACTTGGAGGCTAACGACAATGGGGAGGTGCGGGTGGGGGTGGTATGGGAGGCGTTGAAGGCGGTGATCAGGGGAGAGCTAATTTCCATTAGGGCTCATAGGGAGAAGACAGAGGGTATGGAAAGGGAGAGGTTAGTGGGGGAGATTTTGAGAGTGGACAGGAGATACGCAGAGGCCCCAGAGGAAAGATTACTTGGGGAAAGACGACGGCTCCAGACGGAGTTTGACCTGTTGACCACAGGGAAGGCGGAGACACAGTGGACGAAGGCGCAGGGGACGACCTACGAGTACGGGAAAAGGCTAGTCGGATGCTGGCACACCAGCTCCGTAAGAGGATGGCAGCGAGGGAAATAAGGGGAGTCAAAGATGGAAGGGGAGCCACGGTTCGGAGTGCGACAAAAATAAACGAGGTATTCAAGGCCTTTTATGAAGAGCTGTACAGATCCCAGCCCCCAGCGGGGGAAGAGGGGATGAGACGATTCCTAGATCAGCTGAGATTCCCGAGGGTGGAGGAGCAAGAGATGGCTGGTTTGGGGGCACCAATTGGGTTGGAGGAGCTGAGCAAGAGTTTGGGGAGCATGCAGGCAGGGAAGGCCCCGGGACCGGACGGATTCCCGGTGGAGTTCTACAGGAAGTACGCAGACCTGTTGGCCCCGCTACTGGTGAGGACCTTTCATGAGGCAAGAGAGGAGGGGACCCTGCCCTCGACAATGTCGGAAGCGACAATTTCTTTGATCCTAAAGCGGGACAAGGACCCACTGCAATGTGGATCGTACAGGCCGATCCCGCTCCTCAAGGTGGATGCAAAGTTGCTGGCAAAAGTGCTGGCCACAAGGATCGAGGACTGTGTCCCGGGGGTAATCCACGAGGACCAGACGGGATTGGTAAAGGGCAGGCAACTAAACACCAATGTGCGGCGGCTCTTAAACGTGATAATGATGCCATCGGAGGAGGGAGAGGTGGAGATAGTGGCAGCTATGGACGCGAAGAAGGCCTTTGACCGAGTAGAGTGGGAGTACCTCTGGGAGGTGCTGCGTAGGTTTGGGTTCGGGGTAGGGTTTATCAATTGGGTTAAGCTCCTTTACAGCGCCCCGGTGGCGAGTGTAGTGACGAACCGGCGGAGGTCGGAGTACTTTCGACTGTACCGAGGGATGAGGCAGGGGTGCCCCCTGTCCCCCCTGTTGTTCGCATTGGCGATCAAACCATTGGCCATGTCATTGAGGGAGTCTAATAAATGGAGGGGGGTGGTCCGAGGGGGAGAAGAGCATCGGGTGTCGCTATATGCGGATGACCTGTTGCTGTACGTGGCGGATCCAATGGAGGGGGTGGTGGAGGTCATGCAGACTCTTAGGGAGTTTGGGGAGTTTTCGGGCTATAAGCTCAATCTAGGGAAGAGTGAGCTCTTTGTATTACAGGCGGGGGACCAAGAAAGAGGGATAGGGGACCTACCGCTGAGGAGGGCGGAGGGGAGCTTTCGGTATCTGGGGACCCAGATAGCCAGGAGTTGGGGGACCCTACATAAACTGAATCTGACGAGGTTGGTGGAGCAAATGGAGGAGGATTTTAAAAGATGGGACATGTTACCGCTCTCGCTGGCGGGTAGAGTGCAGTCGGTCAAAATGGTGGTCCTTCCGAGGTTTTTGTTTGTGTTTCAGTGCCTTCCCATCGTGATCACTAAGGCCTTTTTTAAGAGAGTAGGCAGGAGTATTATGGGGTTTGTGTGGGCGAATAAGACCGCGAGGGTAATAGACTTTCATAGTAAGGAGAGGGTTCCTGGAACGCAGTAGGGACCGAGGAGGGTTGGCGCTGCCAAACCTGGGGAGCTACTACTGGGCAGCAAATGTGGCGATGATCCGCAAGTGGGTTATGGAGGGAGAGGGGGCGGCATGGAAGAGGATGGAGATGGCGTCCTGTAAAGGAATGAGCCTGGGGGCGTTGGTGACGGCACCGCTGCCGCTCTCGCCGACAAAGTATACCACGAGCCCGGTGGTGGCGGCAACGCTAAGGATCTGGGGCCAGTGGAGACGGCACAGGGGTGCAATGGGAGCATCGGTGTGGTCCCCGATCAGGGGTAACCACCGGTTTGTCCCGGGGAAGATGGACGGGGGGTTCCAGAGCTGGCATCGGGCGGGGATTGGAAGAATGGGGGACCTGTTCATCGACGGGACGTTTGCGAGCCTAGGGGCACTGGAGAAGTTCGAGTTACCCCCGGGAAATGCCTTTCGATATATGCAGGTGAGGGCTTTTGTGGGGCGACAGGTGAGGGAATTCCCGTTGCTCCTGGCACAAAAAGTTCAAGATAGGGTGATCTCGGGTGTATGGGTCGGGGAGGGCAAGGTGTCGGAAATACACCAGGAGTTGAAAGAAGAGGGGGAAGCGCTGGTAGAAGAGTTGAAGGGTAAATGGGAGGAGGAGCTGGGGGAGGAGATCGAGGAAGGTCTGTGGGCTGATGCCCTAGGTAGGGTTAATTCCTCCTCCTCGTGTGCCAGGCTCAGCCTGATACAATTTAAGGTGGTCCACAGAGCGCACTTGACGGGGGCGAGGTTGAGTAGGTTTTTTGGGGTAGAGGACAGATGTGGAAGGTGCTCAGGGAGCCCGGCGAACCATGTCCATATGTTTTGGTCATGCCCGGCACTGGAGGGGTTCTGGAGAGGAGTGGCGGGAGCAATATCTCAGGTGGTGAAAGTCCGGGTCAAGCCAAGCTGGGGGCTAGTAATATTTGGAGTATTGGACGAACCGGGAGTGCAGGAGGCGAAAGAGGCTGGCATTCTGGCCTTTGCGTCCCTCGTAGCCCGGCGAAGGATCTTGCTAATGTGGAAGGAGGCGAAGCCCCCCAGCCTGGAGGCCTGGATAAACGATATGGCTGGGTTCATAAAGTTGGAGAGGATTAAGTTCGCCTTGAGAGGGTCTGCGCAGGGGCTCTACAGGCGGTGGCAACCGTTCCTAGACTATCTCGCGGAGCGTTAGAGGAAGGTCGGTCAGTCGCAGCAGCAACATTGGGGGGGGGGGGGGGTGGAGGGGATGTCCTGGGGGGGGGGGGGGGAGGGGGGACTACCTGGGAGGGTGGATGAGCAAGCGATACCATGAAGGGTTGGGGAAACTGGCACGTACGGGTGAGGGCCAGTGTACAAAGCTGTGTAAATATATCATTTTGCCGTGTATATATCTTGGTCTGCGCAATTTCTCTCTTTTTTTTTTCTTTTTTTTTTGTTACGGGGGGGGGGGGGGGGTTATTGTTTGTAAGGGAGAAAAATTGTGTCAAAAAACCTTAATAAATATACTTTTTTAAAAAGGGGAAAGCAGACTTTGGTCATCTAATAATAATAATCTTTATTGTCACAAGTAGGCTTACATTAACACTGCAATGAAGTTACTGTGAAAATCCCCTAGTCGCCACATTCCGGTGCCTGTCCGGGTACACGGAGGGAGAATCAGAATGTCCAATTCACCTCACAAGCACATCTTTTGGGACTTGTGGGAGGAAACCAGAGCACCCGGAGGAAACCCACGCAGACACGGGAAGAACGTGCAGACTCCGCACAGACAGTGACCCAAGCCGGGAATCGAACCTGGGACACTGGAGCTGTGAAGCAACCGTGCTAACCACTGTGTTACCGTACCGCCCCGTCACCTGGGATTATGGAGACTTTACCTCTACTCACCTGTACAACCCAGCTATCACTCCACCTCCCTAACAGGTACAACCAAACTACCACTGCTGTGCTAACGAATACAACCCAGCTAACTCTGAACCTTACTAACACATTCAAACTAACTACTATTGCGCCTCACTAAGGAATATCGGCTTTTAATTCCAGATATTTTATTGAGTTTAAATTCCACCACCTGCTGTGGTGGGATTGGAACCCGGGTCCCCAGATCATTACCCCGGTCTCTGGATTACTCGTCCAGCGATAATACCACAAGTCACTGCCTCCCGAAAGTCCCGAAAAACGTGCTTGTTAGGTGAATTGGACATTCTGAATTCTCCCTCTGTGTACCCGAACAGGCGCCGGAGTGTGGCGACTAGGGGATTTTCACAGTAACTTCAGTGTGACAGTGTTAATGTAAGCCTACCTGTGACACTAATAAAGATTATTATTATTACCACTGTACCAAACTAACACAACAATAATTACTACATTATAAAAACTAATTTAACCCAGTAAGCTAACACTGCACCTCATTAAGAAATAAAACCCGACCAGTTAAAATTTGACCAAGTGAGTGAGAAAGCATTAATTTATAAAGTGGTTCCATGGCCCCAGGGTGTTGGAAACGCTCTTCATAGGCAATTAAGTACTTTTCAAATGTAATTCAGGAAATACTGAAAACTCCCTCAAACAACTATGACAAATATAATCTGCCTGAGGTTTAATAGTTATGGAGGATCGATGTTATTTTGCTGAGCTTACTAAGCGAAGTATAATTCGAGCTGGATGTCAGCCTTGACTCACTGGGCGGAGCTATCACCCCAGAGTCAAGAGGTTGTGGTTTCAACCCCGGCTCCTGAGATGTAATATATAATCCAGGCTGCCAGCCCTGGTGCTGAGGGGGTGCTGCACTGTCTGGGGGTGCTGCACTGTCTGGGGGTGCTGCACTGTCTGGGGGTGTTGCACTGTCTGGGATGCTGCACTGTCTGGGGTGCTGCACTGTCTGGGGTGCTGCACTGTCTGGGGTGCTGCACTGTCTGGGGGTGCTGCATTGTCTGGGGTGCTGCACTGTCTGGGGCGCTGCACTGTCTGGGGGTGCTGCACTGTCTGGGGGTGCTGCACTGTCTGGGGGTGCTGCACTGTCTGGGGTGCTGCACTGCCTGGGGATGCTGCACTGTCTGGGGATGCTGCACTGTCTGGGGATGCTGCACTGTCTGGGGATGCTGCACTGTCTGGGTGCAGCACTGTCTGGGGTGCAGCACTGTCTGGGGTGCAGCACTGTCTGGGGTGCTGCACTGTCGGGGGTGCTGCACTGTCTGGGGTGCTGCACTGTCTGGGGGTGTTGCACTGTCTGGGATGCTGCACTGTCTGGGGGTGTTGCACTGTCTGGGGGTACGGCACTGTCTGGGGGTGCTGCAATGTCTGGGGGTACGGCACTGTCTGGGGGTGCTGCACTGTCTGGGGGTACGGCACTGTCTGGGGGTGCTGCACTGTCTGGGGGTGCAGCACTGTCTGGGGGTGCAGCATTGTCTGGGGTGCTGCACTGTCTGGGGGTGCTGCACTGTCTGGGGGTGCTGCACTGTCTGGGGTGCTGCACTGTCGGGGGTGCTGCACTGTCTGGGGTGCTGCACTGTCTGGGGGTACGGCACTGTCTGGGGGTGCTGCACTGTCTGGGGGTACGGCACTGTCTGGGGGTGCTGCACTGTCTGGGATGCTGCACTGTCTGGGGGTGCTGCACTGTCTGGGGGTGTTGCACTGTCTGGGGGTGCTGCACTGTCTGGGGTGCTGCATTGTCTGGGGTGCAGCACTGTCTGGGTGCAGCACTGTCTGGGGTGTTGCACTGTCTGGGGGTGCTGCACTGTCTGGGATGCTGCACTGTCTGGGGGTGTTGCACTGTCTGGGGGTGCTGCACTGTCTGGGGTGCTGCATTGTCGGGGGTGCTGCACTGTCTGGCGTGCTGCATTGTCTGGGGTGCAGCACTGTCTGGGTGCAGCACTGTCTGGGATGCTGCACTGTCTGGGGGTGCCGCACTGTCTGGGGTGTTGCACTGTCTGGGGGTGCTGCACTGTCTGGGGGTGTTGCATTGTCTGGGGTGCTGCACTGTCTGGGATGCTGCACTGTCTGGGGGTGTTGCATTGTCTGGGGTGCTGCACTGTCTGGGGTGCTGCACTGTCTGGGGGTGCTGCACTGTCTGGGGGTGCTGCATTGTCTGGGGTGCTGCACTGTCTGGGGCGCTGCACTGTCTGGGGGTGCTGCACTGTCTGGGGGTGCTGCACTGTCTGGGGGTGCTGCACTGTCTGGGGTGCTGCACTGCCTGGGGATGCTGCACTGTCTGGGGATGCTGCACTGTCTGGGGATGCTGCACTGTCTGGGGATGCTGCACTGTCTGGGGATGCTGCACTGTCTGGGTGCAGCACTGTCTGGGGTGCAGCACTGTCTGGGGTGCTGCACTGTCTGGGGGTGCTGCACTGTCTGGGGTGCTGCACTGTCTGGTGTGCTGCACTGTCTGGTGTGCTGCACTGTCTGGGGGTGCTGCACTGCCTGAGGGTGCTGCACTGTCTGGGGGTGCTGCACTGTCTGGGGGTGCTGCACTGCCTGGGGGTGCTGCACTGTCTGGGGTGCTGCACTGTCTGGTGTGCTGCACTGTCTGGGGGTGCTGCACTGCCTGAGGGTGCTGCACTGTCTGGGGGTGCTGCACTGTCTGGGGGTGCTGCACTGCCTGGGGGTGCTGCACTGTCTGGGGTGCTGCACTGTCTGGGGTGCTGCACTGTCTGGTGTGCTGCACTGTCTGGGTGCAGCACTGTCTGGGGGTGCTGCACTGTCTGGGGGTGCTGCACTGTCTATGGTGCTGTATTGTCTGGGATGCTGCACCATCTGGGTTGCTGCACTGTCTGGGGGTGCCGCACTGTCTGGGGATGCTGCACTGTCTGGGTGCAACACTGTCTGGGGGTGCTGCACTGTCTGGGTGCAACACTGTCTGGGGGTGCTGCACTGCCTGAGGGTGCTGCACTGTCTGGGGATGCTGCACTGTCTGGGTGCAACACTGTCTGGGGATGCTGCACTGTCTGGGTGCAACACTGTCTGGGGATGCTGCACTGTCTGCGTGCAACACTGTCTGGGGGTGCTGCATTGTCTGGGGATGCTGCACCGCCTGGGGGTGCTGCACTGTCTGGGGATGCTGCACTGTCTGGGTGCAGCACTGTCTGGGGGTGCTGCACTGTCTGGGTGCAACACTGTCTGGGGGTGCTGCATTGTCTGGGGATGCTGCACCGCCTGGGGGTGCTGCACTGTCTGGGGATGCTGCACTGTCTGGTGTGCTGCACTGTCTGGGGTGCTGCACTGCCTGAGGGTGCTGCACTGTCTGGGGATGCTGCACTGTCTGGGTGCAGCACTGTCTGGGGGTGCTGCATTGTCTGGGGATGCTGCACCGCCTGGGGGTGCTGCACTGTCTGGGGATGCTGCACTGTCTGGGTGCAACACTGTCTGGGGATGCTGCACTGTCTGGGTGCAACACTGTCTGGGGGTGCTGCATTGTCTGGGGATGCTGCACGGCCTGGGGGTGCTGCACTGTCTGGGGATGCTGCACTGTCTGGTGTGCTGCACTGTCTGGGGTGCTGCACTGCCTGAGGGTGCTGCACTGTCTGGGGATGCTGCATTGTCTGGGGGTGCTGCACTGTCTGGGGGTGCTGCATTGTCTGGGGGTGCTGCACTGTCTGGGGGTGCTGCACTGTCTATGGTGCTGTATTGTCTGGGATGCTGCACCGTCTGGGGGTGCTGCACTGTCTGGGGGTGCTGCACCGTCTGGGGGTGCTGCACTGTCTGGGGCTGCTGCACTGTCAGGGGGGGCTGCACTCTCTGGGGGTGCTGCACTGTCTGGGGGTGCTGCACTGTCTGGGGGTGCTGCACTGTCTGGGGGTGGTGCATTGTCTGGGGTGCTGCATTGTCTGGGGTGCTGCATTGTCTGGGGTGCTGCATTGTCTGGGGTGCTGCACTGTCTGGGGGTGCTGCACTGTCTGGGGTGCTGATTTATCTGGGGTGCTGCACTGTCTGGGGTGCTGCATTTTCTGGGGTGCTGCATTGTCTGGGGTGCTGCATTGTCTGGGGTGCTGCATTCTCTGGGGTGCTGCATTGTCTGGGGTGCTGCATTTTCTGGGGTGCTGTATTGTCTGGGGTGCTGCATTGTCTGGGGTTGCTGCACTGTCTGGGGGTGCTGCACTGTCTGGGGGTGCTGCACTGTCTGGGGATGCTGCACCGTCTGGGGTTGCTGCACTGTCTGGGGGTGCTGCACTGTCTGGGGGTGCTGCACTGTCTGGGGATGCTGCACTGTCTGGGGATGCTGCACCGTCTGGGGTTGCTGCACTGTCTGGGGGTGCTGCACTGTCTGGGGGTGCTGCACTGTCTGGGGGTGCTGCACTGTCTGGGGGTGCTGCACCCTCTGGGGGTGCTGCACTGTCTGGGGGTGCTGCACTGTCTGGGGTGCTGCACTGTCTGGGGGTGCTGCACTGTCTGGGATGCTGCACTGCCTGGGGGTGCTGCACTGTCTGGGGGTGCTGCACCCTCTGGGGGTGCTGCACTGTCTGGGGGTGCTGCACTCTCTGGGGGGGCTACACTGTCTGGGATGCTGCACTGTCTGGGGGTGCTGCACTCTCTGGGGGTGCTGCACTCTCTGGGGGTGCTGCACTGTCTGGGGGTGCTGCACTGTCTGGGGGTGCTGCACTGTCTGGGGGTGCTGCACTCTCTGGGGGTGTTGCACTGTCTGGGGGTGCTGCACTGTCTGGGGGTGCTGCACTCTCTGGGGGTGCTGCACTGTCTGGGGTTGCTGCATTGTCTGGGGGTGCTGCACTGTCTGGGGGTGCTGCACTGTCTGGGGGTGCTGCACTGTCTGGGGTTGCTGCACTGTCTGGGGGTGCTGCACTGTCTGGGGGTGCTGCACTGTCTGGGATGCTGCATTGTCTGGGGGTGCTGCACTGTCTGGGGTGCTGCACTGTCTGGGGGTGCTGCACTGTCTGGGGTGCAGCACTGTCTGGGGTTGCTGCATTGTCTGGGGTGCTGCACTGTCTGGGGTGCAGCACTGTCTGGGGGTGCTGCACTGTCTGGGGTGCAACACTGTCTGGGGGTGCTGTATTGTCTGGGATGCTGCACCATCTGGGGATGCTGCACCGCCTGGGGGTGCTGCACTGTCTGGGGATGCTGCACTGTCTGGGTGCAGCACTGTCTGGGGGTGCTGCACCATCTGGGTTGCTGCATTCTCTGGGGGTGCTGCACTGTCTGGGGTGCTGCACTGTCTGGGGGTGCTGCACTGTCTGGGGATGCTGCACTGTCTGGGGGTGCTGCACTGTCTGGGGGTGCTGCACTGTCTGGGTGCAGCACTGTCTGTGGTGCTGCACTGTCTGGGGATGCTGCACTGTCTGGGGGTGCTGCACTGTCTGGGGGTGCTGCATTGTCTGGGCGTGCTGCACTGTCTGGGTGCAGCACTGTCTGTGGTGCTGCACTGTCTGGGGATGCTGCACTGTCTGGGGGTGCTGCACTGTCTGGGGGTGCTGCATTGTCTGGGCGTGCTGCACTGTCTGGGGGTGCTGCACTGTCTGGGGGTGCTGCACTGTCTGGGGGTGCTGCACTGTCTGGGGGTGCTGCACTGTCTGGGGGTGCTGCACTGTCTGGGGGTGCTGCACTGTCTGGGGGTGCTGCACTGTCTGGGGGTGCTGCACTCTCTGGGGTGCTGCACTGTCTGGAGTGCTGCATTTTCTGGGGTGCTGCACCGTCTGGGGGTGGTGCATTGTCTAGGGTGCTGTATTGTCTGGGGTGCTGCATTTTCTGGGGTGCTGCACTGTCTGGGGCTCTGCATTGTCTGGGGCTCTGCATTGTCTGGGGTGCTGCATTGTCTGGGGTGCTGCATTGTCTGGGGTGCTGCACTGTCTGGGGTGCTGCATTGTCTGGGGTGCTGCACTGTCTGGGGTGCTGCATTGTCTGGGGCGCTGCACTGTCTGAGGTGCTGCACTGTCTGGGGGTGCTGCATTGTCTGGGGTGCTGCATTGTCTGGGGTGCTGCATTGTCTGGGGTGCTGCACTGTCTGGGGCGCTGCACTGTCTGGGGCGCTGTATTGTCTGGGGTGCTGCACTGTCTGAGGTGCTGCACTGTCTGTGGTGCTGCATTGTCTGGGGCGCTGCACTGTCTGTGGTGCTGCATTGTCTGTGGTGCTGCACTGTCTGGGGTGCTGCATTGTCTGGAGTGCTGCATTGTCTGGGGTGCTGCATTGTCTGGGGTGCTGCATTGTCTGGGGTGCTGCACTGTCTGGTGTGCTGCACTGTCTGGGGGTGCTGCACTGCCTGAGGGTGCTGCACTGTCTGGGGGTGCTGCACTGTCTGGGGGTGCTGCACTGCCTGGGGGTGCTGCACTGTCTGGGGTGCTGCACTGTCTGGGGTGCTGCACTGTCTGGTGTGCTGCACTGTCTGGGTGCAGCACTGTCTGGGGGTGCTGCACTGTCTGGGGGTGCTGCACTGTCTATGGTGCTGTATTGTCTGGGATGCTGCACCATCTGGGTTGCTGCACTGTCTGGGGGTGCCGCACTGTCTGGGGATGCTGCACTGTCTGGGTGCAACACTGTCTGGGGGTGCTGCACTGTCTGGGTGCAACACTGTCTGGGGGTGCTGCACTGCCTGAGGGTGCTGCACTGTCTGGGGATGCTGCACTGTCTGGGTGCAACACTGTCTGGGGATGCTGCACTGTCTGGGTGCAACACTGTCTGGGGATGCTGCACTGTCTGCGTGCAACACTGTCTGGGGGTGCTGCATTGTCTGGGGATGCTGCACCGCCTGGGGGTGCTGCACTGTCTGGGGATGCTGCACTGTCTGGGTGCAGCACTGTCTGGGGGTGCTGCACTGTCTGGGTGCAACACTGTCTGGGGGTGCTGCATTGTCTGGGGATGCTGCACCGCCTGGGGGTGCTGCACTGTCTGGGGATGCTGCACTGTCTGGTGTGCTGCACTGTCTGGGGTGCTGCACTGCCTGAGGGTGCTGCACTGTCTGGGGATGCTGCACTGTCTGGGTGCAGCACTGTCTGGGGGTGCTGCATTGTCTGGGGATGCTGCACCGCCTGGGGGTGCTGCACTGTCTGGGGATGCTGCACTGTCTGGGTGCAACACTGTCTGGGGATGCTGCACTGTCTGGGTGCAACACTGTCTGGGGGTGCTGCATTGTCTGGGGATGCTGCACGGCCTGGGGGTGCTGCACTGTCTGGGGATGCTGCACTGTCTGGTGTGCTGCACTGTCTGGGGTGCTGCACTGCCTGAGGGTGCTGCACTGTCTGGGGATGCTGCATTGTCTGGGGGTGCTGCACTGTCTGGGGGTGCTGCATTGTCTGGGGGTGCTGCACTGTCTGGGGGTGCTGCACTGTCTATGGTGCTGTATTGTCTGGGATGCTGCACCGTCTGGGGGTGCTGCACTGTCTGGGGGTGCTGCACCGTCTGGGGGTGCTGCACTGTCTGGGGCTGCTGCACTGTCAGGGGGGGCTGCACTCTCTGGGGGTGCTGCACTGTCTGGGGGTGCTGCACTGTCTGGGGGTGCTGCACTGTCTGGGGGTGGTGCATTGTCTGGGGTGCTGCATTGTCTGGGGTGCTGCATTGTCTGGGGTGCTGCATTGTCTGGGGTGCTGCACTGTCTGGGGGTGCTGCACTGTCTGGGGTGCTGATTTATCTGGGGTGCTGCACTGTCTGGGGTGCTGCATTTTCTGGGGTGCTGCATTGTCTGGGGTGCTGCATTGTCTGGGGTGCTGCATTCTCTGGGGTGCTGCATTGTCTGGGGTGCTGCATTTTCTGGGGTGCTGTATTGTCTGGGGTGCTGCATTGTCTGGGGTTGCTGCACTGTCTGGGGGTGCTGCACTGTCTGGGGGTGCTGCACTGTCTGGGGATGCTGCACCGTCTGGGGTTGCTGCACTGTCTGGGGGTGCTGCACTGTCTGGGGGTGCTGCACTGTCTGGGGATGCTGCACCGTCTGGGGTTGCTGCACTGTCTGGGGGTGCTGCACTGTCTGGGGGTGCTGCACTGTCTGGGGGTGCTGCACTGTCTGGGGGTGCTGCACCCTCTGGGGGTGCTGCACTGTCTGGGGGTGCAGCACTGTCTGGGGGTGCAGCACTGTCTGGGGTGCAACACTGTCTGGGGGTGCTGCACTGTCTGGGGATGCTGCACTGTCTGGGGTGCAGCACTGTCTGGGTTGCTGCATTCTCTGGGGGTGCTGCACCGCCTGGGGGTGCTGCACTGTCTATGGTGCTGTATTGTCTGGGATGCTGCACCATCTGGGTTGCTGCATTCTCTGGGGGTGCTGCACTGTCTGGGGGTGCTGCACTGTCTGGGGGTGCTGCACTGTCTGGGGATGCTGCACTGTCTGGGGGTGCTGCACTGTCTGGGGTGCTGCACTGTCTGGGGGTGCTGCACTGTCTGGGATGCTGCACTGCCTGGGGGTGCTGCACTGTCTGGGGGTGCTGCACCCTCTGGGGGTGCTGCACTGTCTGGGGGTGCTGCACTCTCTGGGGGGGCTACACTGTCTGGGATGCTGCACTGTCTGGGGGTGCTGCACTCTCTGGGGGTGCTGCACTCTCTGGGGGTGCTGCACTGTCTGGGGGTGCTGCACTGTCTGGGGGTGCTGCACTGTCTGGGGGTGCTGCACTCTCTGGGGGTGTTGCACTGTCTGGGGGTGCTGCACTGTCTGGGGGTGCTGCACTCTCTGGGGGTGCTGCACTGTCTGGGGTTGCTGCATTGTCTGGGGGTGCTGCACTGTCTGGGGGTGCTGCACTGTCTGGGGGTGCTGCACTGTCTGGGGTTGCTGCACTGTCTGGGGGTGCTGCACTGTCTGGGGGTGCTGCACTGTCTGGGATGCTGCATTGTCTGGGGGTGCTGCACTGTCTGGGGTGCTGCACTGTCTGGGGGTGCTGCACTGTCTGGGGTGCAGCACTGTCTGGGGTTGCTGCATTGTCTGGGGTGCTGCACTGTCTGGGGTGCAGCACTGTCTGGGGGTGCTGCACTGTCTGGGGTGCAACACTGTCTGGGGGTGCTGTATTGTCTGGGATGCTGCACCATCTGGGGATGCTGCACCGCCTGGGGGTGCTGCACTGTCTGGGGATGCTGCACTGTCTGGGTGCAGCACTGTCTGGGGGTGCTGCACCATCTGGGTTGCTGCATTCTCTGGGGGTGCTGCACTGTCTGGGGTGCTGCACTGTCTGGGGGTGCTGCACTGTCTGGGGATGCTGCACTGTCTGGGGGTGCTGCACTGTCTGGGGGTGCTGCACTGTCTGGGTGCAGCACTGTCTGTGGTGCTGCACTGTCTGGGGATGCTGCACTGTCTGGGGGTGCTGCACTGTCTGGGGGTGCTGCATTGTCTGGGCGTGCTGCACTGTCTGGGTGCAGCACTGTCTGTGGTGCTGCACTGTCTGGGGATGCTGCACTGTCTGGGGGTGCTGCACTGTCTGGGGGTGCTGCACTGTCTGGGGGTGCTGCACTGTCTGGGGGTGCTGCACTGTCTGGGGGTGCTGCACTGTCTGGGGGTGCTGCACTGTCTGGGGGTGCTGCACTGTCTGGGGGTGCTGCACTGTCTGGGGGTGCTGCACTCTCTGGGGTGCTGCACTGTCTGGAGTGCTGCATTTTCTGGGGTGCTGCACCGTCTGGGGGTGGTGCATTGTCTAGGGTGCTGTATTGTCTGGGGTGCTGCATTTTCTGGGGTGCTGCACTGTCTGGGGCTCTGCATTGTCTGGGGCTCTGCATTGTCTGGGGTGCTGCATTGTCTGGGGTGCTGCATTGTCTGGGGTGCTGCACTGTCTGGGGTGCTGCATTGTCTGGGGTGCTGCACTGTCTGGGGTGCTGCATTGTCTGGGGCGCTGCACTGTCTGAGGTGCTGCACTGTCTGGGGGTGCTGCATTGTCTGGGGTGCTGCATTGTCTGGGGTGCTGCATTGTCTGGGGTGCTGCACTGTCTGGGGCGCTGCACTGTCTGGGGCGCTGTATTGTCTGGGGTGCTGCACTGTCTGAGGTGCTGCACTGTCTGGGGTGCTGCATTGTCTGGGGTGCTGCACTGTCTGTGGTGCTGCATTGTCTGTGGTGCTGCATTGTCTGGGGCGCTGCACTGTCTGTGGTGCTGCATTGTCTGTGGTGCTGCACTGTCTGGGGTGCTGCATTGTCTGGAGTGCTGCATTGTCTGGGGTGCTGCATTGTCTGTGGTGCTGCATTGTCTGGGGTGCTGCACTGTCTGGGGCGCTGCACTGTCTGGGGCGCTGCACTGTCTGTGGTGCTGCATTGTCTGTGGTGCTGCATTGTCTGGAGTGCTGCATTGTCTGGGGTGCTGCATTGTCTGTGGTGCTGCATTGTTTGGGGTGCTGCATTGTCTGGGGTGCTGCATTGTCTGGGGTGCTGCACTGTCTGGGGTGCTGTATTGTCTGTGGTGCTGCATTGTCTGGGGTTCTGCATTGTCTGGGGTGCTGTATTGGCTGGGGTGCTGCATTGTCTGGGGTGCTGCATTGTCTGGGGTGCTGCATTGTCTGGGGTGCTGCATTGTCTGTGGTGCTGCATTGTCTGTGGTGCTGCATTGTCTGGGGTGCTGCATTGTCTGGGGTGCTGCATTGTCTGGGGTGCTGCATTGTCTGGGGTGCTGCATTGTCTGGGGTGCTGCATTGTCTGGGGTGCTGCATTGTCTGGGGTGCTGCATTGTCTGGGGTGCTGTATTGGCTGGGGTGCTGCATTGTCTGGGGGGCTGCACTGTCTGCGGGGCTGCATTGTCTGGGGTGCTGCATTGTCTGTGGTGCTGTATTTTCTGGGGTGCTGCATTGTCTGGGGTGCTGTATTTTCTGGGGTGCTGCATTGTCTGGGGTGCTGTATTTTCTGGGGAGCTGTCTTTCACATGAGCTATTAAACCCTCTCAGGTGGACAGATAAGATCCTACTGCACTATTTCAAAAATAGCAGGTGAGTTCTCCCCAGTGTCCTGGAGTCAATATTCATCCCGAAATCATCAACGCAAGTGATGTAGTCCATGTCACACTGCTGTCTGTGGGATTTCAATACTTGCAAATTGGCTGCAATATTACAACAGTGATAACACTTTGGTGCATTGTGAGGTCATGAAAGGTGCTATGTAAATGCACTTTCTCTTTTGTTTAATCTCAGCCAGCCCACATGAATGAAAATGAAAATCGCTTATTGTCACAAGTAGGCTTCAAATGAAGTTACTGTGAAAAGCCCCTAGTCGCCACATTCCGGCACCTGTTCGGGGAGGCTGGTACATTGGGGACAATGTGTGAGGAAGAAACGGAGACGAGATAGCAAATTAAACAATCTGTTGCCGTGTAATATTTCTTTCAAATTCTAATCAGTTGCTTCTAGAGGAGGTTAGTCAGTGACCTGGCTCAGGAACAGGTAACCTTTCTGCTCTAGGAAGGCAGGAAACGGGAGGGTCACGGAGCCGTCCGTCGCGGTGCGAATAAAAAATTTCTGGGCAGCACAGTAGCATTGTGGATAGCACAATTGCTTCACATCGCCAGGGACCCGGGTTCAATTCCGGACTTGGGTCACTGTCTGTGCGGAGTCTGCACGTTCTCCCCGTGTGTGCGTGGGTTTCCTCCGGGTGCTCCGGTTTCCTCCCACAGTCCAAAGATGTGCAGGTTAGGTGGATTGGCCATGATAAATTGCCCAGTGTCCAAAATTGCCCTTAGTATTGGGTGGGGTTACTGGTTTATGGGGATAGGGTGGAGGTGTGGGCTTGGGTAGGGTGCTCTTTCAAAAGAGGCGGTGCAGACTCGTTGGGCCGAATGGCCTCCTTCTGCACTGTAAATTCTATGATTCTATGAAAGGTGAGAGGGTGAGAACACAAAGAACTGGATCGGCAACTGTAGTCATCACTGGTGCAATCAAAAAAACTCTTATCGATTATGATTAACCACAAAGGGTTAACATTATCCCAGTCACAGCTTCATCCCCTCCTCCCACACACACAAACACGCGCGCGCGCGCGCACACTCCCCTGCTCATTAGCATCAACAGCCTTCCTCATTTGAGTCATGCACCCACCCACCCGCTCTTCCTCCTGAACATATCAAGCACATTGCTGTGAACCTCCGTAAAGAGTAACTCAGCCTGTATTAAAACACAATCCTCCAACTTTTTTTAAGCTCCTGTATAGTTAACAATAAATATATTCCCCTTCAAAGGAATTCCCACCATTCAGAAATGTGCATCTTCGTTCGCGAAGACAATCTGCTGCCCACTCACAAAGCTCCTGCCGATTATTCAAATCCCTCACAGGGCTGAGCCCACGCAAACATACAGTAACTGGTGTTGGTGAATTCTCCCCCACACTGCTGAGATCTCAGAGTCAGATCAGACACACAGCAGAGATAAACACATCTCCAACTTAAAGATTTCTTTCCAATACACTTTTTTAAACTCCTTGCTACTGTTCATCTCTATCTGTTCATCTCTCCATGAAACAATGAAGAGAAAAATCTAGAAGGCCGAATTAATTGCTTTTCCCAAATGATGCAGCCCGATGAATTTCTCGAGTAACTGCAATGATATTTCAGCTTTCAAACTGCTCTGAAATTAATTCCATGTCTGACCACTTTGGGCAATTGTGAAATGTGGAGAACCTTTCACTGGCACACTCAGTGATCACCCGTGGCATTGCTCATGGCCAGTCACACACTCAGTGATCACCCGTGGCATTGCTCATGGCCAGTCACACACTCAGTGATCACCCGTGGCATTGCTCATGGCCAGTCACACACTCAGTGATCACCCGTGGCATTGCTCATGGCCAGTCACACACTCAGTGATCTCCCACGGCATTGCTCATGGCCAGTCACACGCTCAGTGATCTCCCGTGGCATTGCTCATGGCCAGTCACACACTCAGTGATCACCCGTGGCATTGCTCATGGCCAGTCACACACTCGGTGATCACCCGTGGCATTCCTCATGGCCAGTCACCCACTCAGTGATCACCCGTGGCATTGCTCATGGCCAGTCACCCACTCGGTGATCTCCCGTGGCATTGCTCATGGCCAGTCACACACTCGGTGATCACCCGTGGCATTCGTCATGGCCAGTCACACACTCAGTGATCTCCCGTGGCATTGCTCATGGCCAGTCACCCACTCGGTGATCACCCGTGGCATTCCTCATGGCCAGTCACACACTCGGTGATCTCCCGTGGCATTGCTCATGGCCAGTCACACACTCGGTGATCTCCCGTGGCATTGCTCATGGCCAGTCACACACTCGGTGATCTCCCGTGGCATTGCTCATGGCAAGTCACACACTCGGTGATCACCCGTGGCATTGCTCATGGCCAGTCACCCACTCGGTGATCACCCGTGGCATTCCTCATGGCCAGTCACACACTCGGTGATCTCCCGTGGCATTGCTCATGGCCAGTCACACACTCGGTGATCTCCCGTGGCATTGCTCATGGCCAGTCACACACTCGGTGATCTCCCGTGGCATTGCTCATGGCAAGTCATCCACTCGGTGATCGCCCGTGGGATTGCTCATGGCCAGTCACACACTCGGTGATCTCCCGTGGCATTGGTCATGGCAAGTCACACACTCGGTGATCTCCCATGGCATTGCTCATGGCCAGTCACCCACTCAGTGATCACCGGTGGGATTGCTCATGGCCAGTCACACACTCAGTGATCGCCCGTGGGATTGCTCATGGCAAGTCATCCACTCGGTGATCACCCGTGGCATTGCTCATGGCAAGTCATCCACTCGGTGATCGCCCGTGGCATTCCTCATGGCCAGTCACCCACTCGGTGATCTCCTGTGGCATTGCTCATGGCAAGTCATCCACTCAGTGCTCACCCGTGGGATTGCCCATGGCCAGTCACCCACTCAGTGATCACCCGTGGCATTGCTCATGGCCAGTCACACACTCAGTGATCTCCCACGGCATTGCTCGTGGCCAGTCACACACTCGGTGATCACCCGTGGCATTGCTCATGGCCAGTCACACATTCGGTGATCACCCGTGGCATTGCTCATGGCCAGTCACACACTCGGTGATCTCCCGTGGCATTGCTCATGGCCAGTCACACACTCGGTGATCTCCCGTGGCATTGCTCATGGCCAGTCACACACTCGGTGATCACCCGTGACATTGCTCATGGCAAGTCATCCACTCAGTGCTCACCCGTGGCATTGCTCATGGCCAGTCACACACTCAGTGATCACCCGTGGCATTGCTCATGGCCAGTCACACACTCGGTGATCACCCGTGGCATTGCTCATGGCCAGTCACACACTCGGTGATCACCCGTGGCATTGCTCATGGCCAGTCACACACTCGGTGATCTCCCGTGGCATTGCTCATGGCCAGTCACACACTCGGTGATCTCCCGTGGCATTGCTCATGGCAAGTCATCCACTCAGTGCTCACCCGTGGCATTGCTCATGGCCAGTCACACACTCAGTGATCACCCGTGGCATTGCTCATGGCCAGTCACACACTCGGTGATCTCCCGTGGCATTGCTCATGGCCAGTCACACACTCGGTGATCACCCGTGGCATTGCTCATGGCCAGTCACACACTCGGTGATCTCCCGTGGCATTGCTCATGGCCAGTCACACACTCGGTGATCTCCCGTGGCATTGCTCATGGCCAGTCACACACTCGGTGATCACCCGTGGCATTGCTCATGGCCAGTCACACACTCGGTGATCTCCCGTGGCATTGCTCATGGCCAGTCACACACTCGGTGATCACCCGTGGCATTGCTCATGGCCAGTCACACACTCGGTGATCTCCCACGGCATTGCTCATGGCCAGTCACACACTCGGTGATCGCCCGTGGCATTGCTCATGGCCAGTCACACACTCGGTGATCTCCCGTGGCATTGCTCATGGCCAGTCACCCACTCGGTGATCACCCGTGGCATTGCTCATGGCCAGTCACACACTCGGTGATCACCCGTGGCATTGCTCATGGCCAGTCACACACTCGGTGATCTCCCGTGACATTGCTCATGGCCAGTCACACACTCGGTGATCACCCGTGGCATTGCTCATGGCCAGTCACACACTCGGTGATCTCCCATGGCATTGCTCATGGCCAGTCACACACTCGGTGATCTCCCGTGACATTGCTCATGGCCAGTCACACACTCGGTGATCACCCGTGGCATTGCTCATGGCCAGTCACACACTCGGTGATCACCCGTGGCATTGCTCATGGCCAGTCACACACTCGGTGATCTCCCGTGACATTGCTCATGGCCAGTCACACACTCGGTGATCACCCGTGGCATTGCTCATGGCCAGTCACACACTCGGTGATCTCCCGTGACATTGCCCATGGCCAGTCACACACTCGGTGATCACCCGTGGCATTGCTCATGGCCAGTCACACACTCGGTGATCACCCGTGGCATTGCTCATGGCCAGTCACACACTCGGTGATCTCCCGTGGCATTGCTCATGGCCAGTCACACACTCGGTGATCTCCCGTGGCATTGCTCATGGCCAGTCACACACTCGGTGATCACCCGTGGCATTGCTCATGGCCAGTCACACACTCGGTGATCACCCGTGGCATTGCTCATGGCCAGTCACACACTCGGTGATCTCCCGTGGCATTGCTCATGGCCAGTCACACACTCGGTGATCTCCCGTGGCATTGCTCATGGCCAGTCACACACTCGGTGATCACCCGTGGCATTGCTCATGGCCAGTCACACACTCGGTGATCACCCGTGGCATTGCTCATGGCCAGTCACACACTCGGTGATCACCCGTGGCATTGCTCATGGCCAGTCACACACTCGGTGATCACCCGTGGCATTGCTCATGGCCAGTCACACACTCGGTGATCACCCGTGGCATTGCTCATGGCCAGTCACACACTCGGTGATCTCCTGTGGCATTGCTCATGGCCAGTCACACACTCGGTGATCACCCGTGACATTGCTCATGGCCAGTCACACACTCGGTGATCACCCGTGGCATTGCTCATGGCCAGTCACACACTCGGTGATCACCCGTGACATTGCTCATGGCAAGTCACACACTCGGTGATCACCCGTGGCATTGCTCATGGCCAGTCACACACTCGGTGATCACCCGTGGCATTGCTCATGGCCAGTCACACACTCGGTGATCACCCGTGGCATTGCTCATGGCCAGTCAAGATCAGGGGCGGCTTCTCCATTGACTGACGCCAAAATCGGGAAACGCGATTGGGCGGGGAATAGGTTCCGAGGCCAACATCTTGGTGCGTGCCGATCTGACGCCAAGTTGCAATTCTCCGTCACCTCAACAGTGGCGTCCATGCGGTCTGGAACGCATGTACAGTAAACACCATTTGCATATCATTAGTGGGCTTCACCTGGAATTCTCTGGGGCCTCAGGAATCTCCCACTCCGATGGCCCGAGTTCCCGACAGTGTGGTTCACTTGTGCTTTCAAAAAAGAGGGAGGGGGTACGGAATGTGCCCAACGTGGCCTGGTTCGCTGACAGTTGTGCCTCTGGCCAGGGGGGGCTCCTGCCAGGGGCGGGGGGAGGAGTGGCCAGGAGGTGGACTGTGGGGTTGGGGTGGATGGGCATAGAGCACCATTGTTGCAGCTGGGAAGGCAGCCATGCAGCTATACACGCCGCTGATTGCCCACTGGGAACATAGCGCCAGGGGCCCACCCAAGCCACTCCCCTGGGCGCCCTCTGGCCCCAGCCGACCCATCAGCTGTGTGGGTGCACTCCAGCACAACAAGTGCCATCCTGTTGGCTGGGATGAGTGTGTGTGGGGACGGTAATGTGTGTGTGCGGCTGGGATGAGTGTGTGTGGGGAGTGTAATGTGTGTGTGTGGCTGGGATGAGTGTGTGTGGGGAGTGTAATGTGTGTGTGCGGCTGGGATGAGTGTGCGTGGGGACGGTAATGTGTGTGTGCGGCTGGGATGAGTGTGTGTGGGGAGTGTAATGTATGTGTGCGGCTGGGATGAGTGTGCGTGGGGAGTGTAATGTGTGTGTGCGGCTGGGATGAGTGTGTGTGGGGAGTGTAATGTGTGTGTGCGGCTGGGATGAGTGTGTGTGGGGAGTGTAATGTGTGTGTGCGGCTGGGATGAGTGTGTGTGGGGAGTGTAATGTGTGTGTGCGGCTGGGATGAGTGTGCGTGGGGAGTGTAATGTGTGTGTGCGGCTGGGATGAGTGTGTGTGGAGAGCTTAATGTGTGTGTGCGGCTGGGATGAGTGAGTGTGGGGAGTGTAATGTGTGTGTGCGGCTGGGATGAGTGTGCGTGGGGAGCGTAATGTGTGTGTGCGGCTGGGATGAGTGTGCGTGGGGAGTGTAATGTGTGTGTGCGGCTGGGATGAGTGTGTGTGGGGAGTGTAATGTGTGTGTGCGGCTGGGATGAGTGTGTGCGGGGAGCGTAATGTGTGTGTGCGGCTGGGATGAGTGTGCGTGGGGAGTGTAATGTGTGTGTGCGGCTGGGATGAGTGTGTGTGGGGAGTGTAATGTGTGTGTGTGCGGCTGGGATGAGTGTGTGTGGGGGTGTAATGGGTGTGTGCGGCTGGGATGAGTGTGTGTGGGGAGTGTAATGTGTGTGTGCGGCTGGGATGAGTGTGTGTGGGGAGTGTAATGTGTGTGTTTGCGGCTGGGTGAGTGTGTGTGGGGAGTGTAATGTGTGTGTGCGGCTGGGGTGAGTGTGTGTGGGGAGTGTAATGTGTGTGTTGGCTGGGATGAGTGTGTGCGGGGAGTGTAATGTGTGTGTGCGGCTGGGATATGTGTGTGGGGAGTGTAATGTGTGTATGCGGCTGGGATGAGTGTGTGTGGGGAGTGTAATGTGTGTGTGCGACTGGGATGAGTGTGTGCGGGGAGTGTAATGTGTGTGCGGCTGGGATGTCAAAGGGTCAGGACTGAGGGAGTGCCGCACTGTCAGAGGGTCAGTACTGAGAGAGTGCCGCACTGTCAGAGGGACAGTACTGAGGGAGTACTGCACTGTCAGAGGGTCAATACTGAGAGAGTGCTGCACTGTCAGAGGGTCAGTACTGAGGGAGTGCTGCACTGTCAGAGGGTCAGTACTGAGGGAGTGCTGCACTGTCAGACGGACAGTACTGAGGGAGTGTTGCACTGTCAGAGGGTCAGTACTGAGGGAGTGCTGCACTGTCAGAGGGTCAGTGCTGAGGGAGTGCCGCACTGTCAGAGGGTCAGTACTGAGGGAGTGCTGCACTGTCAGAGGGTCAGTACTGAGAGAGTGCTGCACTGTCAGAGGGACAGTACTGAGGGAGTGCCGCACTGTCAGAGGGACAGTACTGAGGGAGTGCTGCACTGTCAGAGGGTCAGTGCTGAGGGAGTGCCGCGCTGTCAGAGGGTCAGTACTGAGGGACTGCCGCACTGTCAGAGGGTCAGTACTGAGGGAGTGCCGCACTGTCAGAGGGTCAGTACTGAGGGAGCGCTGCACTGTCAGAGGCTCAGTACTGAGGGAGTGCCGCACTGTCAGAGGGTCAGTAGTGAGGGAGAACTGCACTGTCAGAGGGTCAGTACTGAGGGAGAGCCACACTGTCAGAGGGTCAGTACTGAGGGAGTGCCGCACTGTCAGAGGGTCAGTACTGAGGGAGTGCTGCACTGTCAGAGGGTCAGTACCGAGGGAGCGCCGCACTGTCAGAGGGTCAGTACTGAGGGAGCGCCGCACTGTCAGAGGGTCAGTACTGAGGGAGTGTCGTACTGTCAGAGGGTCAGTACTGAGGGAGTGCTGCACTGTCAGAGGGTCAGTACTGAGGGAGTGCCGCATTGTCAGAGGGTCAGTACTGAGGGATAGCTGCACTGTCAGAGGGTCAGTACTGAGGGAGTGCTGCACTGTCAGAGGTTCAGTACTGAGGGAGTGCTGCACTGTCAGTGGGTCAGTACTGAGGGAGTGCCGCACTGTCAGAGGGTCAGTACTGAGGGAGTGATTCACTGTCAGAGGGTCAGTACTGAGAGGGTGCTGCTCTGTCAGAGGGACAGTACTTAGGGAGTGCCGCACTGTCAGAGGGACAGTACTGAGGGACTGCTGCACTGTCAGAGGGTCAGTACTGAGGGAGTGCTGCACTGTCAGAGGGTCAGTACTGAGGGAGAGCCACACTGTCAGAGGGTCAGTACTGAGGGAGTCCCGCACTGTCAGAGGATCAGTACTGAGGGAGCGCCGCACTGTCAGAGGGTCAGTACTGAGGGAGAACTGCACTGTCAGAGGGTCAGTACTGAGGGAGTGCCACACTGTCAGAGGGTCAGTACTGAGGGAGTGCCGCACTGCCAGAGGGTCAGTACTGAGGGAGCGCCGCACTGTCAGAGGGTCAGTACTGAGGGAGAACTGCACTGTCAGATGGTCAGTACTGAGGGAGTGCCACACTGTCAGAGGGACAGTACTGAGGGAGTGCCGCACTCTCAGAGGGTCAGTACTGAGGGAGAACTGCACTGTCAGAAGGTCAGTACTGAAGAAGTGCTGCACTGTCAGAGGGTCAGTACTGAGGGAGTGCCACACTGTCAGAGGGTCAGTACTGAGGGAGAACTGCACTGTCAGAGGGTCAGTACTGAGGGAGTGCCGCTCTGTCAGAGGGTCAGTACTGAGGGAGCGTCGCACTGTCAGAGGGTCAGTACTGAGGGAGTGCCACCCTGTCAGAGGGTCAGTACTGAGGGAGTGCCGCACTGTCAAAGGGTCAGTACTGAGGGAGTGCTGCGCTGTCAGAGGATCTGTACTGAGGGAGTGCTGCACTGTCAGAGGGTCAGTACTGAGGGAGTGCTGCACTGTCAGAGGGTCAGTACTGAGGGAGCGCCGCACTGTCAGAGGGTCAGTACTGAGGGAGTGCTGCACTGTCAGAGGGTCAGTACTGAGGGAGCGCCGCACTGTCAGAGGGTCAGTACTGAGGGAGAACTGCACTGTCAGAAGGTCAGTACTGAGGGAGTGCTGCACTGTCAGAGAGTCAGTACAGAGGGAGTGCCGCACTGTCAGAGGGTCAGTACTGAGGGAGAACTGCACTGTCAGAGGGTCAGTACTGAGGGAGCGCCGCACTGTCAGAGGGTCAGTGCTGAGGGAGTGCCACCCTGTCAGAGGGTCAGTACTGAGGGAGTGCTGCACTGTCAGAGTGTCACTACTGAGGGAGTGCCGCACTGTCAGAGGGACAGTACTGAGGGACTGCTGCACTGTCAGAGGGTCAGTACTGAGGGAGTGCTGCACTGTCAGAGGGTCAGTACTGAGGGAGTGCCGCACTGTCAAAGGGTCAGTGCTGAGGGATTGCCGCACTGTCAGAGGGTCAGTACTGAGGGAGTGCCGCACTGTCAGAGGGTCAGTACTGAGGGAGTGCCGCACTGTCAGAGGGTCAGTACTGAGGGAGTGCCGCACTGTCAGAGGGTCAGTACTGAGGGAGTGCCGCACTGCAGAGGGTCAGTACTGAGGGAGTGCCGCACTGTCAGAGGGTCAGTACTGAGGGAGCGCCGCACTGTCAGAGGGTCAGTACTGAGGGAGTTTCGCACTGTCAGAGGGTCAGTATTGAGGGAGTGCTACACTGTCAGAGGGTCAGTACTGAGGGAGTGCCGCACTGTCAGAGGGTCAGTACTGAGGGTGTGCTGCACTGTCAGATGGTCAGTACTGAGGGAGTGCCGCACTGTCAGATGATCAGTACTGAGGGAGTGCCGCACTGTCAGAGGGTCAGTACTGAGGGAGTGTCGTACTGTCAGAGGGTCAGTACTGAGGGAGTGCTGCACTGTCAGAGGGTCAGTACTGAGGGAGTGCCGCATTGTCAGAGGGTCAGTACTGAGGGAGCGCTGCACTGTCAGAGGGTCAGTACTGAGGGAGTGCTGCACTGTCAGAGGGTCAGTACTGAGGGAGTGCTGCACTGTCAGAGGGTCAGTACTGAGGGAGTGCCGCACTGTCAGAGGGTCAGTACTGAGGGAGTGATTCACTGTCAGAGGGTCAGTACTGAGAGGGTGCTGCACTGTCAGAGGGACAGTACTTAGGGAGTGCCGCACTGTCAGAGGGACAGTACTGAGGGACTGCTGCACTGTCAGAGGGTCAGTACTGAGGGAGTGCTGCACTGTCAGAGGGTCAGTACTGAGGGAGAGCCACACTGTCAGAGGGTCAGTACTGAGGGAGTCCCGCACTGTCAGAGGATCAGTACTGAGGGAGCGCCGCACTGTCAGAGGGTCAGTACTGAGGGAGAACTGCACTGTCAGAGGGTCAGTACTGAGGGAGTGCCACACTGTCAGAGGGTCAGTACTGAGGGAGTGCCGCACTGCCAGAGGGTCAGTACTGAGGGAGCGCCGCACTGTCAGAGGGTCAGTACTGAGGGAGAACTGCACTGTCAGATGGTCAGTACTGAGGGAGTGCCACACTGTCAGAGGGTCAGTACTGAGGGAGTGCCGCAGTCTCAGAGGGTCAGTACTGAGGGAGAACTGCACTGTCAGAAGGTCAGTACTGAGGGAGTGCTGCACTGTCAGAGGGTCAGTACTGAGGGAGTGCCACACTGTCAGAGGGTCAGTACTGAGAGAGAACTGCACTGTCAGAGGGTCAGTACTGAGGGAGTGCCGCTCTGTCAGAGGGTCAGTACTGAGGGAGCGTCGCACTGTCAGAGGGTAGTACTGAGGGAGTGCCACCCTGTCAGAGGGTCAGTACTGAGGGAGCGTCGCACTGTCAGAGGGTAGTACTGAGGGAGTGCCACCCTGTCAGAGGGTCAGTACTGAGGGAGTGCCGCACTGTCAAAGGGTCAGTACTGAGGGAGTGCTGCGCTGTCAGAGGATCTGTACTGAGGGAGTGCTGCACTGTCAGAGGGTCAGTACTGAGGGAGTGCTGCACTGTCAGAGGGTCAGTACTGAGGGAGCGCCGCACTGTCAGAGGGTCAGTACTGAGGGAGTGCCACACTGTCAGAGGGTCAGTACTGAGGGAGAACTGCACTGTCAGAGGGTCAGTACTGAGGGAGTGCCGCTCTGTCAGAGGGTCAGTACTGAGGGAGCGTCGCACTGTCAGAGGGTAGTACTGAGGGAGTGCCACCCTGTCAGAGGGTCAGTACTGAGGGAGTGCCGCACTGTCAAAGGGTCAGTACTGAGGGAGTGCTGCGCTGTCAGAGGATCTGTACTGAGGGAGTGCTGCACTGTCAGAGGGTCAGTACTGAGGGAGTGCTGCACTGTCAGAGGGTCAGTACTGAGGGAGCGCCGCACTGTCAGAGGGTCAGTACTGAGGGAGTGCTGCACTGTCAGAGGGTCAGTACTGAGGGAGCGCCGCACTGTCAGAGGGTCAGTACTGAGGGAGAACTGCACTGTCAGAAGGTCAGTACTGAGGGAGTGCCGCACTGTCAGAGGGTCAGTACTGAGGGAGTGCCGCACTGTCAGAGGGTCAGTACTGAGGGAGTGCCGCACTGTCAGAGGGTCAGTACTGAGGGAGTGCCGCACTGTCAGAGGGTCAGTACTGAGGGAGCGCCGCACTGTCAGAGGGTCAGTACTGAGGGAGTTTCGCACTGTCAGAGGGTCAGTATTGAGGGAGTGCTGCACTGTCAGAGGGTCAGTACTGAGGGAGTGCTGCACTGTCAGAGGGTCAGTACTGAGGGAGCGCCGCACTGTCAGAGGGTCAGTACTGAGGGAGTGCTGCACTGTCAGAGGGTCAGTACTGAGGGAGCGCCGCACTGTCAGAGGGTCAGTACTGAGGGAGAACTGCACTGTCAGAAGGTCAGTACTGAGGGAGTGCCGCACTGTCAGAGGGTCAGTACTGAGGGAGTGCCGCACTGTCAGAGGGTCAGTACTGAGGGAGTGCCGCACTGTCAGAGGGTCAGTACTGAGGGAGTGCCGCACTGTCAGAGGGTCAGTACTGAGGGAGCGCCGCACTGTCAGAGGGTCAGTACTGAGGGAGTTTCGCACTGTCAGAGGGTCAGTATTGAGGGAGTGCTGCACTGTCAGAGGGTCAGTACTGAGGGAGTGCCGCACTGTCAGAGGGTCAGTACTGAGGGTGTGCTGCACTGTCAGATGGTCAGTACTGAGGGAGTGCCGCACTGTCAGATGATCAGTACTGAGGGAGTGCCGCACAGTCAGAGGGTCAGTACTGAGGGAGTGCCGCACTGTCAGAGGGTCAGTGCTGAGGGAGTGCCGCACTGTCAGAGGGTCAGTACTGAGGGAGTGCCACCCTGTCAGAGGGTCAGTACTGAGGGAGTCCCGCACTGTCAGAGGATCAGTACTGAGGGAGCGCCGCACTGTCAGAGGGTCAGTACTGAGGGAGAACTGCACTGTCAGAGGGTCAGTACTGAGGGAGTGCCACACTGTCAGAGGGTCAGTACTGAGGGAGTGCCGCACTGCCAGAGGGTCAGTACTGAGGGAGCGCCGCACTGTCAGAGGGTCAGTACTGAGGGAGAACTGCACTGTCAGATGGTCAGTACTGAGGGAGTGCCACACTGTTAGAGGGTCAGTACTGAGGGAGTGCCGCACTCTCAGAGGGTCAGTACTGAGGGAGAACTGCACTGTCAGAAGGTCAGTACTGAGGGAGTGCTGCACTGTCAGAGGGTCAGTACTGAGGGAGTGCCACACTGTCAGAGGGTCAGTACTGAGGGAGAACTGCACTGTCAGAGGGTCAGTACTGAGGGAGTGCCGCTCTGTCAGAGGGTCAGTACTGAGGGAGCGTTGCACTGTCAGAGGGTCAGTACTGAGGGAGTGCCACCCTGTCAGAGGGTCAGTACTGAGGGAGTGCCGCACTGTCAAAGGGTCAGTACTGAGGGAGTGCTGCCCTGTCAGAGGATCTGTACTGAGGGAGTGCTGCACTGTCAGAGGGTCAGTACTGAGGGAGTGCTGCACTGTCAGAGGGTCAGTACTGAGGGAGCGCCGCACTGTCAGAGGGTCAGTACTGAGGGAGTGCTGCACTGTGAGAGGGTCAGTACTGAGGGAGCGCCGCACTGTCAGAGGGTCAGTACTGAGGGAGAACTGCACTGTCAGAAGGTCAGTACTGAGGGAGTGCTGCACTGTCAGAGGGTCAGTACAGAGGGAGTGCCGCACTGTCAGAGGGTCAGTACTGAGGGAGAACTGCACTGTCAGAGGGTCAGGACTGAGGGAGTGCCGCTCTGTCAGAGGGTCAGTACTGAGGGAGTGCCACCCTGTCAGAGGGTCAGTACTGAGGGAGTGCTGCACTGTCAGAGTGTCACTACTGAGGGAGTGCCGCACTGTCAGAGGGTCAGTACTGAGGGAGTGCTGCACTGTCAGAGGGTCAGTACTGAGGGAGTGCCGCACTGTCAAAGGGTCAGTGCTGAGGGATTGCCGCACTGTCAGAGGGTCAGTACTGAGGGAGTGCCGCACTGTCAGAGGGTCAGTACTGAGGGAGTGCCGCACTGTCAGAGGGTCAGTACTGAGGGAGTGCCGCACTGTCAGAGGGTCAGTACTGAGGGAGTGCCGCACTGTCAGAGGGTCAGTACTGAGGGAGTGCCGCACTGTCAGAGGGTCAGTACTGAGGGAGCGCCGCACTGTCAGAGGGTCAGTACTGAGGGAGTTTCGCACTGTCAGAGGGTCAGTATTGAGGGAGTGCTGCACTGTCAGAGGGTCAGTACTGAGGGAGTGCCGCACTGTCAGAGGGTCAGTACTGAGGGTGTGCTGCACTGTCAGATGGTCAGTACTGAGGGAGTGCCGCACTGTCAGATGATCAGTACTGAGGGAGTGCCGCACTGTCAGAGGGTCAGTACTGAGGGAGTGCCGCACTGTCAGAGGGTCAGTGCTGAGGGAGTGCCGCACTGTCAGAGGGTCAGTACTGAGGGAGTGCCACCCTGTCAGAGGGTCAGTACTGAGGGAGTACTGCACTGTCAGAGTGTCAGTACTGAGGGAGTGCCGCTCTGCCAGAGGGTCAGTACTGAGGGAGCGCCGCACTGTCAGAGGGTCAGTACTGAGGGAGTGCTGCACTGTCAGAGGGTCAGTACTGAGGGAGTGCCGCACTGTCAGAGGGTCAGTACTGAGGGAGTGCTGCACTGTCAGAGGGTCAGTACTGAGGGAGTGCCGGACTATCGGAGGGTCAGTACTGAGGGAGTGCTGCACTGTCAGAGGGTCAGTACTGATGGAGTGCTGCACTGTCAGAGGGTCAGTACTGAGGGAGTGCTGCACTGTCAGACGGACAGTACTGAGGGAGTGCTGCACTGTCAGAGGGTCAGTACTGAGTGAGGGCTGCACTGTCAGAGGGTCAGTGCTGAGGGAGTGCCGCACTGTCAGAGGGTCAGTACTGAGGGAGTGCTGCACTGTCAGAGGGTCAGTACTGAGAGAGTGCTGCACTGTCAGAGGGACAGTACTGAGGGAGTGCCGCACTGTCAGAGGGACAGTACTGAGGGAGTGCTGCACTGTCAGAGGGTCAGTACTGAGGGAGTGCCGCACTGTCAGAGGGTCAGTACTGAGGGACTGCCGCACTGTCAGAGGGTCAGTACTGAGGGAGTTCCGCACTGTCAGAGGGTCAGTGCTGAGGGAGCGCTGCACTGTCAGAGGCTCAGTACTGAGGGAGTGCCGCACTGTCAGAGGGTCAGTACTGAGGGACTACCACACTGTCAGAGGGTCAGTACTGAGGGAGCGCCGCACTGTCAGAGGGTCAGTACTGAGGGAGTGCCGCACTGTCAGAGGGTCAGTACTGAGGGAGTGCTGCACTGTCAGAGGGTCAGTACTGAGGGAGTGCCGCACTGTCAGAGGGTCAGTACTGAGGGAGAACTGCACTGTCAGAGGGTCAGTACTGAGGGAGAGCCACACTGTCAGAGGGTCAGTACTGACGGAGTGCCGCACTGTCAGAGGGTCAGTACTGAGGGAGTGCTGCACTGTCAGAGGGTCAGTACCGAGGGAGCGCCGCACTGTCATAGGGTCAGTACTGAGGGAGCGCCTCACTGTCAGAGGGTCAGTACTGAGGGAGTGTCGCACTGTCAGAGGGTCAGTACTGAGGGAGTGCTGCACTGTCAGAGGGTCAGTACTGAGGGAGTGCCACACTGTCAGAGGGTCAGTACTGAGGGAGAACTGCACTGTCAGAGGGTCAGTACTGAGGGAGTGCCGCTCTGTCAGAGGGTCAGTACTGAGGGAGCGTCGCACTGTCAGAGGGTAGTACTGAGGGAGTGCCACCCTGTCAGAGGGTCAGTACTGAGGGAGTGCCGCACTGTCAAAGGGTCAGTACTGAGGGAGTGCTGCGCTGTCAGAGGATCTGTACTGAGGGAGTGCTGCACTGTCAGAGGGTCAGTACTGAGGGAGTGCTGCACTGTCAGAGGGTCAGTACTGAGGGAGCGCCGCACTGTCAGAGGGTCAGTACTGAGGGAGTGCTGCACTGTCAGAGGGTCAGTACTGAGGGAGCGCCGCACTGTCAGAGGGTCAGTACTGAGGGAGAACTGCACTGTCAGAAGGTCAGTACTGAGGGAGTGCCGCACTGTCAGAGGGTCAGTACTGAGGGAGTGCCGCACTGTCAGAGGGTCAGTACTGAGGGAGTGCCGCACTGTCAGAGGGTCAGTACTGAGGGAGTGCCGCACTGTCAGAGGGTCAGTACTGAGGGAGCGCCGCACTGTCAGAGGGTCAGTACTGAGGGAGTTTCGCACTGTCAGAGGGTCAGTATTGAGGGAGTGCTGCACTGTCAGAGGGTCAGTACTGAGGGAGTGCCGCACTGTCAGAGGGTCAGTACTGAGGGTGTGCTGCACTGTCAGATGGTCAGTACTGAGGGAGTGCCGCACTGTCAGATGATCAGTACTGAGGGAGTGCCGCACTGTCAGAGGGTCAGTACTGAGGGAGTGCCGCACTGTCAGAGGGTCAGTGCTGAGGGAGTGCCGCACTGTCAGAGGGTCAGTACTGAGGGAGTGCCACCCTGTCAGAGGGTCAGTACTGAGGGAGTCCCGCACTGTCAGAGGATCAGTACTGAGGGAGCGCCGCACTGTCAGAGGGTCAGTACTGAGGGAGAACTGCACTGTCAGAGGGTCAGTACTGAGGGAGTGCCACACTGTCAGAGGGTCAGTACTGAGGGAGTGCCGCACTGCCAGAGGGTCAGTACTGAGGGAGCGCCGCACTGTCAGAGGGTCAGTACTGAGGGAGAACTGCACTGTCAGATGGTCAGTACTGAGGGAGTGCCACACTGTTAGAGGGTCAGTACTGAGGGAGTGCCGCACTCTCAGAGGGTCAGTACTGAGGGAGAACTGCACTGTCAAGAGGTCAGTACTGAGGGAGTGCTGCACTGTCAGAGGGTCAGTACTGAGGGAGTGCCACACTGTCAGAGGGTCAGTACTGAGGGAGAACTGCACTGTCAGAGGGTCAGTACTGAGGGAGTGCTGCACTGTCAGAGGGTCAGTACTGAGGGAGTGCTGCACTGTCAGAGGGTCAGTACTGAGGGAGCGCCGCACTGTCAGAGGGTCAGTACTGAGGGAGTGCTGCACTGTGAGAGGGTCAGTACTGAGGGAGCGCCGCACTGTCAGAGGGTCAGTACTGAGGGAGAACTGCACTGTCAGAAGGTCAGTACTGAGGGAGTGCTGCACTGTCAGAGGGTCAGTACAGAGGGAGTGCCGCACTGTCAGAGGGTCAGTACTGAGGGAGAACTGCACTGTCAGAGGGTCAGGACTGAGGGAGTGCCGCTCTGTCAGAGGGTCAGTACTGAGGGAGTGCCACCCTGTCAGAGGGTCAGTACTGAGGGAGTGCTGCACTGTCAGAGTGTCACTACTGAGGGAGTGCCGCACTGTCAGAGGGTCAGTACTGAGGGAGTGCTGCACTGTCAGAGGGTCAGTACTGAGGGAGTGCCGCACTGTCAAAGGGTCAGTGCTGAGGGATTGCCGCACTGTCAGAGGGTCAGTACTGAGGGAGTGCCGCACTGTCAGAGGGTCAGTACTGAGGGAGTGCCGCACTGTCAGAGGGTCAGTACTGAGGGAGTGCCGCACTGTCAGAGGGTCAGTACTGAGGGAGTGCCGCACTGTCAGAGGGTCAGTACTGAGGGAGTGCCGCACTGTCAGAGGGTCAGTACTGAGGGAGCGCCGCACTGTCAGAGGGTCAGTACTGAGGGAGTTTCGCACTGTCAGAGGGTCAGTATTGAGGGAGTGCTGCACTGTCAGAGGGTCAGTACTGAGGGAGTGCCGCACTGTCAGAGGGTCAGTACTGAGGGTGTGCTGCACTGTCAGATGGTCAGTACTGAGGGAGTGCCGCACTGTCAGATGATCAGTACTGAGGGAGTGCCGCACTGTCAGAGGGTCAGTACTGAGGGAGTGCCGCACTGTCAGAGGGTCAGTGCTGAGGGAGTGCCGCACTGTCAGAGGGTCAGTACTGAGGGAGTGCCACCCTGTCAGAGGGTCAGTACTGAGGGAGTACTGCACTGTCAGAGTGTCAGTACTGAGGGAGTGCCGCTCTGCCAGAGGGTCAGTACTGAGGGAGCGCCGCACTGTCAGAGGGTCAGTACTGAGGGAGTGCTGCACTGTCAGAGGGTCAGTACTGAGGGAGTGCCGCACTGTCAGAGGGTCAGTACTGAGGGAGTGCTGCACTGTCAGAGGGTCAGTACTGAGGGAGTGCCGGACTATCGGAGGGTCAGTACTGAGGGAGTGCTGCACTGTCAGAGGGTCAGTACTGATGGAGTGCTGCACTGTCAGAGGGTCAGTACTGAGGGAGTGCTGCACTGTCAGACGGACAGTACTGAGGGAGTGCTGCACTGTCAGAGGGTCAGTACTGAGTGAGGGCTGCACTGTCAGAGGGTCAGTGCTGAGGGAGTGCCGCACTGTCAGAGGGTCAGTACTGAGGGAGTGCTGCACTGTCAGAGGGTCAGTACTGAGAGAGTGCTGCACTGTCAGAGGGACAGTACTGAGGGAGTGCCGCACTGTCAGAGGGACAGTACTGAGGGAGTGCTGCACTGTCAGAGGGTCAGTACTGAGGGAGTGCCGCACTGTCAGAGGGTCAGTACTGAGGGACTGCCGCACTGTCAGAGGGTCAGTACTGAGGGAGTTCCGCACTGTCAGAGGGTCAGTGCTGAGGGAGCGCTGCACTGTCAGAGGCTCAGTACTGAGGGAGTGCCGCACTGTCAGAGGGTCAGTACTGAGGGACTACCACACTGTCAGAGGGTCAGTACTGAGGGAGCGCCGCACTGTCAGAGGGTCAGTACTGAGGGAGTGCCGCACTGTCAGAGGGTCAGTACTGAGGGAGTGCCGCACTGTCAGAGGGTCAGTACTGAGGGAGAGCCACACTGTCAGAGGGTCAGTACTGACGGAGTGCCGCACTGTCAGAGGGTCAGTACTGAGGGAGTGCTGCACTGTCAGAGGGTCAGTACCGAGGGAGCGCCGCACTGTCATAGGGTCAGTACTGAGGGAGCGCCGCACTGTCAGAGGGTCAGTACTGAGGGAGTGTCGCACTGTCAGAGGGTCAGTACTGAGGGAGTGCTGCACTGTCAGAGGGTCAGTACTGAGGGAGTGCCGCATTGTCAGAGGGTCAGTACTGAGGGAGAGCTGCACTGTCAGAGGGTCAGTACTGAGGGAGTGCTGCACTGTCAGAGAGTCAGTACTGAGGGAGTGCTGCACTGTCAGAGGGTCAGTACTGAGGGAGTGCCGCACTGTCAGAGGGTCACTATTGAGGGAGTGCCGCACTGTCAGAGGGTCAGTACTGAGGGAGTGATTCACTGTCAGAGGGTCAGTACTGAGAGGGTGCTGCACTGTCAGAGGGACAGTACTTACGGAGTGCCGCACTGTCAGAGGGACAGTACTGAGGGAGTGCTGCACTGTCAGAGGGTCAGTACTGAGGGAGTGCTGCACTGTCAGAGGGTCAGTACTGAGGGAGAGCCACACTGTCAGAGGGTCAGTACTGAGGGAGTCCCGCACTGTCAGAGGGTCAGTACTGAGGGAGCGCCGCACTGTCAGAGGGTCAGTTCTGAGGGAGTGCCGCATTGTCAGAGGGTCAGTACTGAGGGAGATCTGCACTGTCAGAGGGTCAGTACTGAGGGAGTGCCACACTGTCAGAGGGTCAGTACTGAGGGAGTGCCGCACTGCCAGAGGGTCAGTACTGAGGGAGCGCCGCACTGTCAGAGGGTCAGTACTGAGGGAGAACTGCACTGTCAGAGGGTCAGTACTTAGGGAGTGCCACACTGTCAGAGGGTCAGTACTGAGGGAGTGCCGCACTCTCAGAGGGTCAGTACTGAGGGAGAACTGCACTGTCAGAAGGTCAGTACTGAGGGAGTGCTGCACTGTCAGAGGGTCAGTGCTGAGGGAGTGCCGCACTGTCAGAGGGTCAGTACTGAGGGAGTGCCGCACTGTCAGAGGGTCAGTACTGAGGGAGCGCCGCACTGTCAGAGGGTCAGTACTGAGGGAGTTTCGCACTGTCAGAGGGTCAGTATTGAGGGAGTGCTGCACTGTCAGAGGGTCAGTACTGAGGGAGTGCCGCACTGTCAGAGGGTCAGTACTGAGGGTGTGCTGCACTGTCAGATGGTCAGTACTGAGGGAGTGCCGCACTGTCAGATGATCAGTACTGAGGGAGTGCCGCACTGTCAGAGGGTCAGTACTGAGGGAGTGCCGCACTGTCAGAGGGTCAGTGCTGAGGGAGTGCCGCACTGTCAGAGGGTCAGTACTGAGGGAGTGCCACCCTGTCAGAGGGTCAGTACTGAGGGAGTACTGCACTGTCAGAGTGTCAGTACTGAGGGAGTGCCGCTCTGCCAGAGGGTCAGTACTGAGGGAGCGCCGCACTGTCAGAGGGTCAGTACTGAGGGAGTGCTGCACTGTCAGAGGGTCAGTACTGAGGGAGTGCCGCACTGTCAGAGGGTCAGTACTGAGGGAGTGCTGCACTGTCAGAGGGTCAGTACTGAGGGAGTGCCGGACTATCGGAGGGTCAGTACTGAGGGAGTGCTGCACTGTCAGAGGGTCAGTACTGATGGAGTGCTGCACTGTCAGAGGGTCAGTACTGAGGGAGTGCTGCACTGTCAGACGGACAGTACTGAGGGAGTGCTGCACTGTCAGAGGGTCAGTACTGAGTGAGGGCTGCACTGTCAGAGGGTCAGTGCTGAGGGAGTGCCGCACTGTCAGAGGGTCAGTACTGAGGGAGTGCTGCACTGTCAGAGGGTCAGTACTGAGAGAGTGCTGCACTGTCAGAGGGACAGTACTGAGGGAGTGCCGCACTGTCAGAGGGACAGTACTGAGGGAGTGCTGCACTGTCAGAGGGTCAGTACTGAGGGAGTGCCGCACTGTCAGAGGGTCAGTACTGAGGGACTGCCGCACTGTCAGAGGGTCAGTACTGAGGGAGTTCCGCACTGTCAGAGGGTCAGTGCTGAGGGAGCGCTGCACTGTCAGAGGCTCAGTACTGAGGGAGTGCCGCACTGTCAGAGGGTCAGTACTGAGGGACTACCACACTGTCAGAGGGTCAGTACTGAGGGAGCGCCGCACTGTCAGAGGGTCAGTACTGAGGGAGTGCCGCACTGTCAGAGGGTCAGTACTGAGGGAGTGCTGCACTGTCAGAGGGTCAGTACTGAGGGAGTGCCGCACTGTCAGAGGGTCAGTACTGAGGGAGAACTGCACTGTCAGAGGGTCAGTACTGAGGGAGAGCCACACTGTCAGAGGGTCAGTACTGACGGAGTGCCGCACTGTCAGAGGGTCAGTACTGAGGGAGTGCTGCACTGTCAGAGGGTCAGTACCGAGGGAGCGCCGCACTGTCATAGGGTCAGTACTGAGGGAGCGCCTCACTGTCAGAGGGTCAGTACTGAGGGAGTGTCGCACTGTCAGAGGGTCAGTACTGAGGGAGTGCTGCACTGTCAGAGGGTCAGTACTGAGGGAGTGCCACACTGTCAGAGGGTCAGTACTGAGGGAGAACTGCACTGTCAGAGGGTCAGTACTGAGGGAGTGCCGCTCTGTCAGAGGGTCAGTACTGAGGGAGCGTCGCACTGTCAGAGGGTAGTACTGAGGGAGTGCCACCCTGTCAGAGGGTCAGTACTGAGGGAGTGCCGCACTGTCAAAGGGTCAGTACTGAGGGAGTGCTGCGCTGTCAGAGGATCTGTACTGAGGGAGTGCTGCACTGTCAGAGGGTCAGTACTGAGGGAGTGCTGCACTGTCAGAGGGTCAGTACTGAGGGAGCGCCGCACTGTCAGAGGGTCAGTACTGAGGGAGTGCTGCACTGTCAGAGGGTCAGTACTGAGGGAGCGCCGCACTGTCAGAGGGTCAGTACTGAGGGAGAACTGCACTGTCAGAAGGTCAGTACTGAGGGAGTGCCGCACTGTCAGAGGGTCAGTACTGAGGGAGTGCCGCACTGTCAGAGGGTCAGTACTGAGGGAGTGCCGCACTGTCAGAGGGTCAGTACTGAGGGAGTGCCGCACTGTCAGAGGGTCAGTACTGAGGGAGCGCCGCACTGTCAGAGGGTCAGTACTGAGGGAGTTTCGCACTGTCAGAGGGTCAGTATTGAGGGAGTGCTGCACTGTCAGAGGGTCAGTACTGAGGGAGTGCCGCACTGTCAGAGGGTCAGTACTGAGGGTGTGCTGCACTGTCAGATGGTCAGTACTGAGGGAGTGCCGCACTGTCAGATGATCAGTACTGAGGGAGTGCCGCACTGTCAGAGGGTCAGTACTGAGGGAGTGCCGCACTGTCAGAGGGTCAGTGCTGAGGGAGTGCCGCACTGTCAGAGGGTCAGTACTGAGGGAGTGCCACCCTGTCAGAGGGTCAGTACTGAGGGAGTCCCGCACTGTCAGAGGATCAGTACTGAGGGAGCGCCGCACTGTCAGAGGGTCAGTACTGAGGGAGAACTGCACTGTCAGAGGGTCAGTACTGAGGGAGTGCCACACTGTCAGAGGGTCAGTACTGAGGGAGTGCCGCACTGCCAGAGGGTCAGTACTGAGGGAGCGCCGCACTGTCAGAGGGTCAGTACTGAGGGAGAACTGCACTGTCAGATGGTCAGTACTGAGGGAGTGCCACACTGTTAGAGGGTCAGTACTGAGGGAGTGCCGCACTCTCAGAGGGTCAGTACTGAGGGAGAACTGCACTGTCAAGAGGTCAGTACTGAGGGAGTGCTGCACTGTCAGAGGGTCAGTACTGAGGGAGTGCCACACTGTCAGAGGGTCAGTACTGAGGGAGAACTGCACTGTCAGAGGGTCAGTACTGAGGGAGTGCTGCACTGTCAGAGGGTCAGTACTGAGGGAGTGCTGCACTGTCAGAGGGTCAGTACTGAGGGAGCGCCGCACTGTCAGAGGGTCAGTACTGAGGGAGTGCTGCACTGTGAGAGGGTCAGTACTGAGGGAGCGCCGCACTGTCAGAGGGTCAGTACTGAGGGAGAACTGCACTGTCAGAAGGTCAGTACTGAGGGAGTGCTGCACTGTCAGAGGGTCAGTACAGAGGGAGTGCCGCACTGTCAGAGGGTCAGTACTGAGGGAGAACTGCACTGTCAGAGGGTCAGGACTGAGGGAGTGCCGCTCTGTCAGAGGGTCAGTACTGAGGGAGTGCCACCCTGTCAGAGGGTCAGTACTGAGGGAGTGCTGCACTGTCAGAGTGTCACTACTGAGGGAGTGCCGCACTGTCAGAGGGTCAGTACTGAGGGAGTGCTGCACTGTCAGAGGGTCAGTACTGAGGGAGTGCCGCACTGTCAAAGGGTCAGTGCTGAGGGATTGCCGCACTGTCAGAGGGTCAGTACTGAGGGAGTGCCGCACTGTCAGAGGGTCAGTACTGAGGGAGTGCCGCACTGTCAGAGGGTCAGTACTGAGGGAGTGCCGCACTGTCAGAGGGTCAGTACTGAGGGAGTGCCGCACTGTCAGAGGGTCAGTACTGAGGGAGTGCCGCACTGTCAGAGGGTCAGTACTGAGGGAGCGCCGCACTGTCAGAGGGTCAGTACTGAGGGAGTTTCGCACTGTCAGAGGGTCAGTATTGAGGGAGTGCTGCACTGTCAGAGGGTCAGTACTGAGGGAGTGCCGCACTGTCAGAGGGTCAGTACTGAGGGTGTGCTGCACTGTCAGATGGTCAGTACTGAGGGAGTGCCGCACTGTCAGATGATCAGTACTGAGGGAGTGCCGCACTGTCAGAGGGTCAGTACTGAGGGAGTGCCGCACTGTCAGAGGGTCAGTGCTGAGGGAGTGCCGCACTGTCAGAGGGTCAGTACTGAGGGAGTGCCACCCTGTCAGAGGGTCAGTACTGAGGGAGTACTGCACTGTCAGAGTGTCAGTACTGAGGGAGTGCCGCTCTGCCAGAGGGTCAGTACTGAGGGAGCGCCGCACTGTCAGAGGGTCAGTACTGAGGGAGTGCTGCACTGTCAGAGGGTCAGTACTGAGGGAGTGCCGCACTGTCAGAGGGTCAGTACTGAGGGAGTGCTGCACTGTCAGAGGGTCAGTACTGAGGGAGTGCCGGACTATCGGAGGGTCAGTACTGAGGGAGTGCTGCACTGTCAGAGGGTCAGTACTGATGGAGTGCTGCACTGTCAGAGGGTCAGTACTGAGGGAGTGCTGCACTGTCAGACGGACAGTACTGAGGGAGTGCTGCACTGTCAGAGGGTCAGTACTGAGTGAGGGCTGCACTGTCAGAGGGTCAGTGCTGAGGGAGTGCCGCACTGTCAGAGGGTCAGTACTGAGGGAGTGCTGCACTGTCAGAGGGTCAGTACTGAGAGAGTGCTGCACTGTCAGAGGGACAGTACTGAGGGAGTGCCGCACTGTCAGAGGGACAGTACTGAGGGAGTGCTGCACTGTCAGAGGGTCAGTACTGAGGGAGTGCCGCACTGTCAGAGGGTCAGTACTGAGGGACTGCCGCACTGTCAGAGGGTCAGTACTGAGGGAGTTCCGCACTGTCAGAGGGTCAGTGCTGAGGGAGCGCTGCACTGTCAGAGGCTCAGTACTGAGGGAGTGCCGCACTGTCAGAGGGTCAGTACTGAGGGACTACCACACTGTCAGAGGGTCAGTACTGAGGGAGCGCCGCACTGTCAGAGGGTCAGTACTGAGGGAGTGCCGCACTGTCAGAGGGTCAGTACTGAGGGAGTGCCGCACTGTCAGAGGGTCAGTACTGAGGGAGAGCCACACTGTCAGAGGGTCAGTACTGACGGAGTGCCGCACTGTCAGAGGGTCAGTACTGAGGGAGTGCTGCACTGTCAGAGGGTCAGTACCGAGGGAGCGCCGCACTGTCATAGGGTCAGTACTGAGGGAGCGCCGCACTGTCAGAGGGTCAGTACTGAGGGAGTGTCGCACTGTCAGAGGGTCAGTACTGAGGGAGTGCTGCACTGTCAGAGGGTCAGTACTGAGGGAGTGCCGCATTGTCAGAGGGTCAGTACTGAGGGAGAGCTGCACTGTCAGAGGGTCAGTACTGAGGGAGTGCTGCACTGTCAGAGAGTCAGTACTGAGGGAGTGCTGCACTGTCAGAGGGTCAGTACTGAGGGAGTGCCGCACTGTCAGAGGGTCACTATTGAGGGAGTGCCGCACTGTCAGAGGGTCAGTACTGAGGGAGTGATTCACTGTCAGAGGGTCAGTACTGAGAGGGTGCTGCACTGTCAGAGGGACAGTACTTACGGAGTGCCGCACTGTCAGAGGGACAGTACTGAGGGAGTGCTGCACTGTCAGAGGGTCAGTACTGAGGGAGTGCTGCACTGTCAGAGGGTCAGTACTGAGGGAGAGCCACACTGTCAGAGGGTCAGTACTGAGGGAGTCCCGCACTGTCAGAGGGTCAGTACTGAGGGAGCGCCGCACTGTCAGAGGGTCAGTTCTGAGGGAGTGCCGCATTGTCAGAGGGTCAGTACTGAGGGAGATCTGCACTGTCAGAGGGTCAGTACTGAGGGAGTGCCACACTGTCAGAGGGTCAGTACTGAGGGAGTGCCGCACTGCCAGAGGGTCAGTACTGAGGGAGCGCCGCACTGTCAGAGGGTCAGTACTGAGGGAGAACTGCACTGTCAGAGGGTCAGTACTTAGGGAGTGCCACACTGTCAGAGGGTCAGTACTGAGGGAGTGCCGCACTCTCAGAGGGTCAGTACTGAGGGAGAACTGCACTGTCAGAAGGTCAGTACTGAGGGAGTGCTGCACTGTCAGAGGGTCAGTGCTGAGGGAGTGCCGCACTGTCAGAGGGTCAGTACTGAGGGAGTTTCGCACTGTCAGAGGGTCAGTACTGAGGGAGTGCCGCACTGTCAGAGGGTCAGTACTGAGGGAGTTTCGCACTGTCAGAGGGTCAGTGCTGAGGGAGTGCCGCACTGTCAGAGGGTCAGTACTGAGGGAGTTTCGCACTGTCAGAGGGTCAGTGCTGAGGGAGTGCCGCACTGTCAGAGGGTCAGTACTGAGGGAGTTTCGCACTGTCAGAGGGTCAGTACTGAGGGAGTGCCGCACTGTCAGAGGGTCAGTACTGAGGGAGTGCCGCACTGTCAAAGGGTCAGTACTGAGGGAGTGCTGCACTGTCAGAGGGTCAGTACTGAGGGAGTGCTGCACTGTCAGAGGGTCAGTACTGAGGGAGTGCTGCACTGTCAGAGGGTCAGTACTGAGGGAGTGCTGCACTGTCAGAGGGTCAGTACTGAGGGAGTGCCACACTGTCAGAGGGTCAGTACTGAGGGAGTGCCGCACTGTCAGAGGGTCAGTACTGAGGGAGTGCTGCACTGTCAGAGGGTCAGTACTGAGGGAGTGCTGCACTGTCAGAGGGTCAGTACCGAGGGAGTGCCGCACTGTCAGAGGGTCAATACTGAGGGAGTGCCGCACTGTCAGAGGGTCAGTACTGAGGGAGTGCTGCACTGTCAGAGGGTCAGTACTGAGGGAGTGCCGCACTGTCAGAGGGTCAGTACTGAGGGAGTGCCGCACTGTCAGAGGGTCAGTACTGAGGGAGTGCTGCACTGTCAGAGGGTCAGTACAGAGGGAGTGCTGCACTGTCAGAGGGTCAGTACTGAGGGAGTGCTGCACTGTCAGAGGGTCAGTACTGAGGGAGTGCTGCACTGTCAGAGGGTCAGTACTGAGGGAGCGCCGCACTGTCAGAGGGTCAGTACTGAGGGAGTGCTGCACTGTCAGAGGGTCAGTACTGAGGGAGTGCTGCACTGTCAGAGGGTCAGTACTGAGGGAGTGCTGCACTGTCAGAGGGTCAGTACTGAGGGAGTGCCGCACTGTCAGAGGGTCAGTGCTGAGGGAGTGCCGCACTGTCAGAGGGTCAGTACTGAGGGAGTGCCGCACTGTCAGAGGGTCAGTACTGAGGGAGTGCCGCACTGTCAGAGGGTCAGTACTGAGGGAGTGCCGCACTGTCAGAGGGTCAGTACTGAGGGAGTGCCGCACTGTCAGTATTGGTTTCAGGTCCGGAACTTTAATCCGGGGCCCGGTTGCTGGGGGACCGGAAGTGGGTGCTGCCCGGGGTTCCGGTTTAGCAGCGGGAACCGGAAGTGAGTGAGTTGTCGTTCAGGTGAGTTCGGGTCGCGGCTGCCGGGCGGAGAGCGCACAGCAAGATCCCAGAGGAGGGTCCGGAGCCGGGACAGAGCCGCGCCCCCCCCCCCCCCCCCCCCGCGGTCTGCAAACCCCCCCGCCCCCAGGCCCGGGCTCCCGGATGGGAGTGAGTTTGGGTCTGTGTGAGGGGAGCTCTCTGCACTCTCTCCATTTCTCTCTCTCTCTTTACAAAGTCTGATTTTAAAGCAAATGGAAGCTGTTTCTCCTCATTGTTTTCACAGTGGGAACCCCCAGGATGGGCAGCACGGTAACACAGCGGTTAGCACGGTTGCTTCACAGCACCAGGGTCCCAGGTTCGATTCCCGGCTTGGGTCACTGTCTGTGCGGAGTCTGCACGTTCTCCCCGTGTCTGCGTGGGTTTCCTCCGGGTGCTCTGGTTTCCTCCCACAAGTCCCGAAAAACGTGCTGTGAGGTGAATTGGACATTCTGAATTCTCCCTCTGTGTACCCGAACAGATGCCGGAATGTGGCGACTTGGGGCTTTTCACAGTAACTTCATTGCGGTGTTAATGTAAGCCTCCTTGTGACACTAATAAAGATTATTATTTCCCAGAATGTCCAGTGAAGCGGAAACCCTTCCTAATTATGAGGACATGTTTGCTCATCGGTTCAGTGCAGATGATGTGGAGTATCAGCAGATGGTGAAGTGTCCAAGTGATCCACCACCCATTGTGGACGACTGGAGGGTCCGAACCGGTGGTAACCGCAGGTTTGTAAAGAGCAGCAACAGATTGTTGCCAGATTCCTGACCAACATAGTGAGAATACTACCATCAGAGTGTATGGATTGGGGATTGAGAAATGTCGGTAAGAAAGAAGGAAAATGTGCTGATAAATGTATTCAGGAAATAGCTGCTGGAGTCAGTGACAGGAATGGAGAAGTTCAGACAGTAACAGTGTATTGTTAAGAGATTAACAATATATTTATTTGTTGACAGGATGTGGTATTGTTGGCTAGGTCATCATTTATTGTCCGTTCCTAAATGCCCTCGAGAAGGTGATGAGCTTCCTTCTTCAACCGCTGCAGTGCATGTGGTGTATGTACATCCACAGTGCAGTCAGGGAGGGAGTTCCAGGATTCTGACCCAACAACAATGAAGGAACAATGATACATTTCCAAGTCAGGATGTGTGTAGCTTGGAGGGCAAATTACAGGTGTTCCCAGGTATCTGTTGCCCTTGTCTTTCCAGTTGGTAGAGGTCAAGGGTTTGGAAGGTGCTGTTGAAGGAGCCCTGCTGAGTTCCTGCAGTAAATCTTGTAGATGGTACACACTGCCACTGTGCGAGAATGGTGGTGGGACTGAATGATGGGGTGCCAATAAAGCGGGGCTGCTTTTTCCTGGATTGTGTTGGGCTTCATGCATGTTGTTGGAGCTTCACTCATCCAGGCAAATGGAGAGTATTCCATCACACTCCTGACTTTACCTTGTAGATGTTGCAAAGGCTGGTTTGGGCAGGGGCAAGTTTAGCACAAGGTTAAATCGCTGGCTTTGAAAACAGACCAAGGCAGGCCAGCAGCACGGTTCAATTCCCGTACCAGCCTCCCTGAACAGGCGCTGGAATGTGGCTTTTCACAGTAACTTCATTTGAAGCCTACTTGTGACAATAAGCGATTTTCATTTCAAGGCTTTGGGGGGAGTCAGGAGGTAAGTTACTCTCCACAGAATTCCTAGCCCCTGACCTATTCTTGTAGCTACATTATTTATATGGCTTGTCCAGTTTAGTCCAGTCAAGTCTGGTCAATGGTTACCCCCAGGGTGTTGATAGCACAGTGGTTAGCACTGTTGCTTCACAGTGCCAGGGACCCGGGTTAGATTCCCGGCTTGGGTCACTGTGTGGAGTCTGCACGTTCTCCCCGTGTCTGTGTGGGTTTCCTCCCACAAGTCCAGAAAAACATGCTTGTTAGGTGAATTGGACATTCTGAATTCTTCCTCAGATTATTATTGTTATCGTGCGGGATTCAGTGATGCTAATGCCATTGAATGTCATGCGGTGATAGTTCGATTGTCAATGCCTGGCACTTGCGTGTTGTGATGCAACTTGCCAGCCCAAGCCCGGTTCTGCTATGTGAGACCTTGTCGAAAGCCTGAATAAACCACATCCACCTGTTCTCCCTGTCAACTCTACTAGTTACATCTTCAAAGAATTCTAGTAGATTTGTCAAGCATGATTTTCCTTTTTGAAAATCCTTGCTGACTTTGTCTGATTACACCACTGCTTTCCAAATGCTGTACTTATGAAATCCTCGATAATGGACTCCAGCAACTTCCCTACTACTGGCGTTAAGTTCACTGGTCTATAGCTCCCCGTTTTCTCTCTAGCTCCCTTTTTGAATTGCGGGGTTACATTCGCTATCCTCCAATCTGTAGGAACCATCCCAGACTCCGAATAATTTTGGAAAATGACCACCAATGGATTTGGATTTTGTTTATTGTCACATGTACCGAGGTACAGTGAAAAGTATTTTTCTGTGAGCAGCTCAACAGATCATTAAGTACATGAAAAGAAATGGAAATAAAAGAAAATACATAATAGGGCATAAATACATAATATGAATCTACTATTTCTAGGGCCACTTCCTTAAGTACTCAGGGATGAAGATTATCAGGCCCTGGAGATTTGTCCACCGTTTATTTTTAATTTCCCCAAAAAACATTTCTTTACTAATACAAATTTCCTTCAGCCCCTCACTAAACCTTGTGATTCTCAGAACCTCCGGTACATGATTCATGTCTTCCTTTGTGGAGACAGAAGCAAAGCACAAATTTAGTTCCTCAGCCATTTCTTTGTTCCCTGTTATGAATTCCCCCGTTTCTGACTGTAAGGGGCCTACATTAGTTTTTATCAATCTTTTTCACTTTACGTACCTACAGAAACTTTCACAGTCAGTTCATATGTTCCCCACTAGTTTACTTTCAGATTCCATTTTCCCCTTCTTAATCAATCCCATGGTCTGCCTTTGTTGAATTTTAAACTGTTCCCAATCCTCAGGTCTATTGCTTTTTCTTGCTAATTTGTATGCCTCTTCTTTGAATCTAATACTATCTCTAATTTCCCTTGTAAGTCATTTCCTTTTCTACTCTTGCGCCAAAGAGGAATAAACAACTTTTGGAGTTCACCTATTCGTTTCTTGAATGCTGAGATTGCCTGTCCACTGTCCTTCCTTTCAGTAATGTTCCCCAGTCCGTCATAGCCAGCTCATGCCTCATACCATCATAGTTACCTTAATTGATACCCTGGTCTCAGAATCAACTACCTCATATTATGGTCATTCATCCTCAAGGGTTCTCCCGCAACTAGATTGCCAACTAATCCGTTCTCATTCCTGAAAGCCTTTCTAGCAGTTTGATACAACTAAGGGGCTTGCTTGGCGATTTCAGAGTCAACCACATTGCTGTGGGTCTGGAGTCACATATAGGCCAGACCAGGCAGCAGATTTCCTTCCCTAAAGGACATTAGTGAACCAGATGGGTTTTTACAACAATTGACAATGGCTTAATGGTCATCATTACTGAGACTAGCGTTCAACTCTGCTGCTGTGCTAGGATTTGAACCCATGTGCTCAGAGTCTGGCCCTCTGGATTACTAACTCAGTGACATTACCACCTCTGTCACCACCTTCCCTAACAAGGGATTATCTCATTAGTGGGGATGTACGACCCCCAAATCATTGGAGGTAAATGGAAGAGGAAATCTCTGAGAGATGAGTAAAAAAACATAATTATTCTTCCTGGAAATTTTTATCAGTTACAAATGATCAAGCCAAGGAGGGAATGTGATGTGGCCAGGACTGTCCATCCTGAAACAGTTTATTCATGTACCTAACAGAGAAGTGTTGCTGAATGTGGCCATGACTAGTGAGTTAGTTGATGAAATGTTGAATATTTATCTTGGGGAGAAATGATTGTAATGCATAAGCTTTGTAAAAGTGCTTACAACAATTGCAGCATTTGGAAATCGAGTCAGAGAATCGTACAGCGCAGAAAAGGCCCATCGGGTCTGCACCAACAATAACTACCCCATATCTTGCGGTAATCCCACTCATCAGCACTTGTCCCATATCCTTGAATTTGGTGTTTCAGGTGCTCATCCAAGTGCTTTTTAACGGTTGTGAGGTTTCCAGCCTCCACGACCTTCCCAGGTTGTGCATTCCAGATTCTCACCACCCTCTAAATGAACATATTTTTCTCAAATCACCTTGGAATCTCCTCCTCACCCTAAAACAATGCCCCCTTGTGATTTATCCCTCACCCAAGGAGAACAGCTGCTTCCTATTTACCCTGTTCAAACCCCTCATAATCTTATACACCTCAATCATATCCCCCCTCAGCCTTCTCTGCTCCAAAGAAAACAACCCCAGCCTATCCAGTCTCTCCTTATAGCTCAGATACTCCAATCCAGGCAACATCCTGGTGAATCGCCTCTGCACCCGCTCCAGTGCAATCACCTTGTTCCTACAGTGAGGTGACCAGAACTGCACACAGCACTCCAGCTGTGGGCTAACCAATATTCTGTTCAGCTTCATCATAACCTCCTTGGTCTTATAATCTATGCCACGCATGGCTGATAAAGATAAGTGTCCCAGATGCCTTCTTGACTACCCTATTCACCTGCTCTGTCATCTTCAGGGATCTGTGGAAAAGTACCCCAAGAGACATCTGTTCCTTTGAGCTTCCTGCCATTCATTAACTACTCTCTCATCCGGTCCCTTCTTCCAAAGTGCAGCATCTCGCACTTATCAGGGTTAAACACCATCTGCCACTGCTTTGCCCACCTGACCAACCCAGCTATATGTTTCTGTAACCTGGGCAATAACGGTGGTGCAGGGCTTAGCACTGCTGCCTCAGTGCCGAGGACCTGGGCTCAATCCTGCCCCTGGGTCACTGTCAGTGTGGAGTTTGCACATTCTCCCCACAACCCAAAGATGTGCAGGGTAGGTGGATTGGCCACGCTAAATTGCCTCTTAACGGGATAAAAAGAATTGGGTACCCTAAAATTTTAAAAACACTTCCTGTAACCTACGACCCTCTTCACTATTAACCACCCTACCAATCTTGGGGTCGTCTGCAAACCTACTTATCATTCGCCCCACTTTTTCGTCTATACAACAAACAATAAGGGGCCCAGCGCTGATCCGAGTGGTATGCTGCTGGACACCTGCCTCCAGTTACTCAAACAGCCTCTACCACCACCCTTTCTGTCCTATTACTAAGCCAGTTTTGGATCAATCTTGACAAGTTTCCTAGAATTCCAGGTGCTTCAACTTTCTCAATCACTCTCCCATGTGGGACCTTGTCAAAGACTTTGCTAAAATCCATATAAACTACATCAACGACACTTCCTTCATCCACACACATGGTCACTTCATCAAACAATTCTATCAAATTTGTTCGGCATAACCTCCCTCTGACAAAGCCATACTGACCATCCCTAATCAACCCATGCCTTTCCAAGTGGAGATTAATTCTCTCCTATAAAATTTTCTCCAATAGTTTCCCTACCACTGCCGTGAGACTCACTGGTCTGTAATTCGCTGGCTTATCTCTACAACCCTTTTTCTATAAATTTAGAGTCTGCAATTACTTTTTCCAATTAAGGGGTAGCTTAGTTTGGCCAATCCACCTCCCCAGCACATATTTGGGTTGTGGGGGTGAGACCCATGGAGACACGGGGAGAATTTGCAGACCCCACACGGACAGTGACCCGGGGCCAAGATCGAACCCAGGTCCTCAATGATGTGAGGCAGCAGTGCTAACCACTGTGCCGCCGTGCTGTCCCCTCTACCACCCTGCTTGAAAAGTGGAACAACATTAGCTGTTCTCCAGTCCTCTACTTCCCCCGTGGCAGAGAGGAATTCTAACAATTTACCCACTACAGAAGTAAGGCTAATCGGTCTGTAGGTCCCAGGATTATCCCTGCAGCTTCTTGTCCCTTGAGCAGTGGTGTGACCACCTCTCTAAGCCTGCCATCCACGCAGCACTCAGCCTCACAGATGCGCCACAGTGTCTCCAGCTGCTGCTCAAGCTCCGATACCCGGAGCTCCACTTTCTGCAGCTGGGAACACGTCCCACACATGTGGTCATCTAGGACACTGGGAGGGTCCAAGACTCCCTACGTGTGACAGACCACACATTCCGCTCAGCTGTCTTCATCTGACAAGTCTCAAATGTAAAATTTACACCTTAGACCAGAACTAATCTAGAAGTCATACTTTTCCCAATAAAAAATACACTTTCTTTTAGCTTCAGCTATTTGGTCACAAGCCCCAATATCAGTTTGTCACCAACAAATCAGCTTACCGCTTTCCTGTGACGTCACTATTGGATTTTCCTTTTCAAACTCAGCGCATTGTCTGAACAGCGCTCGCAGGTCCTGGGCTCTGCCTGCCTGAAGGTGAAGGTCTCGAGTCCCGTGCTCTCTTTCATCCTCTGTCCTGAAAGTATGTCCCTCGCAGGTCCCGGGCTCTGCGCCTGCCTGAAATGCTCTTGAGACAGAAAACAACATAAAATAATTAAATCATTCCAAAGTGAGTAAAGTCAGGTTTGACATCAGTTTGAGATTTTTTACCTTTTTTTAGGTCGCACGACTTTCGACCATACAGAGGCCGGGACGACGGCCGCAGCTGGTCCAATAATCGGCAGTGGCAGGGAAGATCTCGTGGCTACAATCAGTCTCCAGCTCAGCACCAGGGGTCATATGAATCTTACAGTCAAGGCTCTAATTCACACTATCAACACAACCACCATCGCTACTGACGTTGAGCCAGGACCCAGTCACTCAGCTGTGTAAAACCCCACAGTAACTAACGTCAGACAGGAAAATGGATTCAAATTTTAAGGAGGGCTTTTCATCAGTTTTTTTGCCATTAGTTTGGTAGTTTGAGGGGATTATAGTTTGAGCTTGTGGCGGGCTGTGGATTACTGTCACCCAGAACTATCTGTGGCTCTCGGTTAACTAATAATCACTGTATATTTGGTCAAAATATGTTGTCATGGGATGGTGTTGAAATCTTGGCATGCTGTTGTCAGAGAGACACTAATCACAGGCCAAATCCTCTTGTGATCAGCTGAACGTAATTCGGAATAAAATCCATAGGGATTTCCTCGGGGAGGATTCTGCGATTAAACACGATCGCTGGATCCTTCCTGAGTTAATCTCCACTCATTCAGGTTCCTCTTTACTGGGTCTCGTTAGTCCACAGAATACTGTCCATTTCCAGTGAATTTCAGACCAGCTTGTGAGCTGGTTATAATGGCGCAGTGTGAGGAAAATCGGGCAAAGAGAATTAAACCTGCATGAAAATTAATTGTTGCTGATCCTTAATATTCATATTCTGGAATTGCAAAAGGGAAATAACTGAGAGGAAAATTGCTGGTTATTTAAAACTTTCTGGTGCAGTGAACCCCTCTTCAATTCAGCTTTGGCCTCTGTTACTCTGAATGTTTCTTGATCTTGGTTTGCTCTGATGTTGATACAAATGTTTGAACCGTTTGGAACTTGGCAGAAATTTCTGTTTGTTTAGTTGTTATAAATTACAACGGTCTTCACAGAACAATCTGTACCAAGACCCAATGCACATCCTCCGAAGGTTTTCTGGAGTGTAGGGATGATGTGCGAAGCCTTGACTTTAATCCATCATCACTCTTGATATATAAAAGTGTCATCTGTTACCACTTCAAAACATAGCTTCTACCCCCCCCACCCCCCAGCAATTACAATTTATTTACTTTCGCCCATGTGTCTAACTCATTTTAAGACAGTTTCTTTGCACTGTGTTCAATTGTTTGGAGTACAGTTGATTTTAGCAAAGTGTGCTTGTAAAGCTGAGCTGTTAGTGGTTTTGATTGACGGGAGTGGGTCAGTGAGTACACAGAATAATGACTCACTGAAGTTGATCTGTTGAGAGAATTGGAAGATCTCAATGAAACGTTCTCAGGATAACACAGAAACATAACAAGGGAACTCTGCCTCCCATCTGAATGTTTGCAGGTAGTTTATATGTAGTATGTGTTCACCAGCTCTCTCTCTGCCTCATGGGCAGTCAGATCAGAGTCTTGTGCTTTCATAGTTCAGGATCTCCCTCTGTTCACCTGCTCTTTTGCTTTGAAGCTGATATTTGAATCCAAGATTATTTCTAGTTGAGCTTACTGTCCATTTTCTTCAAAGCAGCTTGTGACTGAAAGTGGTTATTGTGAATCTCTGTCAGTAACGGGGCTGAAAGTTTGTTAAGTTTTAAAAGTTATCTTTTAAGGTAGGAGTGTGTTTTTCATTTTCTTCAGCGTTGTCACCTGGCACCAGCTGTAATCTAGTGAAATGTCAGCGTTTGAAATCTCCAATAGACTGTGATGGGTTGAAAGGGCAACACTCAGTCTAAATAACGGGACTTTTAATAGTTGTTCACCGTTCCGGTTGCCAGGGTTACGATCCTGTCATTGCTACGACAGAAAGCAGTTCAGGTAGTTTGACCAGGTGAAATCAGAGTGAGACACAAAACTCTGCCAATACCAGTCAGGATGATGGAAAGCTGATTTTCCCCACCATGGGCCCTCATCCCAATGATGTCCCAGCTACATCCATGATTGAGCCTGGCTGTTCCCCACACCATCTGAGACTCCTCCGCAGCCTGTGCTGGTTGAGTAGCTTAGTCCACTAACTGATGTACTGATTCTCCTGGACCTGACAGACACTGGAAGACTCGTTTACACTGAATATTTTCTGTTGATTGGGTATTTTTATACTCCTGTATCTGTATGATGAACAAAATACAAATAAACGGATCCGATGTCTGCTCCTAAAGCCTCATTCCATTTATTGTACAAAGCAGTTCAAAGATTAGAACCAGCCAGATGTTGATATCAAAACTATCTTCAGGAGAACATGAGGGCTGTACAGTAGCAGCTGGAAAGAATTGAGGGAAATCAGTAATTATCGTTGAAGTGACGCCAATCTATGTTTTAAGAGCCTGAGACTATTAAATATTGGCATTCAGAGCAAGTTGGCTGTCCTGGTACAAAAAACATAGAAAGTTAACATCCAGCAATTAGGAAGCTAATGGCATGTTTGCCTTTAATGGAGTACATGAATTAGGAAGTCTTGCTGCAATCGCTCAGGGCTTCGGTGGAACCTCTCCTCGAACATAATGCGCAGTTTGGTCTCTTCCAAAGCATAAACCTGCCTTAGAGGGTAGTTTGATTGCTGGGATGAGAAGAGATTGGGTAAAATAGCACTATATTCTCTCGAGTTTAGAAGGTGGACTGAATGGTCTCTTCATGGGCCATAGCTTTTCTCTGGTTCTAAGAGGGGATCTCATTCAGAAAAGATTCCGTGAAGGTAGATGTTGAAGCCCGATTGGAGCAACTAGAACAAAGGGACATAATCTCGAGCTATGGTGAAAGCCATTTTGGAGCAGGTTGAGGAAGAATGTCTTTGCTCTGAGAATTGTGCATCTTTGGAATCCTCTCCTGGAGGGTGTTCTGGTGCTCGGTTGATGAGTGTATTCAAAGCTGAAATCGGTAGATTTCTGGACTGTTTACCGGGGTTGACCTTGTGGGAAGTAGAGTTGAGTTCAAGGATCACCATGATCTTTCTGAATGGGAGTAGGTGCGAAATGCTTTGCTGCTGCTCCAAATTCATGTTCTTAGAATTCACTTGAGTGAAAGAAAGATTTGCATTTACAATTGTGTCTTTCACGACCTCAGAACATCCCAAAGCATTTTACAGCTAACAAAGCATTTTTGAAGAGCAGTCACTGTTGCAATGTAGGAAATACAGTTGCCAATGTTGCACAGCAAAATCCCACAAATGGCAAGGAAATCTGTCTGGATAGCATTGGTTCAGGGATGAATGTTGATCAAGACTCCTTTTCTATTCTTCCAAGAAAACCACTTACACAGACAGGGAGAGGAAATCTCAGTTTAACATATTATCCAAAAGATTACTTCTGATGAGGGCAATGTGGTGGTTGGCACGGCACGGTGGCACAGTGATTAGCACTACTGCCTGCCTCACAGCACCAGGGACCCAGGTTCAATTCCGGCCTCGAGTGACCGTGTGCAGTCTGCACGTTCTCCCCGCGTCTGCGTGGGTTTCCTCCAGGTGCTCCGGTTTCAAAGATGAGCAGGTTAGGTGGATTGGCCAAGATAAACATTGTCCCTTAGTGCCCAGGGATGTGCAGGTTAAGTTACGGGGATAGGACGGGAGAGTGAGCCTAGGTAGGGTGCTCTTTCAGAGGGTCGGTGGGTTGAATGGTCTGTGCTGTGAATTCTGTGGTTCTAAAGAACATTCCCTCAGTGCTGACCATATTGTGAAGGTTTTAAATGGCTTGAACTGATTTAGAGGTGAAATTGCCGGCAGCTGAACTAAATTGAATACAGAAAATATATTAATCCTTACAGTTTTTTAGATTTATTCCTCCCAAGGTTCCTTTCTGAGGGAGTGACCATGAAACAGACCAGGCATTTTGTCAAAGGTGGTGCTTTGTATTCCGCTGCAGACTAACAGCTCAACACAGATAATTCAATCGAGACAGGAAGGAAGCAACAAATTTACAGCTTCACAAATCCTTGACAGCAAAACAGCAGGATTGAAAACGAGCAGGATAAACAGTGAGACTAAGTAATTCCTGGACTTCCACGACAGCAAAACTGGCGCTGCACCTGGACTGATTCAGCGACTGTGGAAGGGCTGGTACAGGCGCCGCGTGGAACACAATCGATTCCAATGAGAAGCGGTGCCAGATTCACCCGGTTTGCGATTGACACTCGGGAGGCTGAAAAGCTGCAGCCGCAGATACACACTGCACTCCCCGCACAGACCACCTCAGCCAACAAGATGTCAGCAAGACACCCGGTCCCACTTCAGACCCTCCTAGACGACGTGGAGGAGAGGCAGGCCACCCTGTACCTCGGCCCGGGAAGGAGGCTGCCAGCTGCCGCTGTTCATCGTGCCTGGGCGCAGGTGGCAGAGGCGGTCAGTGCCACCAGCAATACCATCCGGACTGGCCGAAACTGCATGACCTCCTCGGGGCTGCCAGGGTGAGTGGGCAATACTGTGCCCCCAGCAGTAACCCACATCCCACACACCTGGAACCCGACACCCCTCGCAGCCCAACCCACCCGGAGGGTGGCCGAACCCCCATCCTGCACAACATGCTGGCACGCATCCCGGCCGCCATTGCCGGCTACCCAGGCCACTAAAGCCACCAGCTACCCACCCCCTGGGCTGCATGCGTTGGACTGTCTGTCATTTGTTTTGTTTCCCAGCCCCACTGGGAGCGGGAGGAAACAGGAGGGGGACCGCCGAGCCTGTGGCCCCTCACCATGGCAGAGCAGCGAGCCCGGGATGCGGTTGGCTGGCCCAAGGAAAGGGAAGTCGCCAGGGTGGAGATCAGCCGTGGGCGAGAAAGTGAGACCCACTGCGATGCAGTTTTCCGTGCCACGTATGTCAACCCCCCCCCAACACCACCTTCACACCACCCCTCACCTCATCACCACCCTGACACCCACCACCCCCACTCCCGTGGTCTAATTGTGCATCGTTTCTCGTGTCTTCTAGGAGCTGTTGGTGATGGGGTGGGTCCATCTGATGTCCCCTGTCCCCGGCCAATGTCACAACCAGACCCCCCACCCCCCGTGTGTGTGTGCCAAGCAGCGGCGATGACACCGGCACGGAGTGGATCCATATGCCTGAATGCCCAGGAGACCCGATTCTGCTCGATTCTGATGTGGACACTGATTTCCCGTCATAGCTGTCTCCAACACCTTCCCCCATCCCAGAGACACTCATCTCGGTTGAGCACTTTAGTGGAGGCTCCTGGGACACCCTCTGGTGCTCGCCACACAGCTGCTCCGGTACATCAGGTGGAAGTAGGAACTCCCGAGGGGGCAGACTGACTGTGGGCAGGCCCGACCCCAGGGACTAGCTGCCGTCCAGATGGGTCTCGGGCTTCTGGAACGGACAGTCCATCGATTGTGGAGATGCAATCGCAGAGCCAGGGACTACAAGAGAGGTTGTTGGCAAACATCCAGCAGGTGGAGGAGTCCAACCGAGTGCAGTAGGAGGTGGCGTCGACAATGCGTGTCACCCAGGCCAACACCGTATGGGTGGCGTGAGCAGTGGAGGCCTTGGTGGCGAGGATTTTGGCTCTGGATGTCCACGGCCTGGGGAATATCTCTGTGGGCGCAGACCAAAGCCTAGGACAGGGTTGCCCTGTCACAGGCAGCCATGTGCCAGAGCCACCAGGACATTGCAGCAGCGCTCCTAAGTGTGGCCCAGTCACAGCAGGCCATGGCTGAGAACGTCGGTGGCATTGCCCAGGTGCTGGCCGACGCGGTGCAGGCACTTAGGGAGGTGCCCAGTCCCAGAGGGAGATGGCGCAGTCACTGGCTGATGTGACACAGTCGCAGCATGATGTGGCACAGACCCAGACAGAGGTGGTCCACTCCCTGTGCTCCGTGGCCGCGAGCACGCAGACCCTGGTCGAGACCAGAGTGTGTCTCCAGGACTGGTAGCGCCAGGTGCCGGGGGTGCGTCGGGGATAGCTCACCTCAGCCGCTGCATGGGTGTCATTGTAGCAGGTCTCCGCGTCGGTCTGTGGCCTCCAGGTGGGCTTCATCAGCCACGACTGCAGTGGATAGCCCCCTGTCACCAGGAGCCAACGTCTCAGCCGGGGGCATCTCGAACAGGCCAGGAATTGTTGAGTACGTCAGGAATAAGGAGCCCTGCGTGCTGCCCAGGTATCGGGTGCATGATGTGCATCTGATGGTCACAGATCATATGAGGAGAGATTGACTAGGTTAGGATTGTTCTTGCTGGAGTTCAGAAGAATGAGGGGGGAATTGTTCCTCTCTTAATAATGTTGGTGAACCACAAGCGTTCCCTTATATCGATCAAATGACCACACAACCAGTTAGTTAGTTCAAAAGATGGTTTATTTACATACACAAGAGTTACCTCGACATGCAAACACAATATCCACTACAAGTTAAACTACACCTATCAGCTACAATAACCTATACTTAACTTCAGGGCGACCTGCACTGCAAATGGATAAAGGCCTTTATCTGGATTTCACTCGGCTGGTTCGAAGAAAGTGGCTCTGTCTCTGCTGGGCTCAGCAGTCAGGTAGCGATCGTTGGTCTTGAACTTGGCTGGCTGTTCCTGCTGCAATTGGGTGGCCCAGGCCGGATCCAAAAGATACAGAACACATGGCTGTTCTCTCTTATCCCTCTGGGATTTCGCGTTCTCTGGAGCGGTCCTTAACCTTGGACCCAATAGTTCGACAGGGCTCTGATCACTGTCTTTGATTTCGGCCAATAAAGGGGCAGGTGCCTTGGATCCTTAGCGGTCATTGACCTTGGCAGTTGGACTTTCTGAGTAAGGGGAGTGGCGCCGATCAGTCTGTGGCTGTACCGGTTGCTTGATTGGAGTTCTATTGTCCTGGGAAAATGGGCCATTAAAATGAAAACAAGCGGGGGTTTCAGTCAGGTCTGGTTACCTGTGTTTCAGATACGCATAGGCTCTGTATCTGTCTGAGTACTGGGTTGGCCATAATTCCCTTGGTCCTTTGCAGGTGGCCATCTTAGATGGCTACAGAATCTCATAGAGACTTATAAAATTCTAACAGGACTAGACAGGTTAGAGGCAGTGAAGATGTTCCCGATGATGGGTGTGTCCAGAACCAGGGGTCACAGTCTGAGGATGTGGGTAAACCATTTCGGACAGAGATAAGGAGACATTTCTTCACACAAAGAGTGGTGAGCCTGTGGAATTCATTACCACAGGATGTATTTGATACTAAAACATTGAATATATTCAAGAGGCGGCTGGATATAGCACTTGGGGAGAATGGGGTCAAAGGCTATGGGGAGAAAGCAGGATTAGGCTATTGAGTTGGATGATCAGCCATGATCGTGATGAATGGCGGAACAGGCTCGAAGGGCCAAAAGGCCTCCTCCTGCTCCTTGTTCTATTGCTGCACATTCATTGAGTGGAACTCCTTTTCAGTTTGTGTAGCATGGCCTGTCATCTGCAGGTACTTGTAGGGCGACATGCATGCCATCGATCACCGCCTGACCATTCCGTCGATGGCACCGGACCCCACTGCCCAGGCATCCTGGTGGGCTTGCTCCAAATTGAAATGGATGTATTGAAGCGCCTGAGCAAGGGCCTCCGTGATGGCACTGACGCACCGAAGAAGCAAGCTCTGTGAGATTCCGGACAGGTCCCCACTCGGCGCCTGGAAGGACCCCGTGGCGTAGACGTTCAGGGCGACCGTCACCTGACGGACGGCCACTGGGAACGGGTGTCCTCCCCCATACCCCCGCGGTGCCAGGTGCGCCGTGATCTGCCAGATATGTCGCACTGTCTCTCTGCTCAACCGGAGTCTTCCACGGCATCCCCGGTCCGGCAGGTACTCGAATGACAGGCGCTGCCGGTACACACGAGTCCTCATGCGGCACCTCCTCCTCCTCAGCCTGTTGGGCGGCTGGCGCTCCATCCGGGACTGCCTGCCCCACTGCTGCCCGCTCTGCTGCTGCTGTGCGCTCTGCTGCTGTGCGCTCTGCTGCTGTGCGCTCTGCTGCTGTGCGCTCTGCTGCTGTGCGCTCTGCTGCTGTGCGCTCTGCTGCTGTGCGCTCTGCTGCTGCCCGCTCCGCTGCTGCCCGCTCCGCTGCTGCCCGCTCCGCTGCTGCCCGCTCCGCTGCTGCCCGCTCCGCTGCTTCCCGCTCCGCTGCTTCCCGCTCCGCTGCTTCCCGCTCCGCTGCTGCCCGCTCTGCAGCTGCCCGCTCTGCAGCTGCCCGCTCCGCAGCTGCTCGCTCCGCAGCTGCCCGCTCCGCTGCTGCCCGCTCCGCTGCTTCCCGCTCTGCTGCTGTGCGTCTGCTGCTGCCCGCTCCGCTGCTGTCCACTCCGTTGCTGCAGCTTCCTCCTCCTCGCGCAGCTCCAGCTCGTTCAGCCGCAGGGCATCCCCAGGGCTGCAGCGACCAGCAGGAAGGCCACCATTGCTGGTTGAATCCCAATATCCATTGACTGCAGGGGGTGAAATGCCGACATGTTAGCACGGTGCGTAACCCTCCCCCCCCCCCCCCCCCATGCCCAACCAGGTCTAACGGTTGGCACTGTGGTCCCTGCAGCCTTGGCTCCATCGGTGCCTGGCACTATGGGGGCCTCTGGCATGGCATCTGTCCCTGCTGCCATGGGTACCGTCGGCTGGTGCTGGCCATGCCAGCAGTGTGCTCTGCGACATCCATGGGGTACAGTGGGCGTTGCCCTGGGTGGGCTGCTTGATGTCCCACTGGCAGGTGGCGGCCGGTTTGGGGAGAGGGTGGATATGGCGGAGCGTGGGGAGGGAGAGTGGGGTCTGTGGTGCAGGGTTGGTGAGGTGGGGATACCCATCGGGCCGGTGCCACTCTGCAGAACCAGGGGCAATGGTGGGTGGTCAGTGGGGTGTGCAGCAAGATGGCTCCAGCCTGGGCACTGCCCCAGTCCCGCGGGGTCACCCCGGCCGCACGCCCGGTCCCTCAGCCACTCCACCCCCGCACCTCAGCCAGCCCGGCCAGGGTCCAGCCCGGCAGCCCACAGTCGTGCCTCTCTGTGTCCTACCCCCTCTCTCTCATCAGCCATGACGCTAATTTCACGATTTTTAAAAGCACAAGTGAACCGTGCCGTCGGGAATTCCGCCCAGTTGCGGCGGAGAATCGCGGAGGCACCGGAGAATACCGGGTTGGGCCCGCTAATGATATCCCAGCGCTGTTTACTGTACGTGCGTTCCGGAATGCATTGAAGCCGCTGTCGAGGTGACGCAGAATTGCAATTTGGCATGAAACCGGCGCCAGCCACAATTTCGGGGTCAGAACTGATTCTCCGCCCAATCACGTTTCCCGATTCCGGAGTCGTCCAACAGAGAGGATTAACCACAGAACCAGCTCCTCGGGTAGGAATCCCAGGAATCTGAAATAGATCAACAATGAGCTAAAGAGAGTGGAGAATGGATTCAGCAGAGGGGGGGTTGGGCGGAGGGGGGGTTGGGCGGAGGGGGGGTTGGGCGGAGGATGGATTCGGCGGAGGGGGGGTTGGGCGGAGGATGGATTCGGCGGAGGGGGAGTTGGGCGGAGGGGGGGTTGGGCGGAGGGTGGGTTGGGCGGAGGATGGATTTAGCAGACGATGGATTCAGTCGAGATATTGAAGAGATCTGAGAGCAGATCCATTGAGGTGAAGGTTTAGGGATTCGAGGAAGCAATTACTATCATTTAAAGGTGTGTAGGAAAAAATACACAAAGCAGAATTCTACAGATGCTGCTTATCTAAAGTGCCAGAAAGGGCAGCACAGTAGCACAGTGGTTAGCACTGTGGCTTCACCGCGCCAGGATCCCAGGTTCGATTCCCCGCTGGGTCACTGTCTGTGACAATAAAGATTATTAAAATAAATTAGTTCAATTCCTAGTGAGTTCAGATCCACAAGACAATCAGACCCGAACATTGTAAAAAGCTGATGGTTTCAGGGGTTAATGTGGAAAATAAAAACTGGTTGAGGAGGGAGTGCTGGCTCCTGGAGTTTGTTGGAGCGGCTGAGGACCCGGGTTCGAATCGCGGCCCGCGATCACTGTCCGTGTGGAGTTTGCACATTCTCCCCGTGTCTGCGTGGGTTTCTCCCCCACAACCCAAAGATGTGCAGGTTAGGTGGATTGGCCAAGCTAAATTTGCCCTGAATTGGAAAAAATGAATCTGGAATGCTCTGTGCTTATCATTCATTGCAGTAAGGTTTTTTGATGGTACGCAAGGTGAACGCAACAGGACCAATTCAAACTGCAATTTGGTGGCTTGTGTAATCTTTGAGTGCCGCTGCGGGATCAGGAATAGGTTAACAATGAGCTGTTAAAGTCACTTCCACTGACTCAACCCTTGTGTAATCAAGTGAGAAAAATACAGAGGAAGAGGTGGGATTGACGCATAAAACAGTTAATTCGCACCAGTCAGAGTTTACATAAATGCAGCCCAGCTGTTAACTCTCACCATGGTGATTTCATGAGTGCAATTTGCATCCATTCTAGGATTATTCCACATCGGAAACCCTGTTATTAAAACACCCTTTCCTTCCCTTTCTCTTTCTTTTCCTTTCTCTCCACCCCCCCCCCCTGTTTTCTCTAGGTTTGCAAGTCCCTTAGTCAGATGTCACTCAGCTATTACCCAAGTGGCCATCCTTCATTTGTTTTTTAAATAAATTTAGAGTACCCAATTCATTTTTTCCAATTAAGGGGCAATTTAGCGTGGCCAATCCACCTACCCTGCACATCTTTGGGTTGTGGGGCGAAACCCACACAGACACGGGGAGAATGTGCAAACTCCACACGGACAGTGACCCAGAGCCGGGATCGAACCCGGGTCCTCCGCGCCATGAGGCAGCAGTGCTAACCACTGCACCACCGTGCTGCCCTCTTGACCCTTTCACGAGCGGAAACAGTTTCTCCCGATCGACTCTGTCCAGCCCCCTCATAATTATGAACATCTTTTTTAAAAACATTTTATTAGGGTATTTGTAGTTTTTATAATAATAACAATAACAGCAACATAAACATGGTACATAAAACATTTCCATCCCTATCCCGTTCTTCGCACCCCCAATCAATGAAGCAATAGCCTAACCCCCCCCCCCCTAGATTTCTGACTCTGTTGACATTTTAATTTTCTCCGATAAAGTCGACAAACGACTGCCACCTCAGGACGAATTATGAATATCTTTTATCAAATCTTCTGTCTGCCTTCTCTCTCCAAGGAGAATAGTCCCAACCTCGCCAATCTATCCTCATAACTGACATTGGCACAAAGGGGCAGCACGGTAGCACAGTGGTTAGCACAGTTGCTTCACAGCTCCAGGGTCCCAGGTTCGATCCCCGGCTGGGTCACTGTCCGTGCGGAGCCTGCACGTTCTCCCCGTGTGTGCGTGGGTTTCCTCCGGGTGCTCCGGTTTCCTCCCACAGTCCAAAAATGTGCAGGGTTAGGTGGATTGGCCGTGATAAATTGCCCTTGGGTTAGATGGGGTTCCGGGAATAGGGTGGAGGTGTGGATTTAAGTGAGGTGCTCTTTCCAAGGGCCGGTGCAGACTCGATGGGCCGAATGGCCTCCTTCTGCACTGTAGATTCTATGAAAGGCCTTGAGATCAGCTGCGACATCACAGGTCAGCACCAGGAGGTTAAATATTGGAGAGGGAAGGATAAAACAGGAAGATTGCCAAAGATCATCTTCAAAACTGCTATTGTTTGATTTGCAGTTCGTTCAATGGCCCATTCCCAGGCGAGTCAAGGCTCTAATCTCAGGACTCTGCCAATAGTTTTAAGAGATGGCAAAATAACTGCTCACTGGCTGATGTTCTTCTTGGTGTCTTTGTTTGGAACATAAGGAACACTCCGTTCTCGATAGTTTGTGGCTCCCGTTATTTATAGAGTTTTATTTTAATAAATGTTTTCTAACAGGCCTGCACTGATAATCCGGAGTGTGGCAATCTAAACCTTTAGCTAATAAGGTACTGTGTGATACGCAATCAATGTACACAAGTCGAAGGTACTTAGTAACCTTAGTAAAGAGGCTTTCATACTCTAAGAACTGATCCCCCGCAGCTTCGGTACAGAAAGTGAAGGCTGCTGGGACGGCGCTGTCTCTTATACTCCGCCTTCAGGGCGGAGCTACTTCGCACAGCCAATGGTGGACTCCAAGGTCTCAACCAATGGCGTCGGGCTCTCAGGTACCGCAATACCTGGTACTACCACACTGTGCTATTAAATTACATTTTCTCAGTTTTGGACAAAGGACATTCTGTATCAAGGGCCAGAAACATAGAAAATAGGAGCAGGAGGAGGCCATTCGGCCCTTCGAGCCTGCTCCACCATTCATTATGATCATGGCTGATCATCAAGTTCAATACCCTGATCCTGCCTTCCCGCCTCCATTTCCTTTTATCACCTTCGGCCCAAGTGCTATATCTAACTGTTCTTGAAAATATACAATGTTTTGGCCTCAACTACTTCCTGTGGGAGTGAACTCCACCGGCCCACCGCTCTCTGGGTCCAGAAATTTCTCCTCATCTCTGTCTTAAATGGTCTACCCCGTACCCTCAGAATGTGACCCCTGGTTCTGGACACCCCCACCATCGGGAACATCCTTCCTGCATCTACCCTGTTAGAGTTTTATAGGTTTCCATAAGATCCCCCCTCATTCTTCTAAACTCTAATGAATATAATCCTAAACGACTCAATCTCTCCTCGTACGTCAGTCCCAACATCCCTGGAATCAGTCTTCACTGAACTTCCTCTATGGAAAGAACATCCTTCCTCAGAAAAGGAGACCAAAACTGCACACAATATTCTAGGTGTGGCCTCACCAAGGTCCTGTATAATTACAGCAAGACATCCCAGCTCCAGTACTCGAGTCCTCTCTCTATGAAGGCCAACATAGCCTTCTTTACCGCCTGCTGTACCTGCGCGATTACCTTCAATAAAACACAATTTTAATAAAACACAGTTACTCAGGATGTGGACATGCCAGTATTGAACTGGGGTGAGCACAGTAAGAAGTCTTACAACACCAGGTTAAAGTCCAACAGGTTTGTTTCGAATCACTAGCTTTCGGAGCACTGCTACTACCTCAGGCTGAGCACCCTAGTGCTCCGAAAGCTGGTGATTCGAAACAAACCTGTTGGACTTTAACCTGGTGTTGTAAGACTTCTTACAGTTACTTAGGTAAGATCTCTGATACATTGGTGAAGGTATTTGCATTATTGATAGAATTTACTATAGAATCATAGAATTGACAGTGCAGAAGACTATTCGGCCCATCGAGTTTGCACCAGCCCCTGGAAAGAGCACCCTATTTAAACCCATATCTCCACCCTATCCCCCTAACCCAGTAACTCCACCTAACCTTTTTTGGACACTAAGGGCAACTTAGCATAGCTAATCCACCTAATTTGCACATCTTTGGACTGTGGGAGGAAACCTACGCAGACACGGGGAGAACGTGCAGACTCCGTACAGACAGTGACCCAAGCCGGGAATGGAACCTGGGACCCTGGAGCTGTGAAGCAACGGTGCTAACCACTGTGCTGCCACGCTGCCCACAAATTTCCCAATCTTCAATCCCAGACTGGGACAAGGAGGTTTGCTTGAGAAAGGCCTCAATTTGATCCTTGGCCTGTGTTGAGTTAGCTGCTTCCAGGCTTTGTGCTATAACTGAGAGGGGGGAAGGGAGGACAGTAACAGCCGGTCTTTCCCAATGATCACTGTGTGTGGAGATATGGGACCGAGGGCAGGATTGGAGTGAAATCTGAAAACATTTCTGGTGTATTCTCGTGCTTGGCTGGGGTGGAAGAGGATTCCAGTTGGGAGAAGAGGAAGGGATGTTGGAGAAACAAGAAATACAGAAATTAGATTTGAAATAACCTCTGCCTATGGAAAGGATTTCTGTGTGGCTTTATTTACCTGATTAAAACAGCTGTTAAACATCACCAGTATATTTACAGCTGTTAAACATCACCAGTATATTTACAGCTGTTAAACATCACCAGTATATTTACAGCAGTTAAACAATCACTCATTTTGTCCTTCAATGTCCTTTCAATGTGTTAGCTGCCTGTTTAACACAAGGCACACCCCCTTTTAAATTGACAGGAAGCTATTCCCAATCGTTAGATGCTAATTACGGTACAGTTGAGTACTGAATTAACAGAACCATTTGAAGGACTGAACTGTACACAGGTAAATCCTGGAGTGCAGAGAAAGCTTTAGTATTCAGCTGATCTCGACACATGCGTAGAAAGGAAATGTATTTTTATACATTTGTATTTACATGTATTTTTGTGTTTTTCAGAGAATAAAACGGGTATTAGGGTTTTGTTGCCAGTTGGTTTAATCTGTAAGATTTATACAGCACTGATAGAGATGTCATTGCTCAGGATTCCTATGGGTGTTTTCAGATTCAGATTCTTCCACTTCACTGGACAGGGATTCTGGCAATCGATCCTATCATTCCAAATCTCTCTGGCGGTTAAGCCTGCCGAGAGCTTCCTGCCTTTATCGCTGCTCTTCTCTAGTTCCTTGAAGAGGGATTTGGGTCCTGGGTTAAGGAGGAAAATCATTAAAAGACAGAGTTGGGTGGAGCTTGTTTGCAACATGTAATTATTTAAAAATTGGGAAATGGTGGAATGATTGCAGAAGAAAACCATCCAGCACATTGTGTAGTTACTGGTCCTCTTTTTAAAAGAATTCAGATTAAGGGGCAGTTTATCGTGGCCAATCCACCTACCCTGCACATCTTTGGGTTGTGGGGTGAGACCCACGCAGACACGGGGAGAATGTGCAAACTCCACACGGACAGTGACGCGGGGATGAGATCGACCCCGGGTCCTCGGTGCTGTCAGGCAGCAGTGCTAACCGCTGCGCCACCCTAGTTACTGGCTCTCTGATGGAGCAATTCCACTGCCTTCTCCCTGCGCATTCCTTTTGAGATAATGATCCAACTCCCTTTTGAAAGCCTCGAGTGAACCTGCCTGACCAAATTGAGGCAGTGGCGAGTGGCATTCTCACTGGGTTAGTAATCCAGTGACTGACGGTCATACTCTACAGGCCCAGATTCGAATCCTAGCACAGCAGATGGTGAAATGTGAATTCGACTGAAGCTGCCTCCCACACAGTCAGGCAGCACATTCTAGATCCTAACTACTCGCTGTGTGAGAAAGCTTTGATTAGTGTTCTGCATTTTGTAACTAGTTTACCTCAAAACTACATTACAACCCTCCCCCATGACATTACAACCCCCCGACTGCATTACAACCCTCCAGTGACAAATTACACACCGCACTGTGACTACATTACAACCCCTCTGGTGACTACATTTCTTTTTTAAAATTTTTTTATTACAAACATGTATCAAAACAGGTTACAGCGAATAAACACCCTGGGAAAGATATTTCCCAACAATCAACTATACAATCTGTACAGATTCTGCCCTCCCCCCCCACCCTCCCCACCCCAACGGTGACTACATTTCAAAGGTGTAAAGCATTTTGAGATGTTGCTGATCGTGAAAGGTGCTAGATAAATGCAAGTCTTTCTTTTCTAATGTTATTGCTGAGACTTGAACTAAAACAAATTGACATTTTGAGATAAAAACATAGGGTGTTAACTGCGAGTTATTTCTGGAAATAAAGCAGCTCAGGTGGGCGTTCCATAACTGATGGAATTCAAAAGAATGAATAAAGACCCTGTTTGTTATTCAAATCTCAATTCATTGCTTCTTGCGTGTTACAATAGGATATTTTTTGAAAAATAAATTGAGAAAATAACATACAGAAATTATCGTAAAAATACAGAATAAAAGACTGAAATCCTGACTTAAATTATTTCCAAAGGACAAAGCAAAATTTAGCAACCGGAGGCCTGGTTTAATCTTCAGAAATGTGCTCAAGACCTTATTTTGCATGTCGCCTCATTATTTACAATAGACCATCACAGCTGAAGCACATCTTTACTGTCCAGTGAGACAGCAGGTGATAAATGGGAACCTGACCAATTTTCCTCTCAATTATGCCGAGTTATGGAATTCCGGAGAGACAAACCTGGTTCAGACCAGCTAACTCAGCAGAGAGCAAAGATTTCAGCTGCAAGCTTGCTGTTTGTACAACTCAATCTCACATTGAGTAGTGCATTGACCAATTGAACATTAGTACAGACTAGCATGAACTTTATCCAACTTTGTTTTAATGAGACAGTGTGTCAGGGAGCAATGCAAGTATTTTTAAACGTGTTAGCTCTCTGCTGTCTCGGGTTTAAGGAGCTGCAATGTTCTGCAATAGGTCCCAGACTGTAGCAACGACAGCCTCTCATTTAAATTATTGCACTTTAGAATTTAAAATAAATTCTTTCATGGAATATGAGACTTGTTGGCAAGACGCACATTACTTTCCATCCCTAATTGCCCTTGGGAAGGTGGTGGTGAGTCACCTTCTTGAACCGCCGCAGTCCCTGAGATGTAGGTACACCCACTGTGCTGTTAGGGAGGGAGTTCCAGGATGTTGCCCCAGTGACAGTGAAGGAACGGCAATATATTTCCACCATCAGGATGATGAGTAACTTGGAGGGGAACCTCCAGGTGATGGTGTTCCCAGGTATCACACTGGTTAGCACGGTAGCACAGTGGCTAGCACTATTTCTGCTTCAGGTTCGATTCCCGGCTTGGGTCACTGTCTGCGGAGTCTGCACGTTCTTCCCGTGTCTGCGTGGGTTTCCTCCGGGTGCTCCGGTTTCCTCCCACATGTCCCGAAAGACGTGCTTGTTAGGTGAATTAGACATTCTGAATTCTCCCGCTGTGTACCCGAACAGGCACAGGAATGTGGCGACTGGGGGATTTTCACAGTAACTTCATTGCAGTGTACTATAAGCCTACTTGTGACACTAATAAAGATTATTATTAGGGGGATCCTGTGGATGTGGTTTATTTGGACTTTCAGAAGGCTTTTGACAAAGTGCCACATAAGGGATTAGTGTGTAAAATGAAAATGCATGGGATTGGGGGAGTGTATAGAGATAGACAGAAAACTGGTTGGCAGACAGGCAACAAAGATATAGGGGTCTTTTTCTGAATGGCAGGCAGTGCCTATTAACTAGATATCAGTGCTGGGACTCCAGCTATTTACAATAGATATAACTGATTTCAATGAGGGAATTAAATGTAATATCTCCTATTTTCTATGTCCTGTGACTGAGATGATTGATTTCCAACCACCACAACCATCTTCCTATGTGCTGGCTATGACTCCATTCAGCAGAGTTTCCCCCTGATTCCTATTGATTCCAGTTTTTCTAAGGCTCCTTGATGCAAAACTTGGTCAAATGCTGCCTTGATGTCACTCATCTCACCTCTGCCGTTCAGCTCTTTTGTCCATGTTTAGATCAAGGCTGTAATCAGGTCAGGAGCTGAGTGTCCCTGGCGGAACCCAAACTGAGCAGGTTACTGCTGACTAAGTGCTGCTTTGTAATGAAATTAAAATTGCTTATTGTCACAAGTAGGCTTCAAATGAAGTTATTGTGAAAAGCCCCGAGTCGCCACATTCCGGCGCCTGTTCGGGGAGGCTGGTACGGGAATTGAACCCGCGCTGCTGGCCTTGGTCTGCTTTGCAAGCCAGCTATTTAGCCCACTGTGCTAAACCAGCCCTGTAGCACTGGACAACAGTGTAACAGCGCAGTCTTCTTCTGCAAGGCTTGTGTTTAATAGTTGGACTAAGCCTCATGAACCTGTGATGCTGGGGTGAAATTGTTACACTAGGAGCCACACTGAGTTTGTGACGCCACATTCTAGATGTGACGTTGCTAAGTTGTATCATATAATTTAATGCTATGATGCGCCAGCGAGATAGTTATGACAGAGATGGACTGAACATTCAGACGGAATTTAATCCAAAACCCTCAAATAAACAGCAAAAGAATCCCAATCCCTAAATATGTGATGGGTCTAAATTTTGTCTTTTGGTTACTAACCTCTCCTTAGGCCACTTTTAATCTCCAGATAACTTCTCACTTAGGATAAGGGAGCTGTGAGACTCCAGCTTGCACAGTTGAATCTACCCACATCACAAGCTTGTCAATAAATGTTACACTTGAATCATTGTTTGGAGAAACTGTCGATAAAAATAACCAATTGCCAACCTCACTTAATCACTGACTCGGACACTCAACTCAGACAACCTTTCAAAATGTTTTTGCTAAACCGGATTAGATTTTGGAGGAATTCTGCTTGTCCCGCGATGTGAAAAATAGGAGCGGTGCAAGGTGGGGGCATAATGGGGGTGCTGGATAGAGGTACACAGAGGGGGAGGTGCGGGATTGGATTGGATTGGTTTATTGTCACGTGTACCGAGTGTAGCACCATCGATCACACACTGGGCGAGACGTAGAGAACTTCAATCGAGGCTTTATTGAGTAGACTTGTTCCCCAGCAGCTCAGTTACAGAATGCAGCTGCTGGGAGAAACCGGGTTCTTATACCCCGCCTATCTGGGTGGAGACCAGTAAGCGGCCGATCCAATCGGGACCCAGCATCAGTCCTCCAATAGCTCCTCGGCATCATGGTGTACCGTATTACCCCTAATACATACCACCACACCGAGGTACAGTGAAAAGTATTTTTCTGAGAGCAGCTCAACAGATCGTTAAGTACATGGAAAGAAAAGGGAATAATAGAAAATACATAATAGGGCAACACAAGGTATACATGTAACTCCATAAACACCGGCATCGGGTGAAGCATACAGGGTGTAGTGTTAATGAGGTCAGTCCATAAGAGGGTCATTTATGGAAGACGTTGTTGCACAATGTAAATAATGTGATTTCAGAAAGAATGTAGTCAGTGACAAGAATTTAAATGAAGTTGGATTGCAGATACGCAGGAACAGATTTAACAGCAGCAACCTCATGTCACAAATAGACAGACTGGACCTCAGAGGTTTGGAATAGAAGAGCAAGGAGACAATATTGGATTGGTAAACCCAGCTGAGGGTAAAGCCAGGTTCTGGTTTGAAGACATCGCCTCTAACACAGCCTCGTCACCCTGTGTCCAAACAACCCTGAAGTGAAACTTCAAACCACAACTTCCAACAAAATGAGAGTGCTGCCAGTGAAATCAAGCTGAATAACTGACCACTGCAAACTGCTCTGAAATCTATTCTAGAAGTGAGAGCACCAATTGACCACATGTTGGGGAGGTTGGAACATGAAGCTCTAATGTGACAGGACATGAGAATATTCCAAAACAGCTCCCAACTCTCAGATCAATTCTTGGAGACTTTGGTTTAATTATTCAGCACGGTAGCATAGTGGTTAGCACCGTTGCTTCACAGCTCCAGGGTCCCAGGTTCGATTCCCGGCTTATGTTACTGTCTGTGGGAAGTCTGCACGTTCTCCCCATATCTGCGTGGATTTCCTCCTACAGTCCAAAGATGAGCAGGTTAGGTGGATTGGCTATGCTATATTGCCCTTAGGTTAGATGGGGTTACTGGGTTACGGGAATAGGGTGGAGGTGTGGCCTTAAGTGAGGTGTTCTTTCCAAGGGCCAGTGCAGACTCGATGGGCCGAATGGCCTCTTTCTGCTCTGTAAATTCTATATTCCAAACCCAAATCACTTTCTTCATTTTTTGAAGATATTGCTGTTTTGTGATTTATTTTTTTCTACCACCCCCCCCTCCTCTCCATTTCCTGTGATCAAGACGCTGAATCAGAGGACAGGTGTGTTAGGTGCTCAGGGAGCCCAGGAAATCTCACCCATATGTTCTGGGCATGCCCAGCGCTGGAGGAATTTTGGAAGGGCGTAGCGAGGACGGTGTAGAGGGTGGTAGGATCCAGGGTCAAACCGGGCTGGGGGCTCACAATATTTGGGGTGGCAGAGGAGCCGGGAGTGCAGGAGGCGAAAGAGGCCGGTATTCTGGCCTTTGCGTCCCTGGTAGCCCGGCGAAGGATTCTTCTTCAGTGGAAGGATGCGAGGCCCCCAAGCGTGGAATCCTGGATCAGTGATATGGCAGGGTTTATTAAATTGGAGAGGGTGAAATTCACCTTGAGAGGTTTAGGCGGTGGCAACCGTTCTTAGACTTTCTGGCAGAACGATAGACATTGGTCAATGGCAGCAGCTCGGCGGGGGGTTACTTTATTTTTGTTTATGTTATTTACACTGGAGGGTCTGAGGGGGTGTATACACCTGTTGTGTTAAGTTGGGGTGTTAATGTTAATTTATTATTTAGGTACAGGGGGAGGTGGGGGGGGGGTTTGGGGGGGTTGCTTTTTTAGATTGTGTTTTGTACTTAACCCTGTTGGGTTCTTTTTTCTTTCTCATTTTGTTATTGATATTTTATGAAAACTTTTAATAAAAATGTTTTTTTTTAAAGCAGCTGAATCAGCCATATGGAGATTTCTGAACCACACATCAGGGCTAAGGATGAAAACCCAGCAGAGTTACTCTAATGATCCTTCGACAGTGAAGACTGTTGTGTTGTTTTCTTTAATTGGCTGTATTCAGGTGATTTCATGTCCAATATTCCTTCACTCGCTTTTATTGATGATTTCATCTTTCCGGGTGCAAATTTAAAGGAATTCAGTTGGGCAATTCCACAGATCAGAGCATTAATCACGGCAAGAGATTTATCACCAAAATATCCAAGGAATATCCTCTACCCTTCAGTCAAGGAAATGGGAAGCAGAATATCCGGAAGCAGCTTCTTAATGCCTCAAATCAGGACAAAACCTGGGAGAAATACTCAGCAGCTCCGGAGACAGGAACACAATCATTGATTCAGGTTCATAATCCTCATCACAAATTCTGATGAAAGGTGAATGACCCCAATTCATGGACATTTCAGGAGATAATGGGGGAAGAAGATTCAGGGATCAACATGTGAGAAAAGCCCTGAGCAAATAGATGAGAATCGAAACGTTCACTTTCTCTCTCTCTGAAACATTCACTTTCTCTCTCTCTCTCTCTCTCTGAAACGTCCCCTTTCTCTCTCTCCTAAACGTTCACTTTCTCTCTCTCTGAAACGTTCACTTTCTCTCTCTCTCTCTGAAACGTTCACTTTCTCTCTCTCTGAAACGTTCACTTTCTCAATCTCTCTGAAACGTTCACTTTCTCTCTCTGAAATGTTCACTTTCTCTCTCTCTCTGAAACGTTCACTTTCTCTCTCTGAAACGTTCACTTTCTCTCTCTCTCTGAAATGTTCACTTTCTCTCTCTCTCTGAAACGTTCACTTTCTCTCTCTGAAACGTTCACTTTCTCTCTCTCTGAAACGTTCACTTTCTCTCTCTGAAACGTTCACTTTCTCTCTCTCTCTGAAACATTCACTTTCTCTTTCTCTCTGAAACGTTCACTTTCTCTCTCTCTCTCTGAAACGTTCACTTTCTCTCTCTGAAACGTTCACTTTCTCTCTCTCTCTGAAACGTTCACTTTCTCTCTCTCTGAAACGTTCACTTTCTCTCTCTCTCTGAAACGTTCACTTTCTCTCTCTCTGAAACGTTCACTTTCTCTCTCTCTCTGAAACGTTCACTTTCTCTCTCTCTCTCTCTGAAACGTTCACTTTCTCTCTCTCTCTGAAACGTTCACTTTCTCTCTCTCTCTGAAACGTTCACTTTCTCTCTCTCTCTGAAACGTTCATTTTCTCTCGCTCTGAAACGTTCACTTTCTCTCTCTCTCTGAAACGTTCACTTTCTCTCGCTCTCTGAAACGTTCACTTTCTCTCTCTCTGAAACGTTCACTTTCTCTCTCTCTGAAACGTTCACTTTCTCTCTCTCTCTCAAACGTTCATTTTCTCTCGCTCTGAAACGTTCACTTTCTCTCGCTCTGAAACGTTCACTTTCTCTCTCTCTGAAACGTTCACTTTCTCTCTCTCTGAAACGTTCACTTTCTCTCTCTCTGAAACGTTCACTTTCTCTCTCTCTGAAACGTTCACTTTCTCTCTCTCTGAAACTTTCACTTTCTCTCTCTGAAACGTTCACTTTCTCTCTCTCTCTGAAACGTTCACTTTCTCTCTCTCTCTGAAACGTTCACTTTCTCTCTCTCTCTCTGAAACGTTCACTTTCTCTCGCTCTGAAACGTTCATTTTCTCTCTCTCTCTCTGAAACGTTCACTTTCTCTCTCTCTGAAATGTTCACTTTCTCTCTCTCTGAAACGTTCACTTTCTCTCTCTCTGAAACGTTCACTTTCTCTCTCTCTGAAACGTTCACTTTCTCTCTCTCTGAAACGTTCACTTTCTCTCTCTGAAACGTTCACTTTCTCTCTCTCTCTGAAACGTTCACTTTCTCTCTCTCTGAAACGTTCACTTTCTCTCTCTGAAACGTTCACTTTCTCTCTCTCTGAAACGTTCACTTTCTCTCTTCCTCTGAAACGTTCACTTTCTCTCTCTCTGAAACGTTCACTTTCTCTCTCTCTGAAACGTTCACTTTCTCTCTCTGAAACGTTCACTTTCTCTCTCTCTCTGAAACGTTCACTTTCTCTCTCTGAAACGTTCACTTTCTCTCTCTCTGAAACGTTCACTTTCTCTCTCTCTCTGAAACGTTCACTTTCTCTCTCTCTCTGAAACGTTCACTTTCTCTCTCTCTGAAACGTTCACTTTCTCTCTGAAACGTTCACTTTCTCTCTCTCTGAAACGTTCACTTTCTCTCTCTCTCTCAAACGTTCATTTTCTCTCGCTCTGAAACGTTCACTTTCTCTCGCTCTGAAACGTTCACTTTCTCTCTCTCTGAAACGTTCACTTTCTCTCTCTCTGAAACGTTCACTTTCTCTCTCTCTGAAACGTTCACTTTCTCTCTCTCTGAAACGTTCACTTTCTCTCTCTGAAACGTTCACTTTCTCTCTCTCTCTCTGAAACGTTCACTTTCTCTCTCTCTGAAACGTTCACTTTCTCTCTCTGAAACGTTCACTTTCTCTCTCTCTCTGAAACGTTCACTTTCTCTCTCTCTCTGAAACGTTCACTTTCTCTCTCTCTGAAACGTTCATTTTCTCTCTCTCTCTCTGAAACGTTCACTTTCTCTCTCTCTGAAATGTTCACTTTCTCTCTCTCTGAAACGTTCACTTTCTCTCTCTCTGAAACGTTCACTTTCTCTCTCTCTGAAACGTTCACTTTCTCTCTCTCTGAAACGTTCACTTTCTCTCTCTGAAACGTTCACTTTCTCTCTCTCTCTGAAACGTTCACTTTCTCTCTCTCTGAAACGTTCACTTTCTCTCTCTGAAACGTTCACTTTCTCTCTCTCTGAAACGTTCACTTTCTCTCTTCCTCTGAAACGTTCACTTTCTCTCTCTCTGAAACGTTCACTTTCTCTCTCTCTGAAACGTTCACTTTCTCTCTCTGAAACGTTCACTTTCTCTCTCTCTCTGAAACGTTCACTTTCTCTCTCTGAAACGTTCACTTTCTCTCTCTCTGAAACGTTCACTTTCTCTCTCTCTCTGAAACGTTCACTTTCTCTCTCTCTCTGAAACGTTCACTTTCTCTCTCTCTGAAACGTTCACTTTCTCTCTCTGAAACGTTCACTTTCTCTCTCTCTGAAACGTTCACTTTCTCTCTCTCTGAAACGTTCACTTTCTCTCTCTCTCTCAAACGTTCATTTTCTCTCGCTCTGAAACGTTCACTTTCTCTCTCTCTCTGAAACGTTCACTTTCTCTCTCTCTGAAACGTTCACTTTCTCTCTCTCTGAAACGTTCACTTTCTCTCTCTCTGAAACGTTCACTTTCTCTCTCTCTCTCAAACGTTCATTTTCTCTCGCTCTGAAACGTTCACTTTCTCTCTCTCTCTGAAACGTTCACTTTCTCTCTCTCAAACGTTCATTTTCTCTCGCTCTGAAACGTTCACTTTCTCTCTCTCTCTCAAACGTTCATTTTCTCTCGCTCTGAAACGTTCACTTTCTCTCTCTCTCTGAAACGTTCACTTTCTCTCGCTCTCTGAAACGTTCACTTTCTCTCTCTCTGAAACGTTCACTTTCTCTCAATCTGAAACGTTCACTTTCTCTCTCTCTGAAACGTTCACTTTCTCTCTCTCTGAAACGTTCACTTTCTCTCTCTCTGAAACGTTCACTTTCTCTCTCTGAAACGTTCACTTTCTCTCTCTCTCTGAAACGTTCACTTTCTCTCTCTCTGAAACGTTCACTTTCTCTCTCTGAAACGTTCACTTTCTCTCTCTCTGAAACGTTCACTTTCTCTCTCTCTGAAACGTTCACTTGCTCTCTCTCTCTGAAACGTTCACTTTCTCTCTCTCTGAAACGTTCACTTTCTCTCTCTCTGAAACGTTCACTTTCTCTCTCTCTCAAACGTTCACTTTCTCTCTCTCTCAAACGTTCACTTTCTCTCTCTGAAACGTTCACTTTCTCTCTCTCTCTGAAACGTTCACTTTCTCTCTCTGAAACGTTCACTTTCTCTCTCTCTCTGAAACGTTCACTTTCTCTCTCTCTCTGAAACGTTCACTTTCTCTCTCTCTCTGAAACGTTCACTTTCTCTCTCTGAAACGTTCACTTTCTCTCTCTCTGAAACGTTCACTTTCTCTCTCTCTCTGAAACGTTCACTTTCTCTCTCTCTGAAACGTTCACTTTCTCTCTCTCTGAAACGATCACTTTCTCTCTCTCTCAAACGTTCACTTTCTCTCTCTGAAACGTTCACTTTCTCTCTCTCTCTGAAATGTTCACTTTCTCTCTCTCTGAAACGTTCACTTTCTCTCTCTGAAACGTTCACTTTCTCTCTCTCTCTGAAACGTTCACTTTCTCTCTCTGAAACGTTCACTTTCTCTCTCTCTGAAACGTTCACTTTCTCTCTCTCTCTCAAACGTTCATTTTCTCTCGCTCTGAAACGTTCACTTTCTCTCTCTCTCTGAAACGTTCACTTTCTCTCGCTCTCTGAAACGTTCACTTTCTCTCTCTCTGAAACGTTCACTTTCTCTCTCTCTGAAACGTTCACTTTCTCTCTCTCTCTCAAACGTTCATTTTCTCTCGCTCTGAAACGTTCACTTTCTCTCGCTCTGAAACGTTCACTTTCTCTCTCTCTGAAACGTTCACTTTCTCTCTCTCTGAAACGTTCACTTTCTCTCTCTCTGAAACGTTCACTTTCTCTCTCTCTGAAACGTTCACTTTCTCTCTCTCTGAAACTTTCACTTTCTCTCTCTGAAACGTTCACTTTCTCTCTCTCTCTGAAACGTTCACTTTCTCTCTCTCTCTGAAACGTTCACTTTCTCTCTCTCTCTCTGAAACGTTCACTTTCTCTCGCTCTGAAACGTTCATTTTCTCTCTCTCTCTCTGAAACGTTCACTTTCTCTCTCTCTGAAATGTTCACTTTCTCTCTCTCTGAAACGTTCACTTTCTCTCTCTCTGAAACGTTCACTTTCTCTCTCTCTGAAACGTTCACTTTCTCTCTCTCTGAAACGTTCACTTTCTCTCTCTGAAACGTTCACTTTCTCTCTCTCTCTGAAACGTTCACTTTCTCTCTCTCTGAAACGTTCACTTTCTCTCTCTGAAACGTTCACTTTCTCTCTCTCTGAAACGTTCACTTTCTCTCTTCCTCTGAAACGTTCACTTTCTCTCTCTCTGAAACGTTCACTTTCTCTCTCTCTGAAACGTTCACTTTCTCTCTCTGAAACGTTCACTTTCTCTCTCTCTCTGAAACGTTCACTTTCTCTCTCTGAAACGTTCACTTTCTCTCTCTCTGAAACGTTCACTTTCTCTCTCTCTCTGAAACGTTCACTTTCTCTCTCTCTCTGAAACGTTCACTTTCTCTCTCTCTGAAACGTTCACTTTCTCTCTGAAACGTTCACTTTCTCTCTCTCTGAAACGTTCACTTTCTCTCTCTCTCTCAAACGTTCATTTTCTCTCGCTCTGAAACGTTCACTTTCTCTCGCTCTGAAACGTTCACTTTCTCTCTCTCTGAAACGTTCACTTTCTCTCTCTCTGAAACGTTCACTTTCTCTCTCTCTGAAACGTTCACTTTCTCTCTCTCTGAAACGTTCACTTTCTCTCTCTGAAACGTTCACTTTCTCTCTCTCTCTCTGAAACGTTCACTTTCTCTCTCTCTGAAACGTTCACTTTCTCTCTCTGAAACGTTCACTTTCTCTCTCTCTCTGAAACGTTCACTTTCTCTCTCTCTCTGAAACGTTCACTTTCTCTCTCTCTGAAACGTTCATTTTCTCTCTCTCTCTCTGAAACGTTCACTTTCTCTCTCTCTGAAATGTTCACTTTCTCTCTCTCTGAAACGTTCACTTTCTCTCTCTCTGAAACGTTCACTTTCTCTCTCTCTGAAACGTTCACTTTCTCTCTCTCTGAAACGTTCACTTTCTCTCTCTGAAACGTTCACTTTCTCTCTCTCTCTGAAACGTTCACTTTCTCTCTCTCTGAAACGTTCACTTTCTCTCTCTGAAACGTTCACTTTCTCTCTCTCTGAAACGTTCACTTTCTCTCTTCCTCTGAAACGTTCACTTTCTCTCTCTCTGAAACGTTCACTTTCTCTCTCTCTGAAACGTTCACTTTCTCTCTCTGAAACGTTCACTTTCTCTCTCTCTCTGAAACGTTCACTTTCTCTCTCTGAAACGTTCACTTTCTCTCTCTCTGAAACGTTCACTTTCTCTCTCTCTCTGAAACGTTCACTTTCTCTCTCTCTCTGAAACGTTCACTTTCTCTCTCTCTGAAACGTTCACTTTCTCTCTCTGAAACGTTCACTTTCTCTCTCTCTGAAACGTTCACTTTCTCTCTCTCTGAAACGTTCACTTTCTCTCTCTCTCTCAAACGTTCATTTTCTCTCGCTCTGAAACGTTCACTTTCTCTCTCTCTCTGAAACGTTCACTTTCTCTCTCTCTGAAACGTTCACTTTCTCTCTCTCTGAAACGTTCACTTTCTCTCTCTCTGAAACGTTCACTTTCTCTCTCTCTCTCAAACGTTCATTTTCTCTCGCTCTGAAACGTTCACTTTCTCTCTCTCTCTGAAACGTTCACTTTCTCTCTCTCAAACGTTCATTTTCTCTCGCTCTGAAACGTTCACTTTCTCTCTCTCTCTCAAACGTTCATTTTCTCTCGCTCTGAAACGTTCACTTTCTCTCTCTCTCTGAAACGTTCACTTTCTCTCGCTCTCTGAAACGTTCACTTTCTCTCTCTCTGAAACGTTCACTTTCTCTCAATCTGAAACGTTCACTTTCTCTCTCTCTGAAACGTTCACTTTCTCTCTCTCTGAAACGTTCACTTTCTCTCTCTCTGAAACGTTCACTTTCTCTCTCTGAAACGTTCACTTTCTCTCTCTCTCTGAAACGTTCACTTTCTCTCTCTCTGAAACGTTCACTTTCTCTCTCTGAAACGTTCACTTTCTCTCTCTCTGAAACGTTCACTTTCTCTCTCTCTGAAACGTTCACTTGCTCTCTCTCTCTGAAACGTTCACTTTCTCTCTCTCTGAAACGTTCACTTTCTCTCTCTCTGAAACGTTCACTTTCTCTCTCTCTCAAACGTTCACTTTCTCTCTCTCTCAAACGTTCACTTTCTCTCTCTGAAACGTTCACTTTCTCTCTCTCTCTGAAACGTTCACTTTCTCTCTCTGAAACGTTCACTTTCTCTCTCTCTCTGAAACGTTCACTTTCTCTCTCTCTCTGAAACGTTCACTTTCTCTCTCTCTCTGAAACGTTCACTTTCTCTCTCTGAAACGTTCACTTTCTCTCTCTCTGAAACGTTCACTTTCTCTCTCTCTCTGAAACGTTCACTTTCTCTCTCTCTGAAACGTTCACTTTCTCTCTCTCTGAAACGATCACTTTCTCTCTCTCTCAAACGTTCACTTTCTCTCTCTGAAACGTTCACTTTCTCTCTCTCTCTGAAATGTTCACTTTCTCTCTCTCTGAAACGTTCACTTTCTCTCTCTGAAACGTTCACTTTCTCTCTCTCTCTGAAACGTTCACTTTCTCTCTCTGAAACGTTCACTTTCTCTCTCTCTGAAACGTTCACTTTCTCTCTCTCTCTCAAACGTTCATTTTCTCTCGCTCTGAAACGTTCACTTTCTCTCTCTCTCTGAAACGTTCACTTTATCTCTCTCTGAAACGTTCACTTTCTCTCTCTCTGAAACGTTCACTTTCTCTCTCTCTGAAACGTTCACTTTCTCTCTCTCTCTCAAACGTTCATTTTCTCTCGCTCTGAAACGTTCACTTTCTCTCTCTCTCTGAAACGTTCACTTTCTCTCTCTCAAACGTTCATTTTCTCTCGCTCTGAAACGTTCACTTTCTCTCTCTCTCTCAAACGTTCATTTTCTCTCGCTCTGAAACGTTCACTTTCTCTCTCTGAAACGTTCACTTTCTCTCGCTCTCTGAAACGTTCACTTTCTCTCTCTCTGAAACGTTCACTTTCTCTCTCTCTGAAACGTTCACTTTCTCTCTCTCTGAAACGTTCACTTTCTCTCTCTCTGAAACGTTCACTTTCTCTCTCTCTGAAACGTTCACTTTCTCTCTCTCTGAAACGTTCACTTTCTCTCTGAAACGTTCACTTTCTCTCTCTGAAACGTTCACTTTCTCTCTCTCTCTGAAACGTTCACTTTCTCTCTCTCTGAAACGTTCACTTTCTCTCTCTGAAACGTTCACTTTCTCTCTCTCTGAAACGTTCACTTTCTCTCTCTCTGAAACGTTCACTTTCTCTCTCTCTCTGAAACGTTCACTTTCTCTCTCTCTGAAACGTTCACTTTCTCTCTCTCTGAAACGTTCACTTTCTCTCTCTCTCAAACGTTCACTTTCTCTCTCTCTCAAACGTTCACTTTCTCTCTCTGAAACGTTCACTTTCTCTCTCTCTCTGAAACGTTCACTTTCTCTCTCTGAAACGTTCACTTTCTCTCTCTCTCTGAAACGTTCACTTTCTCTCTCTCTCTGAAACGTTCACTTTCTCTCTCTCTCTGAAACGTTCACTTTCTCTCTCTGAAACGTTCACTTTCTCTCTCTCTGAAACGTTCACTTTCTCTCTCTCTCTGAAACGTTCACTTTCTCTCTCTCTGAAACGTTCACTTTCTCTCTCTCTGAAACGTTCACTTTCTCTCTCTCTCAAACGTTCACTTTCTCTCTCTGAAACGTTCACTTTCTCTCTCTCTCTGAAATGTTCACTTTCTCTCTCTCTGAAACGTTCACTTTCTCTCTCTGAAACGTTCACTTTCTCTCTCTCTCTCTGAAACGTTCACTTTCTCTCTCTGAAACGTTCACTTTCTCTCTCTCTGAAACGTTCACTTTCTCTCTCTCTCTCAAACGTTCATTTTCTCTCGCTCTGAAACTTTCACTTTCTCTCTCTCTCTGAAACGTTCACTTTCTCTCTCTGAAACGTTCACTTTCTCTCTCTCTCTCTGAAACGTTCACTTTCTCTCTCTGAAACGTTCACTTTCTCTCTCTCTCTGAAACGTTCACTTTCTCTCTCTCTGAAACGTTCACTTTCTCTCTCTCTGAAACGTTCACTTTCTCTCTCTCTGAAACGTTCACTTTCTCTCTCTCTGAAACGTTCACTTTCTCTCTCTCTCTGAAACGTTCACTTTCTCTCTCTCTCTCTCTGAAACGTTCACTTTCTCTCTCTCTCTGAAACGTTCACTTTCTCTCTCTCTGAAACGTTCACTTTCTCTCTCTCTCTGAAACGTTCATTTTCTCTCGCTCTGAAACGTTCACTTTCTCTCTCTCTCTGAAACGTTCACTTTCTCTCGCTCTCTGAAACGTTCACTTTCTCTCTCTCTGAAACGTTCACTTTCTCTCTCTCTGAAACGTTCACTTTCTCTCTCTCTCTCAAACGTTCATTTTCTCTCGCTCTGAAACGTTCACTTTCTCTCTCTCTCTGAAACGTTCACTTTCTCTCGCTCTGAAACGTTCACTTTCTCTCTCTCTGAAACGTTCACTTTCTCTCTCTGAAACGTTCACTTTCTCTCTCTCTGAAACGTTCACTTTCTCTCTCTGAAACGTTCACTTTCTCTCTCTCTCTGAAACGTTCACTTTCTCTCTCTCTGAAACGTTCACTTTCTCTCTCTGAAACGTTCACTTTCTCTCTCTGAAACGTTCACTTTCTCTCTCTCTCTGAAACGTTCACTTTCTCTCTCTCTCTGAAACGTTCACTTTCTCTCTCTCTGAAACATTCATTTTCTCTCTCTCTCTCTGAAACGTTCACTTTCTCTCTCTCTGAAATGTTCACTTTCTCTCTCTGAAACGTTCACTTTCTCTCTCTCTGAAACGTTCACTTTCTCTCTCTCTGAAACGTTCACTTTCTCTCTCTCTCTGAAACGTTCACTTTCTCTCTCTCTGAAACGTTCACTTTCTCTCTCTCTCAAACGTTCACTTTCTCTCTCTCTCAAACGTTCACTTTCTCTCTCTCTGAAACGTTCACTTTCTCTCTCTGAAACGTTCACTTTCTCTCTCTCTCTGAAACGTTCACTTTCTCTCTCTGAAACGTTCACTTTCTCTCTCTCTCTGAAACGTTCACTTTCTCTCTCTCTCTGAAACGTTCACTTTCTCTCTCTGAAACGTTCACTTTCTCTCTCTCTGAAACGTTCACTTTCTCTCTCTGAAACGTTCACTTTCTCTCTCTCTGAAACGTTCACTTTCTCTCTCTCTCTGAAACGTTCACTTTCTCTCTCTCTGAAACGTTCACTTTCTCTCTCTCTGAAACGTTCACTTTCTCTCTCAAACGTTCACTTTCTCTCTTTGAAACGTTCACTTTCTCTCTCTCTCTGAAATGTTCACTTTCTCTCTCTCTGAAACGTTCACTTTCTCTCTCTCTGAAACGTTCACTTTCTCTCTCTGAAACGTTCACTTTCTCTCTCTCTCTGAAACGTTCACTTTCTCTCTCTGAAACGTTCACTTTCTCTCTCTCTGAAACGTTCACTTTCTCTCTCTCTCTCAAACGTTCATTTTCTCTCGCTCTGAAACGTTCACTTTCTCTCTCTCTCTGAAACGTTCACTTTCTCTCTCTCTGAAACGTTCACTTTCTCTCTCTCTGAAACGTTCACTTTCTCTCTCTCTGAAACGTTCACTTTCTCTCTCTCTCTCAAACGTTCATTTTCTCTCGCTCTGAAACGTTCACTTTCTCTCTCTCTCTGAAACGTTCACTTTCTCTCTCTCAAACGTTCATTTTCTCTCGCTCTGAAACGTTCACTTTCTCTCTCTCTCTCAAACGTTCATTTTCTCTCGCTCTCTGAAACGTTCACTTTCTCTCTCTCTGAAACGTTCACTTTCTCTCTCTCTGAAACGTTCACTTTCTCTCTCTCTGAAACGTTCACTTTCTCTCTCTCTGAAACGTTCACTTTCTCTCTCTCTGAAACGTTCACTTTCTCTCTCTGAAACGTTCACTTTCTCTCTCTCTCTGAAACGTTCACTTTCTCTCTCTCTGAAACGTTCACTTTCTCTCTCTGAAACGTTCACTTTCTCTCTCTCTGAAACGTTCACTTTCTCTCTCTCTGAAACGTTCACTTTCTCTCTCTCTCTGAAACGTTCACTTTCTCTCTCTCTGAAACGTTCACTTTCTCTCTCTCTGAAACGTTCACTTTCTCTCTCTCTGAAACGTTCACTTTCTCTCTCTCTCAAACGTTCACTTTCTCTCTCTCTCAAACGTTCACTTTCTCTCTCTCTCTGAAACGTTCACTTTCTCTCTCTCTGAAACGTTCACTTTCTCTCTCTCTGAAACGTTCACTTTCTCTCTCTCTCAAACGTTCACTTTCTCTCTCTCTCAAACGTTCACTTTCTCTCTCTGAAACGTTCACTTTCTCTCTCTCTCTGAAACGTTCACTTTCTCTCTCTGAAACGTTCACTTTCTCTCTCTCTCTGAAACGTTCACTTTCTCTCTCTCTCTGAAACGTTCACTTTCTCTCTCTCTCTGAAACGTTCACTTTCTCTCTCTGAAACGTTCACTTTCTCTCTCTCTGAAACGTTCACTTTCTCTCTCTCTCTGAAACGTTCACTTTCTCTCTCTCTGAAACGTTCACTTTCTCTCTCTCTGAAACGTTCACTTTCTCTCTCTCTCAAACGTTCACTTTCTCTCTCTGAAACGTTCACTTTCTCTCTCTCTGAAATGTTCACTTTCTCTCTCTCTGAAACGTTCACTTTCTCTCTCTGAAACGTTCACTTTCTCTCTCTCTCTGAAACGTTCACTTTCTCTCTCTGAAACGTTCACTTTCTCTCTCTGAAACGTTCACTTTCTCTCTCTCTGAAACGTTCACTTTCTCTCTCTCACACAAACGTTCATTTTCTCTCGCTCTGAAACGTTCACTTTTTCTCTCTCTCTGAAACGTTCACTTTCTCTCTCTGAAACGTTCACTTTCTCTCTCTGAAACGTTCACTTTCTCTCTCTCTCTCTGAAACGTTCACTTTCTCTCTCTCTCTGAAACGTTCACTTTCTCTCTCTCTGAAACGTTCACTTTCTCTCTCTCTCTGAAACGTTCACTTTCTCTCTCTCTGAAACGTTCACTTTCTCTCTCTCTCTGAAACGTTCACTTTCTCTCTCTCTCTCTCTCTGAAACGTTCACTTTCTCTCTCTCTCTGAAACGTTCACTTTCTCTCTCTCTCTGAAACGTTCACTTTCTCTCTCTCTCTGAAACGTTCATTTTCTCTCGCTCTGAAACGTTCACTTTCTCTCTCTCTCTGAAACGTTCACTTTCACTCGCTCTCTGAAACGTTCACTTTCTCTCTCTCTGAAACGTTCACTTTCTCTCTCTCTGAAACGTTCACTTTCTCTCTCTCTCTCAAACGTTCATTTTCTCTCGCTCTGAAACGTTCACTTTCTCTCTCTCTCTGAAACGTTCACTTTCTCTCGCTCTGAAACGTTCACTTTCTCTCTCTCTGAAACGTTCACTTTCTCTCTCTCTGAAACGTTCATTTTCTCTCGCTCTCTGAAACGTTCACTTTCTCTCTCTCTGAAACGTTCACTTTCTCTCGCTCTGAAACGTTCACTTTCTCTCTCTCTGAAACGTTCACTTTCTCTCTCTCTGAAACGTTCACTTTCTCTCTCTCTGAAACGTTCACTTTCTCTCTCTGAAACGTTCACTTTCTCTCTCTCTCTGAAACGTTCACTTTCTCTCTCTCTGAAACGTTCACTTTCTCTCTCTCTCTGAAACGTTCACTTTCTCTCTCTCTGAAACGTTCACTTTCTCTCTCTCTCTGAAACGTTCACTTTCTCTCTCTCTCTCTCTCTGAAACGTTCACTTTCTCTCTCTCTCTGAAACGTTCACTTTCTCTCTCTCTCTGAAACGTTCACTTTCTCTCTCTCTCTGAAACGTTCATTTTCTCTCGCTCTGAAACGTTCACTTTCTCTCTCTCTCTGAAACGTTCACTTTCACTCGCTCTCTGAAACGTTCACTTTCTCTCTCTCTGAAACGTTCACTTTCTCTCTCTCTCAAACGTTCACTTTCTCTCTCTGAAACGTTCACTTTCTCTCTCTCTCTCAAACGTTCATTTTCTCTCGCTCTGAAACGTTCACTTTCTCTCTCTCTCTGAAACGTTCACTTTCTCTCGCTCTGAAACGTTCACTTTCTCTCTCTCTGAAACGTTCACTTTCTCTCTCTCTGAAACGTTCACTTTCTCTCTCTCTGAAACGTTCACTTTCTCTCTCTCTGAAACGTTCACTTTCTCTCTCTGAAACGTTCACTTTCTCTCTCTCTCTGAAACGTTCACTTTCTCTCTCTCTGAAACGTTCACTTTCTCTCTCTGAAACGTTCACTTTCTCTCTCTCTCTGAAACGTTCACTTTCTCTCTCTCTCTGAAACGTTCACTTTCTCTCTCTCTGAAACGTTCATTTTCTCTCTCTCTCTCTGAAACGTTCACTTTCTCTCTCTCTGAAATGTTCACTTTCTCTCTCTCTGAAACGTTCACTTTCTCTCTCTCTGAAACGTTCACTTTCTCTCTCTCTGAAACGTTCACTTTCTCTCTCTCTGAAACGTTCACTTTCTCTCTCTGAAACGTTCACTTTCTCTCTCTCTCTGAAACGTTCACTTTCTCTCTCTCTGAAACGTTCACTTTCTCTCTCTCTGAAACGTTCATTTTCTCTCGCTCTGAAACGTTCACTTTCTCTCTCTCTCTGAAACGTTCACTTTCTCTCTCTCTCTCTGAAACGTTCACTTTCTCTCTCTCAAACGTTCATTTTCTCTCGCTCTGAAACGTTCACTTTCTCTCTCTCTCTGAAACGTTCACTTTCTCTCGCTCTCTGAAACGTTCACTTTCTCTCTCTCTGAAACGTTCACTTTCTCTCTCTCTGAAACGTTCACTTTCTCTCTCTCTCTGAAACGTTCACTTTCTCTCTCTCTCTCTGAAACGTTCACTTTCTCTCTCTGAAACGTTCACTTTCTCTCTCTGAAACGTTCACTTTCTCTCTCTCTGAAACGTTCACTTTCTCTCTCTCTCTCTCTGAAACGTTCACTTTCTCTCTCTGAAACGTTCACTTTCTCTCTCTGAAACGTTCACTTTCTCTCTCTCTGAAACGTTCACTTTCTCTCTCTCTGAAACGTTCACTTTCTCTCTCTCTCAAACGTTCATTTTCTCTCGCTCTGAAACGTTCACTTTCTCTCTCTCTCTGAAACGTTCACTTTCTCTCGCTCTCTGAAACGTTCACTTTCTCTCTCTCTGAAACGTTCACTTTCTCTCTCTCTGAAACGTTCACTTTCTCTCTCTCTCTGAAACATTCACTTTCTCTCTCTCTCTGAAACGTTCACTTTCTCTCTCTCTCTGAAACGTTCACTTTCTCTCTCTGAAACGTTCACTTTCTCTCTCTGAAACGTTCACTTTCTCTCTCTCTGAAACGTTCACTTTCTCTCTCTCTGAAACGTTCACTTTCTCTCTCTCTGAAACGTTCACTTTCTCTCTCTCTGAAACGTTCACTTTCTCTCTCTGAAACGTTCACTTTCTCTCTCTCTCTCTGAAACGTTCACTTTCTCTCTCTCTCTGAAACGTTCACTTTCTCTCTCTCTGAAACGTTCACTTCCTCTCTCTGAAACGTTCACTTTCTCTCTCTCTCTCAAACGTTCATTTTCTCTCGCTCTGAAACGTTCACTTTCTCTCTCTCTCTGAAACGTTCACTTTCTCTCTCTCTGAAACGTTCACTTTCTCTCTCTCTGAAACGTTCACTTTCTCTCTCTCTGAAACGTTCACTTTCTCTCTCTGAAACGTTCACTTTCTCTCTCTCTGAAACGTTCACTTTCTCTCTCTCTGAAACGTTCACTTTCTCTCTCTCTGAAACGTTCACTTTCTCTCTCTCTCTGAAACGTACACTTTCTCTCTCTCTCTCTCTGAAACGTTCACTTTCTCTCTCTGAAACGTTCACTTTCTCTCTCTGAAACGTTCACTTTCTCTCTCTCTCTGAAACGTTCACTTTCTCTCTCTGAAACGTTCACTTTCTCTCTCTGAAACGTTCACTTTCTCTCTCTCTCTGAAACGTTCACTTTCTCTCTCTCTGAAACGTTCACTTTCTCTCTCTCTGAAACGTTCACTTTCTCTCTCTCTGAAACGTTCACTTTCTCTCTCTCTGAAACGTTCACTTTCTCTCTCTCTCTGAAACGTTCACTTTCACTCTCTCTCTGAAACGTTCACTTTCTCTCTCTCCTAAACGTTCACTTTCTCTCTCTCTCAAACGTTCATTTTCTCTCTCTCTCTGAAACGTTCACTTTCTCTCTCTCCTAAACGTTCACTTTCTCTCTCTCTCTGAAACGTTCACTTTCTCTCTCTCTCTCTCTGAAACGTTCACTTTCTCTCTCTGAAACGTTCACTTTTTCTCTCTCTCTGAAACGTTCACTTTCTCTCTCTCTCTGAAACGTTCACTTTCTCTCTCTCTCTGAAACGTTCACTTTCTCTCTCTCTCTGAAACGTTCACTTTGTCTCTCTCTGAAACGTTCACTTTCTCTCTCTCTCTGAAACGTTCACTTTGTCTCTCTCTGAAACGTTCACTTTCTCTCTCTCTGAAACGTTCACTTTCTCTCTCTGAAACGTTCACTTTCTCTCTCTCCTAAACGTTCACTTTCTCTCTCTCTCAAACGTTCATTTTCTCTTTCTCTGAAACGTTCACTTTCTCTCTCTCTCTCTCAAATGTTCACTTTCTCTCTCTCTGAAACGTTCACTTTCTCTCTCTCCTAAACGTTCACTTTCTCTCTCTCTCTCAAACGTTCATTTTCTCTTTCTCTGAAACGTTCACTTTCTCTCTCTGAAACGTTCACTTTCTCTCTCTGAAACGTTCACTTTCTCTCTCTCTCTGAAACGTTCACTTTCTCTCTCTCTCTGAAACGTTCACTTTCTCTCTCTCTCTGAAACGTTCACTTTCTCTCTCTCTCTGAAACGTTCACTTTCTCTCTCTCCTAAACGTTCACTTTCTCTCTCTCTCAAACGTTCATTTTCTCTTTCTCTGAAACGTTCACTTTCTCTCTCTCTCTGAAACGTTCACTTTCTCTCTCTCTCTGAAACGTTCACTCTCTCTCTCTCTCTCTGAAACGTTCACTTTCTCTCTCGCTCTGAAACGTTCACTTTCTCTCTCTCTCTCTGAAACGTTCACTTTCTCTCTCTCTGAAACGTTCACTTTCTCTCTCTCTCTGAAACGTTCACTTTCTCTCTCTCTGAAACGTTCACTTTCTCTCTCTCTGAAACGTTCACTTTCTCTCTCTCTCTGAAACGTTCACTTTCTCTCTCTGAAACGTTCACTTTCTCTCTCTCTCTGAAACGTTCACTTTCTCTCTCTCTGAAACGTTCACTTTCTCTCTCTGAAACGTTCACTTTCTCTCTATCTGAAACGTTCACTTTCTCTCTCTCTCTCTCTGAAACGTTCACTTTCTCTCTCTGAAACGTTCACTTTCTCTCTCTCTCAAACGTTCACTTTCTCTCTCTCTCTCAAACGTTCACTTTCTCTCTCTCTCAAACGTTCACTTTCTCTCTCTCTCTCTCAAACGTTCACTTTCTCTCTCTCTCTGAAACGTTCACTTTCTCTCTCTCTCTCTGAAACGTTCACTTTCTCTCTCTGAAACGTTCACTTTCTCTCTCTGAAACGTTCACTTTCTCTCTATCTGAAACGTTCACTTTCTCTCTCTCTCTCGGAAACGTTCACTTTCTCTCTCTCTCTCTGAAACGTTCACTTTCTCTCTCTCTCAAACGTTCACTTTCTCTCTCTCTCTCAAACGTTCACTTTCTCTCTCTCTGAAACGTTCACTTTCTCTCTCTCTCTCTGAAACGTTCACTTTCTCTCTCTCTGAAACGTTCACTTTCTCTCTCTCTCTGAAACGTTCACTTTCTCTCTCTCTCTGAAACGTTCACTTTCTCTCTCTCTCTGAAACGTTCACTTTCTCTCTCTGAAACTTTCAGAGAGAAAGTTTCAGAGAGAGAAAAAGAAAGTGACCTGACTGAGAATCCGAGGGAGAAAGGAATCAGGAGAAAGGGCATACATAGAATTTGGACAGGATTCGAGTTGGCGGTGATATGTGTCCAAGATTAAATCGTACCGTACATGTGTGAGTAACAGCTATTTAAGTGAAAGATACTGCATCGTGGAACTTAACCCCTGGCACGGAATCAAAGACTAACATTTTCATAGCTTTTCATACTACTGGACAATGGAATCCCAGGAGTAGGATCTCATAGGTCAGATTCAGATCAGGAAAACGGAGGTAGAACATTAGCCAATGAGGTAGAAGATGTAGTGATAGACTTGGAATTACAGGAGGAGCAAAGTTTAAAAAGTGTCCAGCAAGGAGAAATAGAGTTAAACTGTTTATACTTCAATACGAGGAGTATTACTAACAAGGTATAGCACAGGGCTGTAGAGCAGGGCTGCTGATTGGCTGTTGCGGGGAAAATTTTCATCAGTGCATTGCGGTCACTGCATCCAGAAAGTGTAGCTGAGCAAGACACCCTAGGTGTTCAAGTGAAGGCAAGCATCCAGCAGAGGGCAGTAGAGCGGAGCTGCTGATTGGCCGTGGCGGGAAAACTTTGCATCAGTGCATTGCGGTCACTGCATCCAGAAAGTGTACCCGAGCAAGACACCCTAGGTGTTCAAGTGAAGGCAAGCATCCAGCAGAGGGCAGTAGAGCGGAGCTGCTGATTGGCTGTTGCAGGCAAAATTTGCATCAGTGCATTGCGGTCACTGCAACCAGAAAGTGTACCTGAGCAAGACACCCTAGGTGTTCAAGTGAAGGCAAGCATCCAGCAGAGGGCAGTAGAGCAGAACTGCTGATTGGCTGTTGCGGGGAAAATTTGCATCAGTACATTGCGGTCAAAAGGTGGTTTGTGGAGGAGCTGTTGTCAAGTGACAGTTAAACCCAAAACACTTCTTCAGTGTTTCCCTCCCTACCTCCTCCTCTAACCAAAAAAAAACACAATCACTGTAAGGATCCAAGCCGAGTAAAGATCAAGAGGAAGACTCGAGGTCAGGTAGAAGTAGAAAGAAGTTGAACTGTGACGTCACAGCCTGCAGGTAAGTGATTGGCTGGTGACTGGTAAGTAGTTTTTCTTTTCCCTGAGGTGTTATCGTGCGGGGCGCAGTGGTTGCTGAGTGCTTGCTGAGAAGGGGAGTAAATTTTTTTTTTAACTTACTGTTGGGAGTTTCCAGCTGAATCCGGTCGGAGTGAGGACAGAGTGACTGCTGAGTAAGTCGTAAAGATTTAAATTGTTTGCGCAGGCCCATAACAGCTGATTGCTGTTCTCGTGTGGGGTGCAGTGGTTGCTGGTTAAGTGTTTTATTTTTACCTGTATTTTAAGTTGGGCAGTTTCTAAACCCTAGACACTATACTTGTAGTGTCCCCCACCCTTCCACCTCCTTTAACCTAAGGGGTAGAGTGAATAACAGGTAAGCTCTTTCTTTCCTTCTTTTTCTTTTTTTATCTAGAGAAGATGGCAGGGAAGGCAGTGCAATGTTCTTCCTGCAGAATGTTTGAGGTGAGGGACGCCGTCAGTGTCCCTGCTGATTTCACCTGTGGGAAGTGCACCCATCTCCAGCTCCTCAGAAACCGTGTTCTGGAGCTGGATGAACTTCGGATCATTCGGGAGGCAGAGGTAGTCATAGATAGTAGCTTCAGGGATGTAGTTACTCCGAAGAATCAAGGTAGATGGGTGACGGTGGGAGGAAGCAGTCAGTTCAGGGATCCTCTGTGGTTGTTCCCCTCAGTAACAAGTATACCGTTTTGGATACTGTTGAGGGGGACGACCTACCAGGGGTAAGTCGTCCCGTGTTTCGGACCGTGTTTTCAGAATCCTTAAAGGGGAGGTGAAGCAGTCACAAGTCGTGGTACACATCTAAACCAACGACATAGGTAAGAGAAGGGACGGGGATTTAAAACAGAAATTTAGGGAGCTAGGGTGGAAGCTGAGAGCCAGGACAAACCATGTTGCCATCTCTGGTTTGTTGCCGGTGCCACGTGCTAGTGAGGTGAGGAACAGGGAGAGAGTGCAGATAAACACGTGGCTGCAGGGATGGTGTAGAACAAAGAACAAAGAACAAAGAAATGTACAGCACAGGAACAGGCCCTTCGGCCCTCCAAGCCCGTGCCGACCATACTGCCCGACTAAACTACAATCTTCTACACTTCCTGGGTCCGTATCCTTCTATTCCCATCCTATTCATATATTTGTCAAGATGCCCCTTAAATGTCCCTATCGTCCCTGCTTCCACTACCTCCTCCGGTAGTGAGTTCCAGGCACCCACTACCCTCTGCGTAAAAAACTTGCCTCGTACATCTACTCTAAACTTTGCCCCTCTCACCTTAAACCTATGCCCCCTAGTAATTGACCCCTCTACCCTGGGGAAAAGCCTCTGACTATCCACTCTGTCTATGCCCCTCATAATTTTGTATACCTCTATCAGGTCGCCCCTCAACCTCCTTCGTTCCAGTGAGAACAAACCGAGTTTATTCAATCGCTCCTCATAGCTTATGCCCTCCATACCAGGCAACATTCTGGTAAATCTCTTCTGCACCCTCTCTAAAGCCTCCACATCCTTCTGGTAGTGTGGCGACCAGAATTGAACACTATACTCCAAGTGTGGCCTAACTAAGGTTCTATACAGCTGCAACATGACTTGCCAATTCTTATACTCAATGTCCCGGCCAATGAAGGCAAGCATGCCGTATGCCTTCTTGACTACCTTCTCCACCTGTGTTGCCCCTTTCAATGACCTGTGGACCTGTACTCCTAGATCTCTTTGACTTTCAATACTCTTGAGGGTTCTACCATTCACTGTATATTCCCTACCTGCATTAGCCCTTCCAAAATGCATTACCTCACATTTGTCCGGATTAAACTCTATCTGCCATCTCTCCGCCCAAGTCTCCAGACAATCTAAATCCTGCTGTATCCTCAGACAGTCCTCATCGCTATCCGCAATTCCACCAACCTTTGTGTCGTCTGCAAACTTACTAATCAGACCAGTTACATTTTCCTCCAAATCATTTATATATACTACAAACAGCAAAGGTCCCAGCACTGATCCCTGTGGAACACCACTGGTCACAGCCCTCCAATTAGAAAAGCATCCCTCCATTGCTACCCTCTGCCTTCTATGGCCTAGCCAGTTCAGTATCCACCTTGCCAGTTCACCCCTGATCCCGTGTGACTTCACCTTTTGTACTAGTCTACCATGAGGGAACTTGTCAAAGGCCTTACTGAAGTCCATATAGACAACATCTACTGCCCTACCTGCATCAATCATCTTAGTGACCTCCTCGAAAAACTCTATCAAGTTAGTGAGACACGACCTCCCCTTCACAAAACCGTGCTGCCTCTCACTAATACGTCCATTTGCTTCCAAATGGGAGTAGACCCTGTCTCGAAGAATTCTCTCCAGTAATTTCCCTACCACTGAAGTAAGGCTCACCGGCCTGTAGTTCCCGGGATTATCCTTGCTACCCTTCTTAAACAGAGGAACAACATTGGCTATTCTCCAGTCCTCCGGGACATCCCCTGAAGACAGCGAGGATCCAAAGATTTCTGTCAAGGAGGGAGCGTTTCAGTTACTTGGATAATTGGAGCACATTCTGGGGAAGGTGGGTCAGACAGGACGGTTTGCACCTGAACCAGAGGGGCACCAATATCCTGGGAGAGAAATTTGCTACGGCTCTTCGGGGGGTTTAAACTAATTTGTCAGGGGGCTGGGAAAACGAGCTGTGATCCAGAAGCCAGTGTCGAGAGTAGTGAGGTACTGAGGAGGGTATCAAGGTCGCAGGAGTGTAGCGGCAGACAGAAAGGTGGGTTGAAGTGTGTCTACTTCAATGCAAAGAGCATCCGGATTAAGGTGGGTGAACTTGGAGCGTGTATTGGTACTTGGGACTATGATGTTATGGCCATTACGGAGACATGGTTAGAACAGGGACAGGAATGGTTGTTGGAAGTTCCAGGGTATAGATGTTTCAGTAAGAGTAGGGAAGGTAGTAAAAGAGGTGGAGGAGTAGCATTGTTAATCAAGGATAGTTTAACGGTTGCAGAAAGGCAGTTTGAAGGGGATCTGCCTACTGAGGTAGTATGGGCCGAAGTTAGACATAGGAAAGGAGTGGTCACGTTGTTAGGAGTTTTCTATAGGCCCCCAAATAGTAATAGAGATGTGAAGGAAGAAATTGCAAAACAGATTATGGATAGGTGTGGAGGACTCAGGGTAGTTGTCATGGGTGACTTTAACTTTCCAAATATTGATTGGAACCTTTATAGGTCAAACAGTTCGGATGGGGCAGTTTTTGTACAGTGTGTGCAGGAGGGTTTCCTGACACAATATGTGGATAAGCCGACACGAGGTGAGGCCACATTGGATTTGGTACTGGGTAATGAACCGGGCCAAGTGTTAGATTTGTTTGTGGGAGAGCACTTTGGAGATAGTGACCACAATTCGGTGTCTTTCATTATTGCAATGGAGAGGGATAGGGCCATACGGCAGGACAAGGTTTATAATTGGGGGAGGGGTAATTATTTTTTTAAAATATTTTTTTAAACTAAGGTTTTGCAAAGTTTTTCATAATAAATAGTAATAATCCTAACACAGCAAAATAGAGTGAACATTAACATAGTGCAAAAAGAGAATATACACTAGCAATTGACTAGACATGACCCCACGCGCCTCAGTCTTCCCACACCCTCCCAACGGAGCCCTCACCCCCACTCCCCTACGGGTCACTGCTGCTGCTGACGTTTTAACTTTCCCTGAGAAGCCATTGGACGGTATTATGCCCCCGCTCAACAGCAGCAGCTCCGTACACTTGGCAAAATGATTTACACACATAAGTAGGCATCTGTTTGTGGTGTTGTCGTCCCTTGCTTCTCCCAGACAGAGTTCGCTGCCGTTGTCGTCTCATTCCGCTTCTGCGCACTTCCATTTCTCCGGTCCTCCCGTCTTCCCTGTTTTCTCTGTTCCTGTGGACGTTAAGTTTGTTAGCGTTTCCCTTCCTCCCCCCTCCCCCTCCCTGGCTCTCCTCTATTGTTCCGTCTCTTCCCTCTACCTCCCCGCTCCTGCAGCCCCCCCCCCACCCCCCGTGGCTCGTCTTTCCTTCCTCTTAGATTTAGCTGTCCCCCACCCCCCCCTCTCCCGTTCTATCACATGCTTGGCTACTTTCCCCCGTTTCTTGGCTACCTGGCTATTCTTCTGCTTGTTTGTTGGCCACAAACAGGTCCCGGAACAATTGGGTGAATGGCTCCCACGTTCTGCGGAAGCCGTCGTCTGACCCTCGGATCGGATGGCAAATTTGATTTTCTCCATTTGGAGAGATTCCGAGAGGTCGGACAGCCAGTCTGCAGCTTTGGGTGGTGCTGCTGACCGCCAGCCAGTCTGCAACTTTGGGTGGTGCTGCTGACCGCCAGCCAGTCTGCAGCTTTGGGTGGTGCTGCTGACCGCCAGCCAGTCTGCAGCTTTGGGTGGTGCTGACCGCCAGCCAGTCTGCAGCTTTGGGTGGTGCTGCTGACCACCAGCCAGTCTGCAGCTTTGGGTGGTGCTGCTGACCGCCAGCCAGTCTGCAGCTTTGGGTGGTGCTGCTGACCACCAGCCTGTCTGCAGCTTTGGGTGGTGCTGCTGACCGCCAGCCAGTCTGCAGCTTTGGGTGGTGCTGCTGACCGCCAGCCGAACAGGATTCTGTGGCGGGCGATCAGGGAGGCTAAGGCAAGGGCGTCTGCCCTCCTCCCCAGGAAAAGATCTGGCTGGTCTGATACCCCGAAGACCGCCACTTTCGGGCATGGCTCCACCCTCACCCCCACCACCTTGGACATTGCCTCAAAGAAGGCTGTCCAGTACTCCACAAGTCTGGGGCAGGACCAGAACATGTGGGCGTGGTTGGCCGGGCCTCCTTGGCACCGCTCACATCTGTCCTCCACCTCCGGGAAGAACCTACTCATACGGGTTCGTGTTAAGTGGGCTCTATGTACCACTATGCGTCAGGCTGAGCCTTGCACACGTGGAGGTGGAGTTGACCCTATGCAGTGCTTCGCTCCAGAGTCCCCACCCTATCTCAATCCCCAGGTCCTCCTCCCACTTCATTCTTGTTGCGTCCAGTACGGTGTCAGCCCCTTCTACCAGTCGGGGGAGGGGTAATTATGATGCGATTAGGCAAGAATTAGGGAGCATAAGATGGGAACAGAAACTGTCAGGGAAAGGCACAAATGAAAAGTGGAGCTTGTTCAGGGAACAAATACTGCGTGTCCTTGATAGGTATGTCCCTGTCAGGCAGGGAGGAAATGGCCGTGTGAGGGAACCATGGTTCACAAAAGAGGTTGAATGTCTTGTCAAGAGGAAAAAGGAAGAGTATGTAAGGATGAGAAAACAAGGTTCAGTAGGGTCGCTTGAGGGTTACAAGGTAGCAAGGAATGAGCTGAAAAAAGGGCTTAGGAGAGCTAGGAGGGGGCATGAGATGTCCTTGGCGGGTCGGATCAAGGAAAACCCCAAAGCTTTTTACTCTTATGTGAGAAATAAAAGAATGACCAGGGTGAGGGTAGGGCCGGTCAAGGACAGTAGTGGGAACTTGTGCATGGAGTCAGAAGAAATAGGAGAGGCGTTGAATGAATACTTTTCTTCAGTGTTCACCAAGGAGAGGGGCCATGTTTTTGAGGATGAGTGTGTGATTCAGGCGGGTAGGCTGGAGGAAGTAGATGTTCTGAGGAAGGATGTATTAGCAATTTTGAAAAACCTGAGGGTCGACAAGTCCCCTGGGCCAGATGGGATATACCCAAGGATTCTTTGGGAGGCAAGGGATGAGATTGCAGAGCCTTTGGCTTTGATCTTTGGGTCCTCGCTGTCCACGGGGATAGTGAAAGAGGACTGGAGAGTGGCGAATGTTGTTCCTCTGTTCAAGAAAGGGAATAGGAATGACCCTGGTAATTATAGGCCAGTTAGTCTTACTTCGGTGATCGGGAAGATAATGGAAAAGGTCCTTAAGGATAGGATTTATGACCATTTGGAAAGATGCAGCTTAATCCGGGATAGTCAACACGGATTTGTGAAGGGTAGATCTTGCCTCACAATTTTGATTGTATTCTTTGAGGAGGTAACTAAGTGTGTAGATGAAGGTAGAGCACTTGATATCGTATACATGGATTTTAGTAAGGCGTTTGATAAGGTTCCCCATGGTCGGCTTATGAAGAAAGTAAGGAGGTGTGGGATAGAGGGAAATTTGGCCGATTGTATCAGTAACTGGCTATCACATAGAAGACAGAAGGTGGTGGTAGATGGAAAATTTTCAGACTGGAGACCAGTTACCAGCGGTGTAGCACAGGGATCAGTGCTGGGTCCTCTGCTATTTGTGATTTTTATCAATGACTTGGAGGAGGGGGCTGAAGGGTGGGTCAGTAAATTTGCTGATGACACCAAGATTGGTGGTAGTGGATGAGGTGAAGGGCTGTTGTAGGCTGCAAAGAGACATTGATAGGATTCAGAGCAGGGCCGAAAAATGGCAGATGGAGTTTAACCCTGATAAGTGCGAGGTGATTCATTTTGGTAGAAAAAATTTGAATGCGGATTACAGGGTCAACGGCAGGGTTCTGAGGAATGTGGAGGAACAGAGAGATCTTGGGGTTTATGTCCACAGATCTCTGAAGGTTGCCACTCAAGTGGATAGAGCCGTGAAGAAGGCCTATAGTGAGTTTAAGAGCCGTGGGGTTATGCTGCAACTGTACATGACCCTGGTGAGACCACATTTGGAGTATTGTGTGCAGTTCTGGTCATCTCATTATAGGAAGGATGTGGAAGCATTGGAAAGGGCGCAAAGGAGATTTACCAGGATGCTGCCTGGTTTGCAGGATAGGTCTTATCAGGAAAGGTTGAGGGAGCTAGGGCTTTTCTCTTTGGAGCGGAGGAGGATGAGAGGCGACTTAATAGTAGTTTATAAGATAATGAGGGTGATAGATAGAGTGGACGTTCAGAGACTATTTCCTCGGGTGGATGTAGCTGTTACAAGGGGGCATAACTATAAGATTCAGGGTGGGAGATATAGGAGGAATGTCCGAGGTAGGTTCTTTACTCAGAGAGTGGTTAGGGTGTGGAATGGACTGCCTGCTGTGATAGTGGAGTCGGGACACTTTAGAAACTTTCAAGCGGTTATTGGATAGGCACATGGAGCACACCAGAATGACAGGGAGTGGGATAGCTTGATCTTGGTTTCGGACAATGCTCGACACAACATCGAGGGCTGAAGGGCCTGTTCTGTGCTGTACTGTTCTATGTTCTATAAGGTAGATGAGTTAAGGACACAGGTAGACACATGGCAGCAGGATGTCATTGTTACATAGATACATAGAAGATAGGAGCTGGAGGAGGCCTTTTGGCCCTTCGAGCCTGCTCCGCTAAGGATGTCATTGTTATAATAAAAACCTGGCTAAAGGAGGAACAAGAATGGAAGCTTAATATCCCTGGTTATAGAGTCTTCAGGCAGGACAGTGGGGGAGATAAAAAAGGAGAGTGAGTAGCTAATGGGTAAATAATCAATTCCATTGTGAGAAGGGATGAAATACCTAGTGGGCAGCACGGTAGCATTGTGGTTAGCACAGTTGCTTCACAGCTCCAGGGTCCTAGGTTCAATTCCCGGCTTGGGTCACTCTCTGTGCGGATTTTGCATGTTCTCCCCGAGTCTGCGTGGGTTTCCTCCGGGTGCTCCGGTTTCCTCCCACAGTCCAAAGATGTGCGGGTTAGGTTGATTGGCCATGATAAATTGCCCTTAATGTCCAAAAATGGATAAGTGGGGGTTACTGGGACAGGGTAGATACGTGGGCTTGAGTAGGGTGCTCTTTGTAAGGGCTGGTGCAGACTCGATGGGCCGAATGGCCTACTTCTGCACTGTAAATTCTATGATTCTATATTAAATAGGTCAACAATTTGGGTAGCATGGTGGCACAGTGGTTAGCACTGCTATCTCATGGCACAGAGGTCCCAGGTTGGATCCTGGCCCTGGGTCACTGTACGTGTGGAGTTAACACATTCTCCCCGAGTCTGCATGGGTTTCGCCCCCACAACCCAAAGATGTGCAGGGGTAGGTGGATTGGCCACGCTAAATTGCCCCTTAATTGGAAAAAATGAATTGGATACTCTAAATTTTAGAAAAAAAAAAAAAAAAACAAGGCTTTATGGGATGCGCTCAGAAATAAAAACGGGGCAGTCACACTACTGGGAGTAAACTAGACTACCAAATAGTGGAAGCAGATAGATGAGCCAATATGTAGGCAATTTACAAAAAAAGATTTTGGATTGGGGGAGCGGCTATTAGTAAACTAAGTCCAGGGTAGACTAGAAAGAATTACTGGTGGGAAAATCTACAGAAGAGACGTGGGGGGGGGGGGGGGGGTTCAGAAAGGAAATGGGGAGGGTACAGGCCCAAAACATTCCCTCCAGGGTAACAAGCCCAGAGAACCATGGGTGAACCATGGTATTCAGGATATGATGAGAAGGAAAAGAGAGGTTTTTAGCAGGTACAAGAGGAGCAAATCTACAGAAACATTAGTGGGGTACAGAAAGTGCAGGATGGAGCTTAAGAAACAATTAGGAGAGCAAAGAGGGAGTATGAGAAATCTCTGGCTGGTAAAAGTAGGGAAATTCACAAGATATTCTATAAGTATGTCAATGGAAAGAGGATAGCCAGGGAAAGGGTAGGACCCATCAGGTACCAAGGGGGAAATCTGTGGGTGGAGCCAGAGGACATTGGTAGGGTGTTGAATGAATATTTCACATCTGTCTTCACCCAAAAGAATGAGGAGGCAGATATGGAACTCAGGGAGAGAGACTGTGAGGTTCTTGAGCAAATTGTCACAGGGAGGGACAAGGTATTGGAGGAATTGGCAAGCTTAAAAGTGGACAAATCTCCAGGTCCAGGTGAATTGTGTCCCAGGATGCTGTGGGAGGTGAGGGAGGAGATTGCAGGGGATCGGACCCAAATTTTTAATTGGCCATAGGGGAGATGCCAGAGGACTGGAGAACACCTAATGTGGTCCCTATTTAAGAAAGGTTGTAGAGATAAGCCAGGGAACTACAGACCAGTGAGTTTCACGTCGGTGTGGTGAAACAATTGGAGAAAATTCTTAAGGAGAGAATCTATCTCCACTTGGAGAGGCAAGGTTTGATCAGGGATAGTCAGCATGGCTTTGTCAGAGGGAGGTCATGCTTAACAAATTTGATTGCATTTTTTGAGCATGTGACCAGGTGTGTACATGAGGGTAGTGTAGTTGATGTAGTTTACATGGATTTCAGTAAAGCCTTTGACAAGGTCCCATATGGGAGACTTATTAATAAGGCAAATGCACATGGTAATTTGAGAAGGTGGATTCAAAATTGGCTTAACTGTGGGAGACAGAGGGTGATGACAGCCGGCTGCTTTAGTGACTGGACGCCAGTGACCAGTGGCGTACCACAGGGATCTGTGCTGGGCCCCCTATTGTTTGTTTTTTATATAAACAACATAGATGACCATGTGGTGGGTAGGATCAGTAAGTTTGTGGATGACACAAAGATTAGCCGGGTGGTTATCAGTGAGGTTGAGTGTCTTGGGTTACAGGACGATGTAGACGGGATGGTCAAATGGGCAGAAAGGTGGCAGATGGAATTTAACCCTGAAAAGGAGAAATGTGACAAGGAAGTATTTAATGAATGGCCTGACACTGGGAAGTTCTGAGGAACAAAGGAACCTTGGCGTGTTTGTCCATGGATCTCTGAAGGCAGACGGGCAGGTTAATAGGGGGGTGAACAAGGCATTTGGGACACTTGCCTTTATCAATCCAGTGGACGTGATTTATTTAGATTTCCAGAAGGACTTTGACAAGGTGCCGCATAGGAGACTGTTAAATAAGTTAAAAGCCCATGGTGTTTAGGGTAAGATCCTAGCATGGAGAGAGGATTGGCTGACTGGCAGAAGGCAGAGATAGGGGATAAAGGGGTCTTTTTCAGGATGGCAGCCGGTGACTAGTGGAACTCTTTGCTGCAGAAAGCTGTGGAGGCCAAATCACTGAGTGTCTTTACCACAGAGATAGATAGTTTCTTGATTAATAAGGGGATCAGGGGTTATGGGGTGAAGGCAGGAGAATGGGGATGAGAAAATATCAGCCATGATTGAATGGCGGAGCAGACTCGATGGGCCGAGTGGCCTAATTCTGCTCGTATGTCTTCTGGTCTTATGGAGGCATAGTGGAGCAGAGAAGACGGGGGGACCTGATTGGGAACAGCTGTTCCCCTTATTTATTTTAAAATATATTTAGAGTACCCAATTATTTGTTTCCAATTAATGGGCAATTAACGTGACCAATCCACCTACCCTGCACATCTTTGGGTTGTGGGGATGAGACCCATGCAGACACGGAGAGAATGTGCAAACTCCACACACTGACCTGGGGCCAGGATCGAACCTGGGTCCGGGATCAAACCCGGGTCCTCAGCGCCCTGAGGCAGCAGTGCTAATCACTATGCCACCCATCTCTTCCCTTTAGTTGAAGGATCAGTTACGAGGGACACAAGTTCAAGGTGAGGGGCAGGAGGTTTACAGGATATTTGTGGGAAAACCTTTTTACCCAGAGGGTGGTGAGGGTCTGGAATGCACTGCCTGGGAGGGTGGTAGAGGCGGGTGAGCACTTGACGGTGACGTCATAATGTTCAAGGCTATGGGCCACGTGCTGGCAAATGGGATTTGGTAGGTAGGTCAGGGCCTTTCATGCATCGGTGCAGGCTCGATGGGCCGAAGGGCCTCTTCTGCACCGTATTTTCTATGATTCTGTGAGACAGAAAGCATCCTATCGGGCTGCATCACAGCCTGGTATGGCAACTGCTCAGCCCAGGACCGCAAGAAACTTCAGAGAGTCGTGAACACCGCCCAGTCCATCACATGAACCTGCCTCCCATCCATTGACTCCATCTACACCTCCCGCTGCCTGGGGAAAGCGGGCAGCATAATCAAAGACCCCTCCCACCCGGCTTACTCACTCTTCCAACTTCTTCCATCGGGTAGGAGATACAAAAAACAGACTTCTGACTGGCCCTCTCATGGGCTGAACTGATTTCTCCACGCAGCTTCTCGATGGGGCGGCATGGTGGCACAGTGGTTAGCACTGCTGCCTCACAGCTCCAGGGTCCCAGGTTCAATTCCAGCCTCAGGTCACTGTCTGTGCGGAGTCTGCACGTTCTCCCCGTGTCGGCGTGGGTTTCGTCCGGATGCTCCGGTTTCCTCCCACAGTTCAAAGATGTGCAGGTTAGGTGGATTGGCCGTGATAAATTGCCCTTAGTGTCCAAATGTTAGGAGTGTCCAATTCAGAATGTCCAATTCACCCAACAAGAACATCTTTCGGGGCTTATGGGAGGAAACCGGAGCGCCCGGAGGAAACCCACGCAGACACGGGGAGAACGTGCAGACTCCGCACAGACAGTGACCCAAGCCGGGAATCAAACCTGGGACGCTGGAGCTGTGAAGCAACTGTGCTAACCACTGTGCATCCCATTTGTGTGTAATTCTGGTCACCACATTACAGGAAGGATGCAATTGCTCTGTAGAGAGTGCAGAGAATGTTGCCAGGGCTAGAAAAGTGTAGCTACGAGGAGGGATTGGATAGATTCGGGTTATTTTCCTTGGAACATAGAAGGCTGACGGGTGACTTGATTGATGTGTACAAAATTATGAAGTGAAGAGATGGACAGGATAAAATTGTCCCTTTGTAGAGAACCAGGGGACAGAGATTCAAGATCAGTGGCAGAAGGTGTAGAGGGGACGTGAGGAAGAACCTTTTTACACAGAGGGCAGTGGGAGTCTGGAATTTGCTGCCCGAGTTGGTGGTGGAGGCAGAGACCCGAAAGTCTTTTGAAAAGTACCTGGATCAGCACCTGAAGTGCTGTAGGTTACAGGGCTGTGGACCGGGTTCAGGAAGGTGGGATTAGAAACGGCAGCTGGGAGTCCTTGGGCTAACCAAATGGCCCCCTTTTTGTGCTGTAACTTTTCTAGGGTTTTATTTCTACGTGATTTACAGCCAAATAAACACTTGTCATTGTTGTAATGTAGGAAACACGGCAGCCAGTTGTGTGCACAGCAAGCTCCCATAAGCAGCAATGGGATCAGGAGGATTTAAAAGATCGCACTGTACCAGAACAAGAAACACACACAGAATAAGTGAGGGGTATATGAAAATTCGAGTGGCCTCAAGAGGAGCAAAAGAAGCGCCGACATATTTAGCTGCACCTTTTATCTTTGGCACTTGGCTGAGCGTCAATTTTTTATAATGAGATCAGAATGCATCGCAAGGCCAGGCAGTGAACTACAGCCGAGACCGCGCTCTGGAACTTGGGGTCAGTTTCAGGTGTCACACACAAGAGGAAGTATTTCTAAATAAATTACATCTCACAGAGTGCAAATAGTGGATATTTGACACGGTCCCCTGTGTTCACAAGATGGAAAACTTCCTGTGAAGCAAGTAACCCAATTGTAGGGTTCACAATGGGAAGGATCAATATTGCCTGCCATTTCTTAGCATAATAATAATCTTTATTATTGTCACAAGTGGGCTTACATTAACACTACAATGAAGTTACTGTGAAGATCCCCTAGTCGCCACACTCCATCCCTGGCGGGCAGAGGGAGCTCGTGGGCCGGGTGCAGCCTCATGCCGTGGTCCCTTGGGGCGCTGGCGGGCACAGGGAGCTCCAGCGTCTGTTTGGGTACACAGAGGGAGAATTCAGAATGTCCAATTCACTTCACAGCACGTCTTTCGGGACTTGTGGGAGGAAACCGGAGCACCCGGAGGAAACCCACGCAGACACAGGGAGAACGTGCAGACTCCCCACAGACAGTGATCCAAACGGGAATCGAACCCGGGTCCCTGGCGCTGTGAAGCAACAGTGCTAACCACTGTGCTACCGTGCTGCCCTATTGTGCTACCATTAGATCTATTGAAGGTTTTCTTTCCCTTAACTGGCTCTATAATGATTGGAAACTCTACATCTGATGTATAATCATCTATAAATGACACAGAAACAGGAGGCCGACATCAGTTCCCCAGTCTGTTCTGCTTTCTGTTGGATCATGGCCAATCTGTACCGCCACCTCCAGTTGTGGAGTGGACTCGATGGGCCGAATGGCCTTACTTCCGCTCCTATGTCTTATGGTCTTATATACCTTTCGCCCACAAGTCTTGATGCTCTTAACTAATAAAAAGCTAGTGAACTCATTCTTGGAATTTTCACCTGATTCAGTCCTTTGAGGGAGAGAATTCTTGATTTCCACTCCCCCGTGAGAAGTGTTTCCTACTTTCACTGATGAATAGTCCAGCTTCATATTGTTTTTGTTTGTTTTAGATTCTCAGTGGGTTTTATCTACTCTATTAAATCCCTTTATCAAATCCGAACACATCAACCTTCTCATCTATTAAACCTCATTCAGCAGAGTTTCAACAGTATTAATGAAGTGAGCAAGGTCAGAAAAGGAACATAGAAGAGGAGGCCATTCAGCCCCTTGATGATATTCTGCTGTTCAATTAGACTATGAATCATAGAATCATAGAAGTTTACAGCATGGAAACAGGCCCTTCGGCCCAACCAGTCCATGCCGCCCAGTTTTTTCCATTAAGCTAGTCCCAGTTGCCCGCACTTGGCCCATAACCCTCTATACACATCTTACCCATGTAACTATCTAAATGTTTTTTAAAAGACACAATTGTACCCGCCTCTACTACTACCTCTGGCAGCCCATTCCAGACACTCACTACCCTCTGAGTGAAGAAATTGCCCCTCTGGGCCCTTCTGAATCTCTCCCCTCTCACCTTAAACCTATGCCCTCTAGTTTTAGACTCCCCTACCTTTGGGAAAAGATGTTGACTATCTACCTTATCTATGCCCCTCATTATTTTATAGACCTCTATAAGATCACCCCTAAGCCTCCTACGCTCCAAGGAAAAAAGTCCCAGTCTATCCAGCCTCTCCTTATAACTCAAACCATCAAGTCCCGGCAACATCCAAGTAAATCTTTTGGTTCTTTATGGTTTGTATTAAGAGTACAATTTACATCCGACCTTCACATTTCTCAAAGTTAAATCTTCCAAGTTGGCAACATCCCAAGTATTGATCATTTGTGATCGCCAGATAAGAGTATAATGGAGGGCCAATTTGCGACATTGCCCTCTTAAACACCAATGTAACTTTGACTCACGGTTTTCCGGGAGTGAAATCTTTCATGTACAGCCAGATTCCAGGGATCATTAATCATGTGAACACCCCTTTTCCCATCGACCCAAGGCCTCTTTGTCCTTTAGCAAGTTTGATATTGCCATTTCTAGGTCAGCCTGCAAACAAATTGTGCAACAACGTGTTTACGCGAAAAGATTCACCAATGATTAACCTGACAATGTAGTTATTATTTTCCCCTGGAGTTTCGGAGCATTAAAAGAGCAGCCACTTACCCAAGGTGCAGTCGCGATTGATGGGAATTTTCTCTCATTGCCTGCCTTATGGAATCGCCCTCATCCTATTACAGCCCACTGTTACACGGCAGAGGGAAGGGACATCAATTGTCTCAACATTTAATTTGCTAAAATTGCTTTGAAATTATCGGAATATTCAATTTCAATATTTCGTACCATGTAATACAAAATTAGCATAACATTATGACTGATAGTGCACGTTTTACACGATCACATTAAAAACCAAATTGGTGCAGTGAGCTGTAATTGCCCTTTATGGATGGGTAAATATCAGGGCAGCACGGGGGCGCAGTGGTTAGCACTACCTACGCCGCTGAGGACCCAGGTTCAATCTCGGCCCTGGGTCACAGTCTGTGTGGAGTTTGCACATTCTCCTCGTGTTTAAGGGGATCAGGGGTTATGGGGAGAAGGCAGGAGAATGGGGATGAGAAAAATATCAGCCATGATTGAATGGCGGAGCAGATTCGATGGGCCGAGTGGCCTTTTCTGCTTCTATGTCTTATGGTCTTACGTGGGCCTCACCCCCACAACCCAAAGATGTGCAGGGTAGGTGGATTGGCCTCGCTAAATTGCCCCTTAATTGGAAAAAAATAATTGGACACTCTAAATATTTTTTTTAATGGATGGGTAAATAGATTGATTGATTGGCAGCAGGGTAGCACAAGTGGATAGCACTGTGACTTCACAGCATCAGGGTCCCAGGTTCAATTCCCCGCTGGGTCACTGTCTGTGCGGAGTCTGCACGTTCTCCCCGTGTCTGCGTGGGTTTCCTCCGGGTGCTCCGGTTTCCTCCCACAGTCCAAAGTCGTGCAAGTCAGATGGATTGGCCATGATAAATTGCCCTTAGTGACCAAAAAGGTGAGGAGGGGTTATTGGGTTACGGGTATAGGGTGGAAGTGAGGGCTTAAGTGGGTTGGTGCAGACTCGATGGGCCGAATGGCCTCCTTCTGCACTGTCGTTCTATGTTCTATGATATTTATTTCACACGTACCTAAGTACAGTGAAAAGTATTTTTCTGCGGCCGAGGGAACGTACACGGTACGTACATAGTAGACAAAAGAATAATGAACAGAGAACATTGACAAATGGTACATCGAAAAATGTCAAGTTCAACTTCAGGGTCACAGACCAGTGAGAGACTCTGGGCCAGTGTGAGCCAATGAGTGACTCCACGCCAGTGAGTGACTCCGGGCCAGTGAGAGACTGCAGGCCAGTGAGAGACTGCAGGCCAGTGGCAGACTCCACAGGCCAGTGGGAGACTCCACAGGCCAGAGGGAGACTCCACAGGCCAGTGTTGACCAGTGAGTGACTCTGGGCCAGTGAGAGACTCCGGGCCAGTCTTTGCCAGTGAGTGACTCCGGGCCAGTGAGACTCCACAGGCCAGTGTTGACCAGTGAGTGACTCCGGGTCAGTGTTGACAAGTGAGTGATTCTGGGCCAGTGTTGACCAGTGAGTGATTCTGGGCCAGTGTTGACCAGTGAGTGACTCCGGGTCAGTGTTGACCAGTGAGTGACACCGGGTCAGTGTTGACCAGTGAGTGACTCCGGGTCAGTGTTGACCAGTGAGTGACTCCGGGTCAGTGTTGACCGGTGAGTGATTCCGGGCCAGTGTTGACCAGTGAGTGATTCTGGGTCAGTGTTGACCAGTGAGTGATTCTGGGCCAGTGTTGACCAGTGAGTGATTCCAGGCCAGAGTTGACCAGTGAGTGATTCTGGGCCAGTGTTGACCAGTGAGTGACTCCGGGTCAGTGTTGACTAGTGAGTGATTCTGGGCCAGTGTTGACCAGTGAGTGATTCTGGGTCAGTGTTGACCAGTGAGTGATTCTGGGCCAGTGTTGACCAGTGAGTGATTCCAGGCCAGAGTTGACCAGTGAGAGATTCTGGGCCAGTGTTGACCAGTGAGTGATTCTGGGCCAGTGAGAGACTCCGGGCCAGTCTTTGCCAGTGAGTGACTCCGGGCTAGTGAGCCTCCACAGGCCAGTGTTGACCAGTGGGTGATTCCGGGTCAGTGTTGACCAGTGAGTGATTCTGGGCCAGTGTTGACCAGTGAGTGACTCCGGGTCAGTGTTGACCAGTGAGTGACTCCGGGTCAGTGTCAACCAGTGAGTGACTCCGGGTCAGTGTTGACCAGTGAGTGATTCTGGGCCAGTGTTGACCAGTGAGTGATTCTGGGTCAGTGTTGACCAGTGAGTGATTCTGGGCCAGTGTTGACCAGTGAGTGATTCCAGGCCAGAGTTCACCAGTGAGTGATCCTGGGCCAGTGTTGACCAGTGAGTGATTCTGGGCCAGTGTTGACCAGTGAGTGACTCTGGGTCAGTGTTGACCAGTGAGTGATTCTGGGCCAGTGTTGACCAGTGAGTGAATCTGGGCCAGAGTTGACCAGTGAGTGATTCTGGGCAAGTGTTGACCAGTGAGTGATTCTGGGCCAGAGTTGACCAGTGAATGATTCTGGGCCAGTGTTGACCAGTGAGTGATTCTGGGTCAGTGTTGACCAGCGAGTGATTCTGGGCCAGGGTTGACCAGCGAGTGACTCTGGGTCAGTGTTGACCAGTGAGTGATTCCGGGCCACAGTGGACCAGTGAGTGATTCTGGGCCAGTGTTGATCAGGGAGTGACTCCGGGTCAGTGTTGACCAGTGAGTGACTCCGGGTCAGAGTTGACCAGTGAGTGATTCTGGGCCAGTGTTGACCAGTGAGTGATTCTGGGTCAGTGTTGACCAGTGAGTGATTCCAGGCCAGAGTTGACCAGTGAGTGATTCTGGGCCAGTGTTGACCAGTGAGTGATTCTGGGCCAGTGTTGACCAGTGAGTGACACTGGGCCAGTGTTGACCAGTGAGTGATTCTGGGCCAGAGTTGACCAGTGAGTGATTCTGGGCCAGTGTTGACCAGTGAATGATTCTGGGCCAGTGTTGACCAGTGAGTGACTCTGGGTCAGTGTTGACCAGTGAGTGACTCCCGGTCAGAGTTGACCAGTGAGTGACTCCGGGTCAATGTTGACCAGTGAGTGACTCCGGGTCAATGTTGACCAGTGAGTGACTCCAGGTCAGTGTTGACCAGTGAGTGATTCTGGGCAAGTGTTGACCAGTGAGTGACTCCGGGTCAGAGTTGACCAGTGAGTGACTCCGGGTCAGTGTTGACCAGTGAGTGACTCCGGGTCAGTGTTCACCAGTGAGTGATTCTGGGTCAGTGTTGACCAGTGAGTGATTCTGGGTCAGTGTTGAACAGTGAGTGATTCTGGGCGAGTGTTGACCAGTGAGTGATTCCAGGCCAGAGTTGACCAGTGAATGATTCTGGGCCAGTGTTGAACAGTGAGTGATTCTGGGCGAGTGTTGACCAGCGAGTGATTCTGGGCCAGGGTTGACCAGTGAATGATTCTGGGTCAGTGTTGACCAGTGAGTGATTCTGGGCGAGTGTTGACCAGTGAGTGATTCCAGGCCAGAGTTGACCAGTGAATGATTCTGGGCCAGTGTTGACCAGTGAGTGATTCTGGGTCAGTGTTGACCAGCGAGTGATTCTGGGCCAGGGTTGACCAGCGAGTGACTCTGGGTCAGTGTTGACCAGTGAGTGATTCCGGGCCACAGTGGACCAGTGAGTGATTCTGGGCCAGTGTTGACCAGGGAGTGACTCCGGGTCAGTGTTGACCAGTGAGTGATTCTGGGCCAGTGTTGACCAGTGAGTGATTCTGGGTCAGTGTTGACCAGTGAGTGATTCTGGGTCAGTGTTGACCAGTGAGTGATTCTGGGCCAGTGTTGACCAGTGAGTGATTCTGGGTCAGTGTTGACCAGTGAGTGACTCCGGGTCAGTGTTGACCAGTGAGTGACTCCGGGTCAGTGTTGACCAGTGAGTGATTCTGGGTCAGTGTTGACCAGTGAGTGATTCTGGGCCAGTGTTGACCAGTGAGTGATTCCAGGCCAGAGTTCACCAGTGAGTGATTCTGGGCCAGTGTTGACCAGTGAGTGATTCTGGGCCAGTGTTGACCAGTGAGTGACTCTGGGTCAGTGTTGACCAGTGAGTGATTCTGGGCCAGTGTTGACCAGTGAGTGAATCTGGGCCAGAGTTGACCAGTGAGTGATTCTGGGCGAGTGTTGACCAGTGAGTGATTCTGGGCCAGAGTTGACCAGTGAATGATTCTGGGCCAGTGTTGACCAGTGAGTGATTCTGGGTCAGTGTTGACCAGCGAGTGATTCTGGGCCAGGGTTGACCAGCGAGTGACTCTGGGTCAGTGTTGACCAGTGAGTGATTCCGGGCCACAGTGGACCAGTGAGTGATTCTGGGCCAGTGTTGACCAGGGAGTGATTCTGGGCCAGTGTTGACCAGTGAGTGACTCTGGGCCAGTGTTGACCAGTGAGTGATTCTGGGCCAGAGTTGACCAGTGAGTGATTCTGGGCCAGTGTTGACCAGTGAGTGATTCTGGGCCAGAGTGACCAGTGAATGATTCTGGGCCAGTGTTGACCAGTGAGTGACTCTGGGTCAGTGTTGACCAGTGAGTGACTCCGGGTCAGTGTTGACCAGTGAGTGACTATGGGTCAGTGTTGACCAGTGAGTGACTCCGGGTCAGTGTTGACCAGTGAGTGACTCCGGGTCAATGTTGACCAGTGAGTGACTCCGGGTCAATGTTGACCAGTGAGTGACTCCGGGTCAATGTTGACCAGTGAGTGACTCCGGGTCAGTGTTGACCAGTGAGTGACTCCAGGTCAGTGTTGACCAGTGAGTGATTCTGGGCCAGTGTTGACCAGTGAGTGACTCCGGGTCAGAGTTGACCAGTGAGTGACTCCGGGTCAGTGTTGACCAGCGAGTGATTCTGGGCCAGGGTTGACCAGTGAGTGACTCCGGGTCAGTGTTGACCAGTGAGTGATTCTGGGCCAGTGTTGACCAGTGAGTGATTCTGGGTCAGTGTTGAACAGTGAGTGATTCTGGGTCAGTGTTGACCAGTGAGTGATTCTGGGCGAGTGTTGACCAGTGAGTGATTCCAGGCCAGAGTTGACCAGTGAATGATTCTGGGCCAGTGTTGACCAGTGAGTGATTCTGGGTCAGTGTTGACCAGCGAGTGATTCTGGGCCAGGGTTGACCAGCGAGTGACTCCGGGTCAGTGTTGACCAGTGAGTGACTCCGGGTCAGAGTTGACCAGTGAGTGATACTGGGCCAGTGTTGACCAGTGAGTGATTCCAGGCCAGAGTTGACCAGTGAGTGATTCCAGGCCAGAGTTGACCAGTGAGTGATTCTGGGCCAGTGTTGACCAGTGAGTGATTCTGGGCCAGTGTTGACCAGTGAGTGACTCTGGGCCAGTGTTGACCAGTGAGTGATTCTGGGCCAGAGTTGACCAGTGAGTGATTCTGGGCCAGTGTTGACCAGTGAGTGATTCTGGGCCAGAGTTGACCAGTGAGTGATTCTGGGCCAGAGTTGACCAGTGAATGAATCTGGGCCAGTGTTGACCAGTGAGTGATTCTGGGCCAGTGTTGACCAGTGAGTGATTCCAGGCCAGAGTTGACCAGTGAGTGATTCTGGGCCAGTGTTGACCAGGGAGTGACTCCGGGTCAGTGTTGACCAGTGAGTGACTCCGGGTCAGAGTTGACCAGTGAGTGATTCTGGGCCAGTGTTGACCAGTGAGTGATTCTGGGTCAGTGTTGACCAGTGAGTGATTCCAGGCCAGAGTTGACCAGTGAGTGATTCTGGGCCAGTGTTGACCAGTGAGTGATTCTGGGCCAGTGTTGACCAGTGAGTGACTCTGGGCCAGTGTTGACCAGTGAGTGATTCTGGGCCAGAGTTGACCAGTGAGTGATTCTGGGCCAGTGTTGACCAGTGAGTGATTCTGGGCCAGAGTTGACCAGTGAATGATTCTGGGCCAGTGTTGACCAGTGAGTGACTCTGGGTCAGTGTTGACCAGTGAGTGACTCCGGGTCAGAGTTGACCAGTGAGTGACTCCGGGTCAATGTTGACCAGTGAGTGACTCCGGGTCAATGTTGACCAGTGAGTGACTCCGGGTCAGTGTTGACCAGTGAGTGACTCCAGGTCAGTGTTGACCAGTGAGTGACTCCGGGTCAGTGTTGACCAGTGAGTGATTCTGGGCCAGTGTTGACCAGTGAGTGATTCCAGGCCAGAGTTGACCAGTGAGTGATTCTGGGCCAGTGTTGACCAGTGAGTGATTCTGGGCCAGTGTTGACCAGTGAGTGACTCTGGGCCAGTGTTGACCAGTGAGTGATTCTGGGCCAGTGTTGACCAGTGAGTGATTCTGGGCCAGAGTTGACCAGTGAATGAATCCGGGCAGTGTTGACCAGTGAGTAATTCTGGGCCAGTGTTGACCAGTGAGTGATTCCAGGCCAGAGTTGACCAGTGAGTGATTCTGGGCCAGTGTTGACCAGTGAGTGATTCTGGGCCAGTGAGTGACTCCGGGCTAGTGAGCCTCCACAGGCCAGTGTTGACCAGTGGGTGATTCTGGGTCAGTGTTGACCAGTGAGTGATTCTGGGCCAGTGTTGACCAGTGAGTGATTCTGGGCCAGTGTTGACCAGTGAGTGACTCCGGGTCAGTGTTGACCAGTGAGTGACTCCGGGTCAGTGTTGACCAGTGAGTGACTCCGGGTCAGTGTTGACCAGTGAGTGACTCCGGGTCAGTGTTGACCAGTGAGTGATTCTGGGCCAGTGTTGACCAGTGAGTGATTCTGGGCCAGTGTTGACCAGTGAGTGATTCTGGGTCAGTGTTGAACAGTGAGTGATTCTGGGTCAGTGTTGACCAGTGAGTGATTCTGGGCGAGTGTTGACCAGTGAGTGATTCCAGGCCAGAGTTGACCAGTGAATGATTCTGGGCCAGTGTTGACCAGTGAGTGATTCTGGGTCAGTGTTGACCAGCGAGTGATTCTGGGCCAGGGTTGACCAGCGAGTGACTCTGGGTCAGTGTTGACCAGTGAGTGATTCCGGGCCACAGTGGACCAGTGAGTGATTCTGGGCCAGGGTTTACCAGGGAGTGACTCCGGGTCAGTGTTGACCAGTGAGTGATTCTGGGCCAGTGTTGACCAGTGAGTGATTCCAGGCCAGAGTTGACCAGTGAGTGATTCTGGGCCAGTGTTGACCAGTGAGTGATTCTGGGCCAGTGTTGACCAGTGAGTGACTCTGGGCCAGTGTTGACCAGTGAGTGATTCTGGGCCAGTGTTGACCAGTGAGTGATTCTGGGCCAGAGTTGACCAGTGAGTGACTCCAGGTCAGAGTTGACCAGTGAGTGACTCCGGGTCAGTGTTGACCAGTGAGTGACTCCGGGTCAGTGTTGACCAGTGAGTGACTCCGGGTCAGTGTTGACCAGTGAGTGATTCTGGGCCAGTGTTGACCAGTGAGTGATTCTGGGCCAGTGTTGACCAGTGAGTGATTCTGGGTCAGTGTTGAACAGTGAGTGACTCCGGGTCAGTGTTGACCAGTGAGTGATTCTGGGCCAGTGTTGACCAGTGAGTGATTCCAGGCCAGAGTTGACCAGTGAGTGATTCTGGGCCAGTGTTGACCAGTGAGTGATTCTGGGCCAGTGTTGACCAGTGAGTGACTCTGGGCCAGTGTTGACCAGTGAGTGATTCTGGGCCAGTGTTGACCAGTGAGTGATTCTGGGCCAGAGTTGACCAGTGAATGAATCTGGGCAGTGTTGACCAGTGAGTGATTCTGGGCCAGTGTTGACCAGTGAGTGATTCCAGGCCAGAGTTGATCAGTGAGTGATTCTGGGCCAGTGTTGACCAGTGAGTGATTCTGGGCCAGTGAGTGACTCCGGGCTAGTGAGCCTCCACAGGCCAGTGTTGACCAGTGGGTGATTCTGGGTCAGTGTTGACCAGTGAGTGACTCCGGGTCAGTGTTGACCAGTGAGTGACTCCGGGTCAGTGTTGACCAGTGAGTGACTCCGGGTCAGTGTTGACCAGTGAGTGATTCTGGGCCAGTGTTGACCAGTGAGTGATTCTGGGCCAGTGTTGACCAGTGAGTGATTCTGGGTCAGTGTTGAACAGTGAGTGATTCTGGGTCAGTGTTGACCAGTGAGTGATTCTGGGCGAGTGTTGACCAGTGAGTGATTCCAGGCCAGAGTTGACCAGTGAATGATTCTGGGCCAGTGTTGACCAGTGAGTGATTCTGGGTCAGTGTTGACCAGCGAGTGATTCTGGGCCAGGGTTGACCAGCGAGTGACTCTGGGTCAGTGTTGACCAGTGAGTGATTCCGGGCCACAGTGGACCAGTGAGTGATTCTGGGCCAGGGTTTACCAGGGAGTGACTCCGGGTCAGTGTTGACCAGTGAGTGATTCTGGGCCAGTGTTGACCAGTGAGTGATTCCAGGCCAGAGTTGACCAGTGAGTGATTCTGGGCCAGTGTTGACCAGTGAGTGATTCTGGGCCAGTGTTGACCAGTGAGTGACTCTGGGCCAGTGTTGACCAGTGAGTGATTCTGGGCCAGTGTTGACCAGTGAGTGATTCTGGGCCAGAGTTGACCAGTGAATGAATCTGGGCAGTGTTGACCAGTGAGTGATTCTGGGCCAGTGTTGACCAGTGAGTGATTCCAGGCCAGAGTTGACCAGTGAGTGATTCTGGGCCAGTGTTGACCAGTGAGTGATTCTGGGCCAGTGAGTGACTCCGGGCTAGTGAGCCTCCACAGGCCAGTGTTGACCAGTGGGTGATTCTGGGTCAGTGTTGACCAGTGAGTGATTCTGGGCCAGTGTTGACCAGTGAGTGATTCTGGGCCAGTGTTGACCAGTGAGTGACTCCGGGTCAGTGTTGACCAGTGAGTGACTCCGGGTCAGTGTTGACCTGTGAGTGACTCCGGGTCAATGTTGACCAGTGAGTGATTCTGGGCCAGTGTTGACCAGTGAGTGATTCTGGGTCAGTGTTGACCAGTGAGTGATTCTGGGCCAGTGTTGACCAGTGAGTGATTCTGGGCCAGTGTTGACCAGTGAGTGATTCTGGGTCAGTGTTGACCAGGGAGTGACTCCGGGTCAGTGTTGACCAGTGAGTGACTCCGGGTCAGAGTTGACCAGTGAGTGATTCTGGGCCAGTGTTGACCAGTGAGTGATTCTGGGTCAGTGTTGACCAGTGAGTGATTCCAGGCCAGAGTTGACCAGTGAGTGATTCTGGGCCAGTGTTGACCAGTGAGTGATTCTGGGCCAGTGTTGACCAGTGAGTGACTCTGGGCCAGTGTTGACCAGTGAGTGATTCTGGGCCACAGTTGACCAGTGAGTGATTCTGGGCCAGTGTTGACCAGTGAGTGATTCTGGGCCAGAGTGACCAGTGAATGATTCTGGGCCAGTGTTGACCAGTGAGTGACTCCGGGTCAGAGTTGACCAGTGAGTGACTCCGGGTCAATGTTGACCAGTGAGTGACTCCGGGTCAATGTTGACCAGTGAGTGACTCCGGGTCAGTGTTGACCAGTGAGTGACTCCAGGTCAGTGTTGACCAGTGAGTGACTCCTGGTAAGTGTTGACCAGTGAATGATTCTGGGCCAGTGTTGACCAGTGAGTGACTCCGGGTCAATGTTGACCAGTGAGTGATTCTGGGCCAGTGTTGACCAGTGAGTGACTCCGGGTCAGTGTTGACCAGTGAGTGATTCAGGGCCAGTGTTGACCAGTGAGTGACTCCGGGTCAGTGTTGACCAGTGAGTGACTCCGGGCCAGTGTTGACCAGTGAATGATTCTGGGCCAGTGTTGACCAGTGAGTGGCTCCGGGTCAGTGTTGACCAGTGAGTGACTCCGGGTCAGTGTTGACCAGTGCGTGTCTCTGGGTCAGTGTTGACCAGTGAGTGACTCCGGGTCAGTGTTGACCAGTGAGTGACTCCGGGTCAGTGTTGACCAGTGAGTGACTCCGGGTCAGTGTTGACCAGTGAGTGACTCCAGGTCAGTGTTGACCAGTGAGTGACTCCAGGTCAGTGTTGACCAGTGAGTGACTCCGGGTCGATGTTGACCAGTGAGTGACTCCGGGCCAGTCTTGACCAGTGAATGATTCTGGGCCAGTGTTCACCAGTGAGTGACTCCGGGTCAGTGTTGACCAGTGAGTGACTCCGGGTCAGTGTTGACCAGTGAGTGACTCACGGTCAGTGTTGACCAGTGAGTGACTCCGGGTCAGTGTTGACCAGTGAGTGACTCCGGGTCAGTGTTGACCGGTGAGTGACTCTGGGTCAGTGTTGACCAGTGAGTGACTCCGGGTCAGTGTTGACCAGTGAGTGACTCCGGGTCAGTGTTGAGCAGTGAGTGATTCTGGGCCAGTGTTGACCGGTGAGTGACTCTGGGTCAGTGTTGACCAGTGAGTGACTCCGGGTCAGTATTGAAAAGTGATTGATTCTGGGCCAGTGTTGACCAGTGAGTGACTCCATCAGTGTTGACCAGTGAGTGATTCTGGGCCAGTGCTGACCGGTGAGTGACTCTGGGTCAGTGTTGACCAGTGAGTGACTCCGGGTCAGTGTTGACCAGTGAGTGATTCAGAGCCAGTGTTGACCAGTGAGTGACTCCGGGTCAGTGTTGACCAGTGAGTGATTCAGGGCCAGTGTTGACCAGTGAGTGACTCCGGGTCAGTGTTGACCAGTGAGTGACTCCGGGTCAGTTTTGACCAGTGAGTGACTCCGGGTCAGTGTTGACCAGTGAGTGACTCCGGGTCAGTGTTGACCAGTGAGTGACTCCGGGTCAGTTTTGACCAGTGAGTGACTCCGGGTCAGTGTTGACCAGTGAGTGACTCTGGGTCAGTGTTGACCAGTGAGTGACTCCGGGTCAGTGTTGACCAGTGAGTGACTCCAGGTCAGTGTTGACCAGTGAGTGATTCTGGGCCAGTGTTGACCAGTGAGTGACTCCGGGTCAGAGTTGACCAGTGAGTGACTCCGGGTCAGTGTTGACCAGCGAGTGATTCTGGGCCAGGGTTGACCAGTGAGTGACTCCGGGTCAGTGTTGACCAGTGAGTGATTCTGGGCCAGTGTTGACCAGTGAGTGATTCCAGGCCAGAGTTGACCAGTGAATGATTCTGGGCCAGTGTTGACCAGTGAGTGATTCTGGGTCAGTGTTGACCAGCGAGTGATTCTGGGCCAGGGTTGACCAGCGAGTGACTCTGGGTCAGTGTTGACCAGTGAGTGATTCCGGGCCACAGTGGACCAGTGAGTGATTCTGGGCCAGTGTTGACCAGGGAGTGACTCCGGGTCAGTGTTGACCAGTGAGTGACTCCGGGTCAGAGCTGACCAGTGAGTGATACTGGGCCAGTGTTGACCAGTGAGTGATTCCAGGCCAGAGTTGACCAGTGAGTGATTCCGGGCCAGAGTTGACCAGTGAGTGATTCTGGGCCAGTGTTGACCAGTGAGTGATTCTGGGCCAGTGTTGACCAGTGAGTGACTCTGGGCCAGTGTTGACCAGTGAGTGATTCTGGGCCAGTGTTGACCAGTGAGTGATTCTGGGCCAGAGTTGACCAGTGAATGAATCTGGGCCAGTGTTGACCAGTGAGTGATTCTGGGCCAGTGTTGACCAGTGAGTGATTCCAGGCCAGAGTTGACCAGTGAGTGATTCTGGGCCAGTGTTGACCAGGGAGTGACTCCGGGTCAGTGTTGACCAGTGAGTGACTCCGGGTCAGAGTTGACCAGTGAGTGATTCTGGGCCAGTGTTGACCAGTGAGTGATTCTGGGTCAGTGTTGACCAGTGAGTGATTCCAGGCCAGAGTTGACCAGTGAGTGATTCTGGGCCAGTGTTGACCAGTGAGTGATTCTGGGCCAGTGTTGACCAGTGAGTGACTCTGGGCCAGTGTTGACCAGTGAGTGATTCTGGGCCAGAGTTGACCAGTGAGTGATTCTGGGCCAGTGTTGACCAGTGAGTGATTCTGGGCCAGAGTTGACCAGTGAATGATTCTGGGCCAGTGTTGACCAGTGAGTGACTCTGGGTCAGTGTTGACCAGTGAGTGACTCCGGGTCAGAGTTGACCAGTGAGTGACTCCGGGTCAATGTTGACCAGTGAGTGACTCCGGGTCAATGTTGACCAGTGAGTGACTCCGGGTCAGTGTTGACCAGTGAGTGACTCCAGGTCAGTGTTGACCAGTGAGTGATTCTGGGCCAGTGTTGACCAGTGAGTGATTCTGGGCCAGTGTTGACCAGTGAGTGACTCCAGGTCAGAGTTGACCAGTGAGTGACTCCGGGTCAGTGTTGACCAGTGAGTGACTCCGGGTCAGTGTTGACCAGTGAGTGACTCCGGGTCAGTGTTGACCAGTGAGTGATTCTGGGCCAGTGTTGACCAGTGAGTGATTCTGGGCCAGTGTTGACCAGTGAGTGATTCTGGGTCAGTGTTGAACAGTGAGTGACTCCGGGTCAGTGTTGACCAGTGAGTGATTCTGGGCCAGTGTTGACCAGTGAGTGATTCCAGGCCAGAGTTGACCAGTGAGTGATTCTGGGCCAGTGTTGACCAGTGAGTGATTCTGGGCCAGTGTTGACCAGTGAGTGACTCTGGGCCAGTGTTGACCAGTGAGTGATTCTGGGCCAGTGTTGACCAGTGAGTGATTCTGGGCCAGAGTTGACCAGTGAATGAATCTGGGCAGTGTTGACCAGTGAGTGATTCTGGGCCAGTGTTGACCAGTGAGTGATTCCAGGCCAGAGTTGACCAGTGAGTGATTCTGGGCCAGTGTTGACCAGTGAGTGATTCTGGGCCAGTGAGTGACTCCGGGCTAGTGAGCCTCCACAGGCCAGTGTTGACCAGTGGGTGATTCTGGGTCAGTGTTGACCAGTGAGTGATTCTGGGCCAGTGTTGACCAGTGAGTGATTCTGGGCCAGTGTTGACCAGTGAGTGACTCCGGGTCAGTGTTGACCAGTGAGTGACTCCGGGTCAGTGTTGACCAGTGAGTGACTCCGGGTCAGTGTTGACCAGTGAGTGATTCTGGGCCAGTGTTGACCAGTGAGTGATTCTGGGCCAGTGTTGACCAGTGAGTGATTCTGGGTCAGTGTTGAACAGTGAGTGATTCTGGGTCAGTGTTGACCAGTGAGTGATTCTGGGCGAGTGTTGACCAGTGAGTGATTCCAGGCCAGAGTTGACCAGTGAATGATTCTGGGCCAGTGTTGACCAGTGAGTGATTCTGGGTCAGTGTTGACCAGCGAGTGATTCTGGGCCAGGGTTGACCAGCGAGTGACTCTGGGTCAGTGTTGACCAGTGAGTGATTCCGGGCCACAGTGGACCAGTGAGTGATTCTGGGCCTGGGTTTACCAGGGAGTGACTCCGGGTCAGTGTTGACCAGTGAGTGATTCTGGGCCAGTGTTGACCAGTGAGTGATTCCAGGCCAGAGTTGACCAGTGAGTGATTCTGGGCCAGTGTTGACCAGTGAGTGATTCTGGGCCAGTGTTGACCAGTGAGTGACTCTGGGCCAGTGTTGACCAGTGAGTGATTCTGGGCCAGTGTTGACCAGTGAGTGATTCTGGGCCAGAGTTGACCAGTGAATGAATCTGGGCAGTGTTGACCAGTGAGTGATTCTGGGCCAGTGTTGACCAGTGAGTGATTCCAGGCCAGAGTTGACCAGTGAGTGATTCTGGGCCAGTGTTGACCAGTGAGTGATTCTGGGCCAGTGAGTGACTCCGGGCTAGTGAGCCTCCACAGGCCAGTGTTGACCAGTGGGTGATTCTGGGTCAGTGTTGACCAGTGAGTGATTCTGGGCCAGTGTTGACCAGTGAGTGATTCTGGGCCAGTGTTGACCAGTGAGTGACTCCGGGTCAGTGTTGACCAGTGAGTGACTCCGGGTCAGTGTTGACCTGTGAGTGACTCCGGGTCAGTGTTGACCAGTGAGTGATTCTGGGCCAGTGTTGACCAGTGAGTGATTCTGGGTCAGTGTTGACCAGTGAGTGATTCTGGGCCAGTGTTGACCAGTGAGTGATTCTGGGCCAGTGTTGACCAGTGAGTGACTCTGGGTCAGTGTTGACCAGTGAGTGATTCTGGGCCAGTGTTGACCAGTGAGTGAATCTGGGCCAGAGTTGACCAGTGAGTGATTCTGGGCGAGTGTTGACCAGTGAGTGATTCTGGGCCAGAGTATGATTCTGGGCCAGTGTTGACCAGGGAGTGACTCCGGGTCAGTGTTGACCAGTGAGTGACTCCGGGTCAGAGTTGACCAGTGAGTGATTCTGGGCCAGTGTTGACCAGTGAGTGATTCTGGGTCAGTGTTGACCAGTGAGTGATTCCAGGCCAGAGTTGACCAGTGAGTGATTCTGGGCCAGTGTTGACCAGTGAGTGATTCTGGGCCAGTGTTGACCAGTGAGTGACTCTGGGCCAGTGTTGACCAGTGAGTGATTCTGGGCCAGAGTTGACCAGTGAGTGATTCTGGGCCAGTGTTGACCAGTGAGTGATTCTGGGCCAGAGTGACCAGTGAATGATTCTGGGCCAGTGTTGACCAGTGAGTGACTCCGGGTCAGAGTTGACCAGTGAGTGACTCCGGGTCAATGTTGACCAGTGAGTGACTCCGGGTCAATGTTGACCAGTGAGTGACTCCGGGTCAGTGTTGACCAGTGAGTGACTCCAGGTCAGTGTTGACCAGTGAGTGACTCCTGGTAAGTGTTGACCAGTGAATGATTCTGGGCCAGTGTTGACCAGTGAGTGACTCCGGGTCAATGTTGACCAGTGAGTGATTCTGGGCCAGTGTTGACCAGTGAGTGACTCCGGGTCAGTGTTGACCAGTGAGTGATTCAGGGCCAGTGTTGACCAGTGAGTGACTCCGGGTCAGTGTTGACCAGTGAGTGACTCCGGGCCAGTGTTGACCAGTGAATGATTCTGGGCCAGTGTTGACCAGTGAGTGGCTCCGGGTCAGTGTTGACCAGTGAGTGACTCCGGGTCAGTGTTGACCAGTGCGTGTCTCTGGGTCAGTGTTGACCAGTGAGTGACTCCGGGTCAGTGTTGACCAGTGAGTGACTCCGGGTCAGTGTTGACCAGTGAGTGACTCCGGGTCAGTGTTGACCAGTGAGTGACTCCAGGTCAGTGTTGACCAGTGAGTGACTCCGGGTCGATGTTGACCAGTGAGTGACTCCGGGCCAGTCTTGACCAGTGAATGATTCTGGGCCAGTGTTCACCAGTGAGTGACTCCGGGTCAGTGTTGACCAGTGAGTGACTCCGGGTCAGTGTTGACCAGTGAGTGACTCACGGTCAGTGTTGACCAGTGAGTGACTCCGGGTCAGTGTTGACCAGTGAGTGACTCCGGGTCAGTGTTGACCGGTGAGTGACTCTGGGTCAGTGTTGACCAGTGAGTGACTCCGGGTCAGTGTTGACCAGTGAGTGACTCCGGGTCAGTGTTGAGCAGTGAGTGATTCTGGGACAGTGTTGACCGGTGAGTGACTCTGGGTCAGTGTTGGCCAGTGAGTGACTCCGGGTCAGTGTTGAAAAGTGATTGATTCTGGGCCAGTGTTGACCAGTGAGTGACTCCATCAGTGTTGACCAGTGAGTGATTCTGGGCCAGTGCTGACCGGTGAGTGACTCTGGGTCAGTGTTGACCAGTGAGTGACTCCGGGTCAGTGTTGACCAGTGAGTGATTCAGAGCCAGTGTTGACCAGTGAGTGACTCCGGGTCAGTGTTGACCAGTGAGTGATTCAGGGCCAGTGTTGACCAGTGAGTGACTCCGGGTCAGTGTTGACCAGTGAGTGACTCCGGGTCAGTTTTGACCAGTGAGTGACTCCGGGTCAGTGTTGACCAGTGAGTGACTCCGGGTCAGTTTTGACCAGTGAGTGACTCCGGGTCAGTGTTGACCAGTGAGTGACTCTGGGTCAGTGTTGACCAGTGAGTGACTCCGGGTCAGTGTTGACCAGTGAGTGACTCTGCGTCAGTGTTGACCAGTGAGTGACTCCGGGTCAGTGTTGACCAGTGAATGACTCCTGGTCAGTGTTGACCAGTGAGTGACTCCAGGTCAGTGTTGACCAATGAGTGACGCCGGGTCGATGTTGACCAGTGAGTGACTCCGGGCCAGTGTTGACCAGTGAATGATTCTGGGCCAGTGTTCACCAGTGAGTGACTCCGGATCAGTGTTGGCCAGTGAGTGACTCTGGGTCAGTGTTGACCAGTGAGTGACTCCGGGTCAGAGCTGACCAGTGAGTGACTCCGGGTCAGTGTTGACCAGTGAGTGACTCCGGGTCAGTGTTGACCAGTGAGTGACTCCGGGTCCGTGTTGACCGGTGAGTGACTCCAGGTCAGTGTTGACCAGTGAGTGATTCTGGGCCAGTGTTGACCAGTGAGTGACTCAGGGTCAGTGTTGACCAGTGCGTGACTCCGGGTCAGTGTTGACCAGTGCGTGACTCCGGGTCAGTGTTGACCAGTGAGTGACTCCAGGTCAGTGTTGACCAGTGAGTGACTCTGGGTCAGTGTTGACAAGTGAGCGACTCTGGGTCAGTGTTGACAAGTGAGTGATTCTGGGCCAGTGTTGACCAGTGAGTGATTCTGGGCCAGTGTTGACCAGTGAGTGATTCTGGGCCAGTGTTGACCAGTGAGTGACTCCGGGTCAGTGTTGACCAGTGAGTGATTCTGGGCCAGTGTTGACCAGTGCGTGACTCCGGGTCAGTGTTGACCAGTGCGTGACTCCGGATCAGTGTTGACCAGTGCGTGACTCCGGGTCAGTGTTGACCAGTGAGTGACTCCAGGTCAGTGTTGACCAGTGAGTGATTCTGGGCCAGTGTTGACCAGTGAGTGATTCTGGGCCAGTGTTGACCAGTGAGTGACTCCAGGTCAGAGTTGACCAGTGAGTGACTCCGGGTCAGTGTTGACCAGTGAGTGACTCCGGGTCAGTGTTGACCAGTGAGTGACTCCGGGTCAGTGTTGACCAGTGAGTGATTCTGGGCCAGTGTTGACCAGTGAGTGATTCTGGGCCAGTGTTGACCAGTGAGTGATTCTGGGTCAGTGTTGAACAGTGAGTGACTCCGGGTCAGTGTTGACCAGTGAGTGATTCTGGGCCAGTGTTGACCAGTGAGTGATTCCAGGCCAGAGTTGACCAGTGAGTGATTCTGGGCCAGTGTTGACCAGTGAGTGACTCTGGGCCAGTGTTGACCAGTGAGTGATTCTGGGCCAGTGTTGACCAGTGAGTGATTCTGGGCCAGAGTTGACCAGTGAATGAATCTGGGCAGTGTTGACCAGTGAGTGATTCTGGGCCAGTGTTGACCAGTGAGTGATTCCAGGCCAGAGTTGACCAGTGAGTGATTCTGGGCCAGTGTTGACCAGTGAGTGATTCTGGGCCAGTGAGTGACTCCGGGCTAGTGAGCCTCCACAGGCCAGTGTTGACCAGTGGGTGATTCTGGGTCAGTGTTGACCAGTGAGTGATTCTGGGCCAGTGTTGACCAGTGAGTGATTCTGGGCCAGTGTTGACCAGTGAGTGACTCCGGGTCAGTGTTGACCAGTGAGTGACTCCGGGTCAGTGTTGACCAGTGAGTGACTCCGGGTCAGTGTTGACCAGTGAGTGATTCTGGGCCAGTGTTGACCAGTGAGTGATTCTGGGCCAGTGTTGACCAGTGAGTGATTCTGGGTCAGTGTTGAACAGTGAGTGATTCTGGGTCAGTGTTGACCAGTGAGTGATTCTGGGCGAGTGTTGACCAGTGAGTGATTCCAGGCCAGAGTTGACCAGTGAATGATTCTGGGCCAGTGTTGACCAGTGAGTGATTCTGGGTCAGTGTTGACCAGCGAGTGATTCTGGGCCAGGGTTGACCAGCGAGTGACTCTGGGTCAGTGTTGACCAGTGAGTGATTCCGGGCCACAGTGGACCAGTGAGTGATTCTGGGCCTGGGTTTACCAGGGAGTGACTCCGGGTCAGTGTTGACCAGTGAGTGATTCTGGGCCAGTGTTGACCAGTGAGTGATTCCAGGCCAGAGTTGACCAGTGAGTGATTCTGGGCCAGTGTTGACCAGTGAGTGATTCTGGGCCAGTGTTGACCAGTGAGTGACTCTGGGCCAGTGTTGACCAGTGAGTGATTCTGGGCCAGTGTTGACCAGTGAGTGATTCTGGGCCAGAGTTGACCAGTGAATGAATCTGGGCAGTGTTGACCAGTGAGTGATTCTGGGCCAGTGTTGACCAGTGAGTGATTCCAGGCCAGAGTTGACCAGTGAGTGATTCTGGGCCAGTGTTGACCAGTGAGTGATTCTGGGCCAGTGAGTGACTCCGGGCTAGTGAGCCTCCACAGGCCAGTGTTGACCAGTGGGTGATTCTGGGTCAGTGTTGACCAGTGAGTGATTCTGGGCCAGTGTTGACCAGTGAGTGATTCTGGGCCAGTGTTGACCAGTGAGTGACTCCGGGTCAGTGTTGACCAGTGAGTGACTCCGGGTCAGTGTTGACCTGTGAGTGACTCCGGGTCAGTGTTGACCAGTGAGTGATTCTGGGCCAGTGTTGACCAGTGAGTGATTCTGGGTCAGTGTTGACCAGTGAGTGATTCTGGGCCAGTGTTGACCAGTGAGTGATTCTGGGTCAGTGTTGACCAGTGAGTGATTCTGGGCCAGTGTTGACCAGTGAGTGATTCTGGGCCAGTGTTGACCAGTGAGTGACTCTGGGTCAGTGTTGACCAGTGAGTGATTCTGGGCCAGTGTTGACCAGTGAGTGAATCTGGGCCAGAGTTGACCAGTGAGTGATTCTGGGCGAGTGTTGACCAGTGAGTGATTCTGGGCCAGAGTATGATTCTGGGCCAGTGTTGACCAGGGAGTGACTCCGGGTCAGTGTTGACCAGTGAGTGACTCCGGGTCAGAGTTGACCAGTGAGTGATTCTGGGCCAGTGTTGACCAGTGAGTGATTCTGGGTCAGTGTTGACCAGTGAGTGATTCCAGGCCAGAGTTGACCAGTGAGTGATTCTGGGCCAGTGTTGACCAGTGAGTGATTCTGGGCCAGTGTTGACCAGTGAGTGACTCTGGGCCAGTGTTGACCAGTGAGTGATTCTGGGCCAGAGTTGACCAGTGAGTGATTCTGGGCCAGTGTTGACCAGTGAGTGATTCTGGGCCAGAGTGACCAGTGAATGATTCTGGGCCAGTGTTGACCAGTGAGTGACTCCGGGTCAATGTTGACCAGTGAGTGACTCCGGGTCAATGTTGACCAGTGAGTGACTCCGGGTCAGTGTTGACCAGTGAGTGACTCCAGGTCAGTGTTGACCAGTGAGTGACTCCTGGTAAGTGTTGACCAGTGAATGATTCTGGGCCAGTGTTGACCAGTGAGTGACTCCGGGTCAATGTTGACCAGTGAGTGATTCTGGGCCAGTGTTGACCAGTGAGTGACTCCGGGTCAGTGTTGACCAGTGAGTGATTCAGGGCCAGTGTTGACCAGTGAGTGACTCCGGGTCAGTGTTGACCAGTGAGTGACTCCGGGCCAGTGTTGACCAGTGAATGATTCTGGGCCAGTGTTGACCAGTGAGTGGCTCCGGGTCAGTGTTGACCAGTGAGTGACTCCGGGTCAGTGTTGACCAGTGCGTGTCTCTGGGTCAGTGTTGACCAGTGAGTGACTCCGGGTCAGTGTTGACCAGTGAGTGACTCCGGGTCAGTGTTGACCAGTGAGTGACTCCGGGTCAGTGTTGACCAGTGAGTGACTCCAGGTCAGTGTTGACCAGTGAGTGACTCCAGGTCAGTGTTGACCAGTGAGTGACTCCGGGTCGATGTTGACCAGTGAGTGACTCCGGGCCAGTCTTGACCAGTGAATGATTCTGGGCCAGTGTTCACCAGTGAGTGACTCCGGGTCAGTGTTGACCAGTGAGTGACTCCGGGTCAGTGTTGACCAGTGAGTGACTCACGGTCAGTGTTGACCAGTGAGTGACTCCGGGTCAGTGTTGACCAGTGAGTGACTCCGGGTCAGTGTTGACCGGTGAGTGACTCTGGGTCAGTGTTGACCAGTGAGTGACTCCGGGTCAGTGTTGACCAGTGAGTGACTCCGGGTCAGTGTTGAGCAGTGAGTGATTCTGGGCCAGTGTTGACCGGTGAGTGACTCTGGGTCAGTGTTGACCAGTGAGTGACTCCGGGTGAGTGTTGAAAAGTGATTGATTCTGGGCCAGTGTTGACCAGTGAGTGACTCCATCAGTGCTGACCAGTGAGTGATTCTGGGCCAGTGCTGACCGGTGAGTGACTCTGGGTCAGTGTTGACCAGTGAGTGACTCCGGGTCAGTGTTGACCAGTGAGTGATTCAGAGCCAGTGTTGACCAGTGAGTGACTCCGGGCCAGTGTTGACCAGTGAATGATTCTGGGCCAGTGTTCACCAGTGAGTGACTCCGGATCAGTGATGGCCAGTGAGTGACTCCGGGTCAGTGTTGACAAGTGATTGATTCTGGGCCAGTGTTGACCAGTGAGTGACTCCGTCAGTGTTGACCAGTGAGTGATTCTGGGCCAGTGTTGACCGGTGAGTGACTCTGGGTCAGTGTTGACCAGTGAGTGACTCCGGGTCAGTGTTGAAAAGTGATTGATTCTGGGCCAGTGTTGACGAGTGAGTGACTCTGTCAGTGTTGACCAGTGAGTGATTCTGGGCCAGTGTTGACCAGTGAGTGACTCTGGGTCAGTGTTGACCAGTGAGTGACTCCGGGTCAGAGCTGACCAGTGAGTGACTCCGGGTCAGTGTTGACCAGTGAGTGACTCCGGGTCAGTGTTGACCAGTGAGTGACTCCGGGTCCGTGTTGACCGGTGAGTGACTCCAGGTCAGTGTTGACCAGTGAGTGATTCTGGGCCAGTGTTGACCAGTGAGTGACTCAGGGTCAGTGTTGACCAGTGCGTGACTCCGGGTCAGTGTTGACCAGTGCGTGACTCCGGGTCAGTGTTGACCAGTGAGTGACTCTGGGTCAGTGTTGACAAGTGAGCGACTCTGGGTCAGTGTTGACAAGTGAGTGATTCTGGGCCAGTGTTGACCAGTGAGTGATTCTGGGCCAGTGTTGACCAGTGAGTGATTCTGGGCCAGTGTTGACCAGTGAGTGACTCCGGGTCAGTGTTGACCAGTGAGTGATTCTGGGCCAGTGTTGACCAGTGCGTGACTCCGGGTCAGTGTTGACCAGTGCGTGACTCCGGATCAGTGTTGACCAGTGCGTGACTCCGGGTCAGTGTTGACCAGTGAGTGACTCCGGGTCAGTGTTGACCAGTGAGTGACTCCGGGTCAATGTTGACCAGTGAGTGACTCCGGGTCAGTGTTGACCAGTGAGTGACTCCAGGTCAGTGTTGACCAGTGAGTGACTCCTGGTCAGTGTTGACCAGTGAATGATTCTGGGCCAGTGTTGACCAGTGAGTGACTCCGGGTCAATGTTGACCAGTGAGTGATTCTGGGCCAGTGTTGACCAGTGAGTGACTCCGGGTCAGTGTTGACCAGTGAGTGATTCAGGGCCAGTGTTGACCAGTGAGTGACTCCGGGTCAGTGTTGACCAGTGAGTGACTCCGGGCCAGTGTTGACCAGTGAATGATTCTGGGCCAGTGTTGACCAGTGAGTGGCTCCGGGTCAGTGTTGACCAGTGAGTGACTCCGGGTCAGTGTTGACCAGTGCGTGTCTCTGGGTCAGTGTTGACCATTGAGTGACTCCGGGTCAGTGTTGACCAGTGAGTGACTCCGGGTCAGTGTTGACCAGTGAGTGACTCCGGGTCAGTGTTGACCAGTGAGTGACTCCAGGTCAGTGTTGACCAGTGAGTGACTCCGGGTCGATGTTGACCAGTGAGTGACTCCGGGCCAGTCTTGACCAGTGAATGATTCTGGGCCAGTGTTCACCAGTGAGTGACTCCGGGTCAGTGTTGACCAGTGAGTGACTCCGGGTCAGTGTTGACCAGTGAGTGACTCACGGTCAGTGTTGACCAGTGAGTGACTCCGGGTCAGTGTTGACCAGTGAGTGACTCCGGGTCAGTGTTGACCGGTGAGTGACTCTGGGTCAGTGTTGACCAGTGAGTGACTCCGGGTCAGTGTTGACCAGTGAGTGACTCCGGGTCAGTGTTGAGCAGTGAGTGATTCTGGGCCAGTGTTGACCGGTGAGTGACTCTGGCTCAGTGTTGACCAGTGAGTGACTCCGGGTCAGTGTTGAAAAGTGATTGATTCTGGGCCAGTGTTGACCAGTGAGTGACTCCATCAGTGTTGACCAGTGAGTGATTCTGGGCCAGTGCTGACCGGTGAGTGACTCTGGGTCAGTGTTGACCAGTGAATGACTCCGGGTCAGTGTTGACCAGTGAGTGATTCAGAGCCAGTGTTGACCAGTGAGTGACTCCAGGTCAATGTTGACCAGTGAGTGATTCAGGGCCAGTGTTGACCAGTGAGTGACTCCGGGTCAGTGTTGACCAGTGAGTGACTCCGGGTCAGTTTTGACCAGTGAGTGATTCTGGGCCAGTGTTGACCAGTGAGTCCTCCGGGTCAGTGTTGACCAGTGAGTGACTCCGCCAGTGTTGACAAGTGATTGATTCTGGGCCAGTGTTGACCAGTAAGTGATTCTGGGTCAGTGTTGACCAGTGCGTGACTCCGGGTCAGTGTTGACCAGTGAGTGACTCCGGGTCAGTGTTGACCAGTGAGTGTCTCCGGGTCAGTGTTGACCAGTAAATGATTCTGGGCCAGTGTTGACCAGTGAGTGACTCCGGGTCAGTGTTGACCAGTGAGTGACTCCGGGTCAGTGTTGACCAGTGAGTGACTCCGGGCCAGTGTTGACCAGTGAGTGACTCCGGGCCAGTGTTGACCAGTGAGTGACTCCGGGTCAGTGTTGACCAGTGAGTGACTCCGGGTCAGTGTTGACCAGTGAGTGACTATGGGTCAGTGTTGACCAGTGAGTGACTCCGGGTCAGTGTTGACCAGTGAGTGACTCCGGGTCAGTGTTGACAAGTGATTGATTCTGGGCCAATGTTGACCAGTGAGTGACTCCGTCAGTGTTGACCAGTGAGTGATTCTGGGCCAGTGTTGACCGGTAAGTGACTCCGGGTCAGTGTTGACCAGTGAGTGACTCCGGGTCAGTGTTGACCAGTGAGTGACTCTGGGTCAGTGTTGACCAGTGAGTGACTCCGGGTCAGTGTTGACCAGTGAGTGATTCTGGGCCAGTGTTGACCAGTGAGTGATTCTGGGCCAGTGTTGACCAGTGAGTGACTCTGGGTCAGTGTTGACCAGTGAGTGACTCCAGGTCAGTGTTGACCAGTGAGTGATTCTGGGTCAGTGTTGACCAGTGCGTGACTCCGGGTCAGTGTTGACCAGTGAGTGACTCCGGGTCAGTGTTGACCAGTGAGTGACTCCGGGCCAGTGTTGACCAGTGAATGATTCTGGGCCAGTGTTCACCAGTGAGTGACTCCGGGTCAGTGTTGACCAGTGAGTGATTTCAGGTCAGTGTTGACCAGTGAATGATTCTGGGCCAGTGTTGACCAGTGAGTGATTCTGGGCCAGTGTTGACCAGTGAGTGACTCCGGGTCAGTGTTGACCAGTGAGTGACTCCGGGTCAGTGTTGACCAGTGAGTGACTCCGGGCCAGTGTTGACCAGTGAGTGACTCCGGGTCAGTGTTGACCAGTGAGTGACTCCGGGTCAGTGTTGACCAGTGAGTGACTCCGGATCAGTGTTGACCAGTGAGTGACTCCGGGTCAGTGTTGACCAGTGAGTGACTCCGGGTCAGTGTTGACCAGTGAGTGACTCCGGGCCAGTGTTGACCAGTGAATGATTCTGGGCCAGTGTTCACCAGTGAGTGACTCCGGGTCAGTGTTGACCAGTGAGTGATTTCGGGTCAGTGTTGACCAGTGAATGATTCTGGGCCAGTGTTGACCAGTGAGTGATTCTGGGCCAGTGTTGACCAGTGAGTGACTCCGGGTCAGTGTTGACCAGTGAGTGACTCCGGGTCAGTGTTGACCAGTGAGTAACTACGGGCCAGTGTTGACCAGTGAGTGATTCTGGGTCAGTGTTGACCAGTGAGTGACTCCGGGTCAGTGTTGACCAGTGTGCGACTCCGTCAGTGTTGACCAGTTAGTGATTCTGGGCCAGTGTTGACCGATGAGTGACTCCGGGTCAGTGTTGACCAGTGAGTGACTCCGGATCAGTGTTGACCAGTGAGTGACTCCGGGTCAGTGTTGACCAGTGAGTGATTCTGGGCCAGTGTTGACCAGTGAGTGACTCCGGGTCAGTGTTGACCAGTGAGTGACTCCGCCAGTGTTGACCAGTGAGTGATTCTGGGCCAGTGTTGACCAGTGAGTGACTCCGGGTCAGTGTTGACCAGTGAGTGATTCTGGGCCAGTGTTGACCAGTGCGTGACTCCGGGTCAGTGTTGACCAGTGCGTGACTCCGGATCAGTGTTGACCAGTGCGTGACTCCGGGTCAGTGTTGACCAGTGAGTGACTCTGGGTCAGTGTTGACCAGTGAGTGACTCCGGGTCAATGTTGACCAGTGAGTGACTCCGGGTCAGTGTTGACCAGTGAGTGACTCCAGGTCAGTGTTGACCAGTGAGTGACTCCTGGTCAGTGTTGACCAGTGAATGATTCTGGGCCAGTGTTGACCAGTGAGTGACTCCGGGTCAATGTTGACCAGTGAGTGATTCTGGGCCAGTGTTGACCAGTGAGTGACTCCGGGTCAGTGTTGACCAGTGAGTGATTCAGGGCCAGTGTTGACCAGTGAGTGACTCCGGGTCAGTGTTGACCAGTGAGTGACTCCGGGCCAGTGTTGACCAGTGAATGATTCTGGGCCAGTGTTGACCAGTGAGTGGCTCCGGGTCAGTGTTGACCAGTGAGTGACTCCGGGTCAGTGTTGACCAGTGCGTGTCTCTGGGTCAGTGTTGACCATTGAGTGACTCCGGGTCAGTGTTGACCAGTGAGTGACTCCGGGTCAGTGTTGACCAGTGAGTGACTCCGGGTCAGTGTTGACCAGTGAGTGACTCCAGGTCAGTGTTGACCAGTGAGTGACTCCGGGTCGATGTTGACCAGTGAGTGACTCCGGGCCAGTCTTGACCAGTGAATGATTCTGGGCCAGTGTTCACCAGTGAGTGACTCCGGGTCAGTGTTGACCAGTGAGTGACTCCGGGTCAGTGTTGACCAGTGAGTGACTCACGGTCAGTGTTGACCAGTGAGTGACTCCGGGTCAGTGTTGACCAGTGAGTGACTCCGGGTCAGTGTTGACCGGTGAGTGACTCTGGGTCAGTGTTGACCAGTGAGTGACTCCGGGTCAGTGTTGACCAGTGAGTGACTCCGGGTCAGTGTTGAGCAGTGAGTGATTCTGGGCCAGTGTTGACCGGTGAGTGACTCCGGGTCAGTGTTGACCAGTGAGTGACTCCAGGTCAGTGTTGACCAGTGAGTGACTCCGGGTCGATGTTGACCAGTGAGTGACTCCGGGCCAGTCTTGACCAGTGAATGATTCTGGGCCAGTGTTCACCAGTGAGTGACTCCGGGTCAGTGTTGACCAGTGAGTGACTCCGGGTCAGTGTTGACCAGTGAGTGACTCACGGTCAGTGTTGACCAGTGAGTGACTCCGGGTCAGTGTTGACCAGTGAGTGACTCCGGGTCAGTGTTGACCGGTGAGTGACTCTGGGTCAGTGTTGACCAGTGAGTGACTCCGGGTCAGTGTTGACCAGTGAGTGACTCCGGGTCAGTGTTGAGCAGTGAGTGATTCTGGGCCAGTGTTGACCGGTGAGTGACTCTGGGTCAGTGTTGACCAGTGAGTGACTCCGGGTCAGTGTTGAAAAGTGATTGATTCTGGGCCAGTGTTGACCAGTGAGTGACTCCATCAGTGTTGACCAGTGAGTGATTCTGGGCCAGTGCTGACCGGTGAGTGACTCTGGGTCAGTGTTGACCAGTGAATGACTCCGGGTCAGTGTTGACCAGTGAGTGATTCAGAGCCAGTGTTGACCAGTGAGTGACTCCGGGTCAGTGTTGACCAGTGAGTGATTCAGGGCCAGTGTTGACCAGTGAGTGACTCCGGGTCAGTGTTGACCAGTGAGTGACTCCGGGTCAGTTTTGACCAGTGAGTGATTCTGGGCCAGTGTTGACCAGTGAGTCCTCCGGGTCAGTGTTGACCAGTGAGTGACTCCGCCAGTGTTGACAAGTGATTGATTCTGGGCCAGTGTTGACCAGTAAGTGATTCTGGGTCAGTGTTGACCAGTGCGTGACTCCGGGTCAGTGTTGACCAGTGAGTGACTCCGGGTCAGTGTTGACCAGTGAGTGTCTCCGGGTCAGTGTTGACCAGTAAATGATTCTGGGTCAGTGTTGACCAGTGAGTGACTCCGGGTCAGTGTTGACCAGTGAGTGGCTCCGGGTCAGTGTTGACCAGTGAGTGACTCCGGGTCAGTGTTGACCAGTGAGTGACTCCGGGCCAGTGTTGACCAGTGAGTGACTCCGGGCCAGTGTTGACCAGTGAGTGACTCCGGGTCAGTGTTGACCAGTGAGTGACTCTGGGTCAGTGTTGACCAGTGAATGATTCTGGGCCAGTGTTCACCAGTGAGTGACTCCGGGTCAGTGTTGACCAGTGAGTGATTCTGGGCCAGTGTTGACCGATGAGTGACTCCGGGTCAGTGTTGACCAGTGAGTGACTCCGGATCAGTGTTGACCAGTGAGTGACTCCGGGTCAGTGTTGACCAGTGAGTGACTCCGGGTCAGTGTTGACCAGTGAGTGACTCCGGGCCAGTGTTGACCAGTGAATGATTCTGGGCCAGTGTTCACCAGTGAGTGACTCCGGGTCAGTGTTGACCAGTGAGTGATTTCGGGTCAGTGTTGACCAGTGAATGATTCTGGGCCAGTGTTGACCAGTGAGTGATTCTGGGCCAGTGTTGACCAGTGAGTGACTCCGGGTCAGTGTTGACCAGTGAGTGACTCCGGGTCAGTGTTGACCAGTGAGTGACTCCGGGCCAGTGTTGACCAGTGAGTGATTCTGGGTCAGTGTTGACCAGTGAGTGACTCCGGGTCAGTGTTGACCAGTGTGCGACTCCGTCAGTGTTGACCAGTGAGTGATTCTGGGCCAGTGTTGACCGATGAGTGACTCCGGGTCAGTGTTGACCAGTGAGTGACTCCGGATCAGTGTTGACCAGTGAGTGACTCCGGGTCAGTGTTGACCAGTGAGTGATTCTGGGCCAGTGTTGACCAGTGAGTGACTCCGGGTCAGTGTTGACCAGTGAGTGACTCCGCCAGTGTTGACAAGTGATTGATTCTGGGCCAGTGTTGACCAGTGAGTGACTTCGGGTCAGTGTTGACCAGTGAGTGATTCTGGGCCAGTGTTGACCAGTGAGTGACTCCGGGTCAGTGTTGACCAGTGAGTGACTCCGGGTCAATGTTGACCAGTGAGTGATTCTGGGCCAGTGTTGACCAGTGAGTGACTCCGGGTCAGAGTTGACCAGTGAGTGACTCCGAAGAGTTGACAAGTGATAGATTCTGGGCCAGTGTTGACCAGTGAGTGACGCCGGGGCAGTGTTGACCAGTGAGTGACTCCGGGTCAGTGTTGACCAGTGAGTGACTCTGGGACCTTGTTGACCAGTGAGTGATTCTGGGCAAGTGTTGACCAGTGAGTGACTCCGGGTCAGTGTTGACCAGTGAGTGACTCCGGGTCAGTGTTGACCAGTGAGTGACTCCGGGTCAGTGTTGACCAGTGAGTGACTCCGGGTCAGTGTTGACCAGTGAGTGACTCCGGGTCAGTGTTGACCAGTGAGTGACTCCGGGTTAGAGTTGACAAGTGATTGATTCTGGGTCAGTGTTGACCAGTGAGTGACTCCGTCAGTGTTGACCAGTGAGTGATTCTGGGCCAGAGTTGACCAGTGAGTGATTCTGGGCCAGAGTGACCAGTGAATGATTCTGGGCCAGTGTTGACCAGTGAGTGACTCCGGGTCAGAGTTGACCAGTGAGTGACTCCGGGTCAATGTTGACCAGTGAGTGACTCCGGGTCAATGTTGACCAGTGAGTGACTCCGGGTCAGTGTTGACCAGTGAGTGACTCCAGGTCAGTGTTGACCAGTGAGTGACTCCTGGTAAGTGTTGACCAGTGAATGATTCTGGGCCAGTGTTGACCAGTGAGTGACTCCGGGTCAATGTTGACGAGTGAGTGATTCTGGGCCAGTGTTGACCAGTGAGTGACTCCGGGTCAGTGTTGACCAGTGAGTGATTCAGGGCCAGTGTTGACCAGTGAGTGACTCCGGGTCAGTGTTGACCAGTGAGTGACTCCGGGCCAGTGTTGACCAGTGAATGATTCTGGGCCAGTGTTGACCAGTGAGTGGCTCCGGGTCAGTGTTGACCAGTGAGTGACTCCGGGTCAGTGTTGACCAGTGCGTGTCTCTGGGTCAGTGTTGACCAGTGAGTGACTCCGGGTCAGTGTTGACCAGTGAGTGACTCCGGGTCAGTGTTGACCAGTGAGTGACTCCGGGTCAGTGTTGACCAGTGAGTGACTCCAGGTCAGTGTTGACCAGTGAGTGACTCCAGGTCAGTGTTGACCAGTGAGTGACTCCGGGTCGATGTTGACCAGTGAGTGACTCCGGGCCAGTCTTGACCAGTGAATGATTCTGGGCCAGTGTTCACCAGTGAGTGACTCCGGGTCAGTGTTGACCAGTGAGTGACTCCGGGTCAGTGTTGACCAGTGAGTGACTCACGGTCAGTGTTGACCAGTGAGTGACTCCGGGTCAGTGTTGACCGGTGAGTGACTCCGGGTCAGTGTTGACCGGTGAGTGACTCTGGGTCAGTGTTGACCAGTGAGTGACTCCGGGTCAGTGTTGACCAGTGAGTGACTCCGGGTCAGTGTTGAGCAGTGAGTGATTCTGGGCCAGTGTTGACCGGTGAGTGACTCTGGGTCAGTGTTGACCAGTGAGTGACTCCGGGTCAGTGTTGAAAAGTGATTGATTCTGGGCCAGTGTTGACCAGTGAGTGACTCCATCAGTGTTGACCAGTGAGTGATTCTGGGCCAGTGCTGACCGGTGAGTGACTCTGGGTCAGTGTTGACCAGTGAGTGACTCCGGGTCAGTGTTGACCAGTGAGTGATTCAGAGCCAGTGTTGACCAGTGAGTGACTCCGGGTCAGTGTTGACCAGTGAGTGATTCAGGGCCAGTGTTGACCAGTGAGTGACTCCGGGTCAGTGTTGACCAGTGAGTGACTCCGGGTCAGTTTTGACCAGTGAGTGACTCCGGGTCAGTGTTGACCAGTGAGTGACTCCGGGTCAGTTTTGACCAGTGAGTGACTCCGGGTCAGTGTTGACCAGTGAGTGACTCTGGGTCAGTGTTGACCAGTGAGTGACTCCGGGTCAGTGTTGACCAGTGAGTGACTCTGCGTCAGTGTTGACCAGTGAGTGACTCCGGGTCAGTGTTGACCAGTGAGTGACTCCTGGTCAGTGTTGACCAGTGAGTGACTCCAGGTCAGTGTTGACCAATGAGTGACGCCGGGTCGATGTTGACCAGTGAGTGACTCCGGGCCAGTGTTGACCAGTGAATGATTCTGGGCCAGTGTTCACCAGTGAGTGACTCCGGATCAGTGTTGGCCAGTGAGTGACTCCGGGTCAGTGTTGACAAGTGATTGATTCTGGGCCAGTGTTGACCAGTGAGTGACTCCGTCAGTGTTGACCAGTGAGTGATTCTGGGCCAGTGTTGACCGGTGAGTGACTCTGGGTCAGTTTTGACCAGTGAGTGACTCCGGGTCAGTGTTGAAAAGTGATTGATTCTGGGCCAGTGTTGACGAGTGAGTGACTCTGTCAGTGTTGACCAGTGAGTGATTCTGGGCCAGTGTTGACCAGTGAGTGACTCTGGGTCAGTGTTGACCAGTGAGTGACTCCGGGTCAGAGCTGACCAGTGAGTGACTCCGGGTCAGTGTTGACCAGTGAGTGACTCCGGGTCAGTGTTGACCAGTGAGTGACTCCGGGTCCGTGTTGACCGGTGAGTGACTCCAGGTCAGTGTTGACCAGTGAGTGATTCTGGGCCAGTGTTGACCAGTGAGTGACTCAGGGTCAGTGTTGACCAGTGCGTGACTCCGGGTCAGTGTTGACCAGTGCGTGACTCCGGGTCAGTGTTGACCAGTGAGTGACTCCAGGTCAGTGTTGACCAGTGAGTGACTCTGGGTCAGTGTTGACAAGTGAGCGACTCTGGGTCAGTGTTGACAAGTGAGTGATTCTGGGCCAGTGTTGACCAGTGAGTGATTCTGGGCCAGTGTTGACCAGTGAGTGATTCTGGGCCAGTGTTGACCAGTGAGTGACTCCGGGTCAGTGTTGACCAGTGAGTGATTCTGGGCCAGTGTTGACCAGTGCGTGACTCCGGGTCAGTGTTGACCAGTGCGTGACTCCGGATCAGTGTTGACCAGTGCGTGACTCCGGGTCAGTGTTGACCAGTGAGTGACTCTGGGTCAGTGTTGACCAGTGAGTGACTCCGGGTCAATGTTGACCAGTGAGTGACTCCGGGTCAGTGTTGACCAGTGAGTGACTCCAGGTCAGTGTTGACCAGTGAGTGACTCCTGGTCAGTGTTGACCAGTGAATGATTCTGGGCCAGTGTTGACCAGTGAGTGACTCCGGGTCAATGTTGACCAGTGAGTGATTCTGGGCCAGTGTTGACCAGTGAGTGACTCCGGGTCAGTGTTGACCAGTGAGTGATTCAGGGCCAGTGTTGACCAGTGAGTGACTCCGGGTCAGTGTTGACCAGTGAGTGACTCCGGGCCAGTGTTGACCAGTGAATGATTCTGGGCCAGTGTTGACCAGTGAGTGGCTCCGGGTCAGTGTTGACCAGTGAGTGACTCCGGGTCAGTGTTGACCAGTGCGTGTCTCTGGGTCAGTGTTGACCATTGAGTGACTCCGGGTCAGTGTTGACCAGTGAGTGACTCCGGGTCAGTGTTGACCAGTGAGTGACTCCGGGTCAGTGTTGACCAGTGAGTGACTCCAGGTCAGTGTTGACCAGTGAGTGACTCCGGGTCGATGTTGACCAGTGAGTGACTCCGGGCCAGTCTTGACCAGTGAATGATTCTGGGCCAGTGTTCACCAGTGAGTGACTCCGGGTCAGTGTTGACCAGTGAGTGACTCCGGGTCAGTGTTGACCAGTGAGTGACTCACGGTCAGTGTTGACCAGTGAGTGACTCCGGGTCAGTGTTGACCAGTGAGTGACTCCGGGTCAGTGTTGACCGGTGAGTGACTCTGGGTCAGTGTTGACCAGTGAGTGACTCCGGGTCAGTGTTGACCAGTGAGTGACTCCGGGTCAGTGTTGAGCAGTGAGTGATTCTGGGCCAGTGTTGACCGGTGAGTGACTCAGGGTCAGTGTTGACCAGTGAGTGACTCCGGGTCAGTGTTGAAAAGTGATTGATTCTGGGCCAGTGTTGACCAGTGAGTGACTCCATCAGTGTTGACCAGTGAGTGATTCTGGGCCAGTGCTGACCGGTGAGTGACTCTGGGTCAGTGTTGACCAGTGAATGACTCCGGGTCAGTGTTGACCAGTGAGTGATTCAGAGCCAGTGTTGACCAGTGAGTGACTCCGGGTCAGTGTTGACCAGTGAGTGATTCAGGGCCAGTGTTGACCAGTGAGTGACTCCGGGTCAGTGTTGACCAGTGAGTGACTCCGGGTCAGTTTTGACCAGTGAGTGATTCTGGGCTAGTGTTGACCAGTGAGTCCTCCGGGTCAGTGTTGACCAGTGAGTGACTCCGCCAGTGTTGACAAGTGATTGATTCTGGGCCAGTGTTGACCAGTAAGTGATTCTGGGTCAGTGTTGACCAGTGCGTGACTCCGGGTCAGTGTTGACCAGTGAGTGACTCCGGGTCAGTGTTGACCAGTGAGTGTTTCCGGGTCAGTGTTGACCAGTAAATGATTCTGGGCCAGTGTTGACCAGTGAGTGACTCCGGGTCAGTGTTGACCAGTGAGTGGCTCCGGGTCAGTGTTGACCAGTGAGTGACTCCGGGTCAGTGTTGACCAGTGAGTGACTCCGGGCCAGTGTTGACCAGTGAGTGACTCCGGGCCAGTGTTGACCAGTGAGTGACTCCGGGTCAGTGTTGACCAGTGAGTGACTCCGGGTCAGTGTTGACCAGTGAGTGACTATGGGTCAGTGTTGACCAGTGAGTGACTCCGGGTCAGTGTTGACCAGTGAGTGACTCCGGGTCAGTGTTGACAAGTGATTGATTCTGGGCCAATGTTGACCAGTGAGTGACTCCGTCAGTGTTGACCAGTGAGTGATTCTGGGCCAGTGTTGACCGGTAAGTGACTCCGGGTCAGTGTTGACCAGTGAGTGACTCCGGGTCAGTGTTGACCAGTGAGTGACTCTGGGTCAGTGTTGACCAGTGAGTGACTCCGGGTCAGTGTTGACCAGTGAGTGATTCTGGGCCAGTGTTGACCAGTGAGTGATTCTGGGCCAGTGTTGACCAGTGAGTGACTCTGGGTCAGTGTTGACCAGTGAGTGACTCCAGGTCAGTGTTGACCAATGAGTGATTCTGGGTCAGTGTTGACCAGTGCGTGACTCCGGGTCAGTGTTGACCAGTGAGTGACTCCGGGTCAGTGTTGACCAGTGAGTGACTCCGGGCCAGTGTTGACCAGTGAATGATTCTGGGCCAGTGTTCACCAGTGAGTGACTCCGGGTCAGTGTTGACCAGTGAGTGATTTCGGGTCAGTGTTGACCAGTGAATGATTCTGGGCCAGTGTTGACCAGTGAGTGATTCTGGGCCAGTGTTGACCAGTGAGTGACTCCGGGTCAGTGTTGACCAGTGAGTGACTCCGGGTCAGTGTTGACCAGTGAGTGACTCCGGGCCAGTGTTGACCAGTGAGTGACTCCGGGTCAGTGTTGACCAGTGTGCGACTCCGTCAGTGTTGACCAGTGAGTGATTCTGGGCCAGTGTTGACCGATGAGTGACTCCGGGTCAGTGTTGACCAGTGAGTGACTCCGGATCAGTGTTGACCAGTGAGTGACTCCGGGTCAGTGTTGACCAGTGAGTGACTCCGGGTCAGTGTTGACCAGTGAGTGACTCCGGGCCAGTGTTGACCAGTGAATGATTCTGGGCCAGTGTTCACCAGTGAGTGACTCCGGGTCAGTGTTGACCAGTGAGTGATTTCGGGTCAGTGTTGACCAGTGAATGATTCTGGGCCAGTGTTGACCAGTGAGTGATTCTGGGCCAGTGTTGACCAGTGAGTGACTCCGGGTCAGTGTTGACCAGTGAGTGACTCCGGATCAGTGTTGACCAGTGAGTGACTCCGGGTCAGTGTTGACCAGTGAGTGATTCTGGGCCAGTGTTGACCAGTGAGTGACTCCGGGTCAGTGTTGACCAGTGAGTGACTCCGCCAGTGTTGACCAGTGAGTGATTCTGGGCCAGTGTTGACCAGTGAGTGACTCCGGGTCAGTGTTGACCAGTGAGTGATTCTGGGCCAGTGTTGACCAGTGCGTGACTCCGGGTCAGTGTTGACCAGTGCGTGACTCCGGATCAGTGTTGACCAGTGCGTGACTCCGGGTCAGTGTTGACCAGTGAGTGACTCTGGGTCAGTGTTGACCAGTGAGTGACTCCGGGTCAATGTTGACCAGTGAGTGACTCCGGGTCAGTGTTGACCAGTGAGTGACTCCAGGTCAGTGTTGACCAGTGAGTGACTCCTGGTCAGTGTTGACCAGTGAATGATTCTGGGCCAGTGTTGACCAGTGAGTGACTCCGGGTCAATGTTGACCAGTGAGTGATTCTGGGCCAGTGTTGACCAGTGAGTGACTCCGGGTCAGTGTTGACCAGTGAGTGATTCAGGGCCAGTGTTGACCAGTGAGTGACTCCGGGTCAGTGTTGACCAGTGAGTGACTCCGGGCCAGTGTTGACCAGTGAATGATTCTGGGCCAGTGTTGACCAGTGAGTGGCTCCGGGTCAGTGTTGACCAGTGAGTGACTCCGGGTCAGTGTTGACCAGTGCGTGTCTCTGGGTCAGTGTTGACCATTGAGTGACTCTGGGTCAGTGTTGACCAGTGAGTGACTCCGGGTCAGTGTTGACCAGTGAGTGACTCCGGGTCAGTGTTGACCAGTGAGTGACTCCAGGTCAGTGTTGACCAGTGAGTGACTCCGGGTCGATGTTGACCAGTGAGTGACTCCGGGCCAGTCTTGACCAGTGAATGATTCTGGGCCAGTGTTCACCAGTGAGTGACTCCGGGTCAGTGTTGACCAGTGAGTGACTCCGGGTCAGTGTTGACCAGTGAGTGACGCACGGTCAGTGTTGACCAGTGAGTGACTCCGGGTCAGTGTTGACCAGTGAGTGACTCCGGGTCAGTGTTGACCGGTGAGTGACTCTGGGTCAGTGTTGACCAGTGAGTGACTCCGGGTCAGTGTTGACCAGTGAGTGACTCCGGGTCAGTGTTGAGCAGTGAGTGATTCTGGGCCAGTGTTGACCGGTGAGTGACTCTGGGTCAGTGTTGACCAGTGAGTGACTCCGGGTCAGTGTTGAAAAGTGATTGATTCTGGGCCAGTGTTGACCAGTGAGTGACTCCATCAGTGTTGACCAGTGAGTGATTCTGGGCCAGTGCTGACCGGTGAGTGACTCTGGGTCAGTGTTGACCAGTGAATGACTCCGGGTCAGTGTTGACCAGTGAGTGATTCAGAGCCAGTGTTGACCAGTGAGTGACTCCGGGTTAGTGTTGACCAGTGAGTGATTCAGGGCCAGTGTTGACCAGTGAGTGACTCCGGGTCAGTGTTGACCAGTGAGTGACTCCGGGTCAGTTTTGACCAGTGAGTGATTCTGGGCCAGTGTTGACCAGTGAGTCCTCCGGGTCAGTGTTGACCAGTGAGTGACTCCGCCAGTGTTGACAAGTGATTGATTCTGGGCCAGTGTTGACCAGTAAGTGATTCTGGGTCAGTGTTGACCAGTGCGTGACTCCGGGTCAGTGTTGACCAGTGAGTGACTCCGGGTCAGTGTTGACCAGTGAGTGTCTCCGGGTCAGTGTTGACCAGTAAATGATTCTGGGCCAGTGTTGACCAGTGAGTGACTCCGGGTCAGTGTTGACCAGTGAGTGGCTCCGGGTCAGTGTTGACCAGTGAGTGACTCCGGGTCAGTGTTGACCAGTGAGTGACTCCGGGCCAGTGTTGACCAGTGAGTGACTCCGGGCCAGTGTTGACCAGTGAGTGACTCCGGGTCAGTGTTGACCAGTGAGTGACTCCGGGTCAGTGTTGACCAGTGAGTGACTATGGGTCAGTGTTGACCAGTGAGTGACTCCGGGTCAGTGTTGACCAGTGAGTGACTCCGGGTCAGTGTTGACCAGTGAGTGACTCCGGGTCAGTGTTGACAAGTGATTGATTCTGGGCCAATGTTGACCAGTGAGTGACTCCGTCAGTGTTGACCAGTGAGTGATTCTGGGCCAGTGTTGACCGGTAAGTGACTCCGGGTCAGTGTTGACCAGTGAGTGACTCCGGGTCAGTGTTGACCAGTGAGTGACTCTGGGTCAGTGTTGACCAGTGAGTGACTCCGGGTCAGTGTTGACCAGTGAGTGATTCTGGGCCAGTGTTGACCAGTGAGTGATTCTGGGCCAGTGTTGACCAGTGAGTGACTCTGGGTCAGTGTTGACCAGTGAGTGACTCCAGGTCAGTGTTGACCAGTGAGTGATTCTGGGTCAGTGTTGACCAGTGCGTGACTCCGGGTCAGTGTTGACCAGTGAGTGATTCTGGGCCAGTGTTGACCAGTGAGTGACTCCGGGTCAGTGTTGACCAGTGAGTGACTCCGGGTCAGTGTTGACCAGTGAGTGACTCCGGGCCAGTGTTGACCAGTGAGTGATTCTGGGTCAGTGTTGACCAGTGAGTGACTCCGGGTCAGTGTTGACCAGTGTGCGACTCCGTCAGTGTTGACCAGTGAGTGATTCTGGGCCAGTGTTGACCGATGAGTGACTCCGGGTCAGTGTTGACCAGTGAGTGACTCCGGATCAGTGTTGACCAGTGAGTGACTCCGGGTCAGTGTTGACCAGTGAGTGACTCCGGGTCAGTGTTGACCAGTGAGTGACTCCGGGCCAGTGTTGACCAGTGAATGATTCTGGGCCAGTGTTCACCAGTGAGTGACTCCGGGTCAGTGTTGACCAGTGAGTGATTTCGGGTCAGTGTTGACCAGTGAATGATTCTGGGCCAGTGTTGACCAGTGAGTGATTCTGGGCCAGTGTTGACCAGTGAGTGACTCCGGGTCAGTGTTGACCAGTGAGTGACTCCGGATCAGTGTTGACCAGTGAGTGACTCCGGGTCAGTGTTGACCAGTGAGTGATTCTGGGCCAGTGTTGACCAGTGAGTGACTCCGGGTCAGTGTTGACCAGTGAGTGACTCCGCCAGTGTTGACCAGTGAGTGATTCTGGGCCAGTGTTGACCAGTGAGTGACTCCGGGTCAGTGTTGACCAGTGAGTGATTCTGGGCCAGTGTTGACCAGTGCGTGACTCCGGGTCAGTGTTGACCAGTGCGTGACTCCGGATCAGTGTTGACCAGTGCGTGACTCCGGGTCAGTGTTGACCAGTGAGTGACTCTGGGTCAGTGTTGACCAGTGAGTGACTCCGGGTCAATGTTGACCAGTGAGTGACTCCGGGTCAGTGTTGACCAGTGAGTGACTCCAGGTCAGTGTTGACCAGTGAGTGACTCCTGGTCAGTGTTGACCAGTGAATGATTCTGGGCCAGTGTTGACCAGTGAGTGACTCCGGGTCAATGTTGACCAGTGAGTGATTCTGGGCCAGTGTTGACCAGTGAGTGACTCCGGGTCAGTGTTGACCAGTGAGTGATTCAGGGCCAGTGTTGACCAGTGAGTGACTCCGGGTCAGTGTTGACCAGTGAGTGACTCCGGGCCAGTGTTGACCAGTGAATGATTCTGGGCCAGTGTTGACCAGTGAGTGGCTCCGGGTCAGTGTTGACCAGTGAGTGACTCCGGGTCAGTGTTGACCAGTGCGTGTCTCTGGGTCAGTGTTGACCATTGAGTGACTCTGGGTCAGTGTTGACCAGTGAGTGACTCCGGGTCAGTGTTGACCAGTGAGTGACTCCGGGTCAGTGTTGACCAGTGAGTGACTCCAGGTCAGTGTTGACCAGTGAGTGACTCCGGGTCGATGTTGACCAGTGAGTGACTCCGGGCCAGTCTTGACCAGTGAATGATTCTGGGCCAGTGTTCACCAGTGAGTGACTCCGGGTCAGTGTTGACCAGTGAGTGACTCCGGGTCAGTGTTGACCAGTGAGTGACTCACGGTCAGTGTTGACCAGTGAGTGACTCCGGGTCAGTGTTGACCAGTGAGTGACTCCGGGTCAGTGTTGACCGGTGAGTGACTCTGGGTCAGTGTTGACCAGTGAGTGACTCCGGGTCAGTGTTGACCAGTGAGTGACTCCGGGTCAGTGTTGAGCAGTGAGTGATTCTGGGCCAGTGTTGACCGGTGAGTGACTCTGGGTCAGTGTTGACCAGTGAGTGACTCCGGGTCAGTGTTGAAAAGTGATTGATTCTGGGCCAGTGTTGACCAGTGAGTGACTCCATCAGTGTTGACCAGTGAGTGATTCTGGGCCAGTGCTGACCGGTGAGTGACTCTGGGTCAGTGTTGACCAGTGAATGACTCCGGGTCAGTGTTGACCAGTGAGTGATTCAGAGCCAGTGTTGACCAGTGAGTGACTCCGGGTTAGTGTTGACCAGTGAGTGATTCAGGGCCAGTGTTGACCAGTGAGTGACTCCGGGTCAGTGTTGACCAGTGAGTGACTCCGGGTCAGTTTTGACCAGTGAGTGATTCTGGGCCAGTGTTGACCAGTGAGTCCTCCGGGTCAGTGTTGACCAGTGAGTGACTCCGCCAGTGTTGACAAGTGATTGATTCTGGGCCAGTGTTGACCAGTAAGTGATTCTGGGTCAGTGTTGACCAGTGCGTGACTCCGGGTCAGTGTTGACCAGTGAGTGACTCCGGGTCAGTGTTGACCAGTGAGTGTCTCCGGGTCAGTGTTGACCAGTAAATGATTCTGGGCCAGTGTTGACCAGTGAGTGACTCCGGGTCAGTGTTGACCAGTGAGTGGCTCCGGGTCAGTGTTGACCAGTGAGTGACTCCGGGTCAGTGTTGACCAGTGAGTGACTCCGGGCCAGTGTTGACCAGTGAGTGACTCCGGGCCAGTGTTGACCAGTGAGTGACTCCGGGTCAGTGTTGACCAGTGAGTGACTCCGGGTCAGTGTTGACCAGTGAGTGACTATGGGTCAGTGTTGACCAGTGAGTGACTCCGGGTCAGTGTTGACCAGTGAGTGACTCCGGGTCAGTGTTGACCAGTGAGTGACTCCGGGTCAGTGTTGACAAGTGATTGATTCTGGGCCAATGTTGACCAGTGAGTGACTCCGTCAGTGTTGACCAGTGAGTGATTCTGGGCCAGTGTTGACCGGTAAGTGACTCCGGGTCAGTGTTGACCAGTGAGTGACTCCGGGTCAGTGTTGACCAGTGAGTGACTCTGGGTCAGTGTTGACCAGTGAGTGACTCCGGGTCAGTGTTGACCAGTGAGTGATTCTGGGCCAGTGTTGACCAGTGAGTGATTCTGGGCCAGTGTTGACCAGTGAGTGACTCTGGGTCAGTGTTGACCAGTGAGTGACTCCAGGTCAGTGTTGACCAGTGAGTGATTCTGGGTCAGTGTTGACCAGTGCGTGACTCCGGGTCAGTGTTGACCAGTGAGTGATTCTGGGCCAGTGTTGACCAGTGAGTGACTCCGGGTCAGTGTTGACCAGTGAGTGACTCCGGGTCAGTGTTGACCAGTGAGTGACTCCGGGCCAGTGTTGACCAGTGAGTGATTCTGGGTCAGTGTTGACCAGTGAGTGACTCCGGGTCAGTGTTGACCAGTGTGCGACTCCGTCAGTGTTGACCAGTGAGTGATTCTGGGCCAGTGTTGACCGATGAGTGACTCCGGGTCAGTGTTGACCAGTGAGTGACTCCGGATCAGTGTTGACCAGTGAGTGACTCCGGGTCAGTGTTGACCAGTGAGTGACTCCGGGTCAGTGTTGACCAGTGAGTGACTCCGGGCCAGTGTTGACCAGTGAATGATTCTGGGCCAGTGTTCACCAGTGAGTGACTCCGGGTCAGTGTTGACCAGTGAGTGATTTCGGGTCAGTGTTGACCAGTGAATGATTCTGGGCCAGTGTTGACCAGTGAGTGATTCTGGGCCAGTGTTGACCAGTGAGTGACTCCGGGTCAGTGTTGACCAGTGAGTGACTCCGGGTCAGTGTTGACCAGTGAGTGACTCCGGGCCAGTGTTGACCAGTGAGTGACTCCGGGCCAGTGTTGACCAGTGAGTGATTCTGGGTCAGTGTTGACCAGTGAGTGACTCCGGGTCAGTGTTGACCAGTGTGCGACTCCGTCAGTGTTGACCAGTGAGTGATTCTGGGTCAGTGTTGACCAGTGAGTGACTCCGGGTCAGTGTTGACCAGTGAGTGACTCAGCCAGTGTTGACAAGTGATTGATTCTGGGCCAGTGTTGACCAGTGAGTGACTTCGGGTCAGTGTTGACCAGTGAGTGATTCTGGGCCAGTGTTGACCAGTGAGTGACTCCGGGTCAGTGTTGACCAGTGAGTGACTCCGGGTCAATGTTGACCAGTGAGTGATTCTGGGCCAGTGTTGACCAGTGAGTGACTCCGGGTCAGAGTTGACCAGTGAGTGACTCCGAAGAGTTGACAAGTGATAGATTCTGGGCCAGTGTTGACCAGTGAGTGACGCCGGGGCAGTGTTGACCAGTGAGTGACTCCGGGTCAGTGTTGACCAGTGAGTGACTCTGGGACCTTGTTGACCAGTGAGTGATTCTGGGCAAGTGTTGACCAGTGAGTGACTCCGGGTCAGTGTTGACCAGTGAGTGACTCCGGGTCAGTGTTGACCAGTGAGTGACTCCGGGTCAGTGTTGACAAGTGAGTGACTCCGGGTCAGTGTTGACCAGTGAGTGACTCCGGGTCAGTGTTGACCAGTGAGTGACTCCGGGTTAGAGTTGACAAGTGATTGATTCTGGGTCAGTGTTGACCAGTGAGTGACTCCGTCAGTGTTGACCAGTGAGTGATTCTGGGCCAGTGTTGACCAGTGAGTGACTCCGGGTCAATGTTGACCATTGAGTGATTCTGGGCCAGTGTTGACCAGTGAGTGACTCCGGGTCAGTGTTGACCAGTGAGTGACTCCAGGTCAGTGTTGACCAGTGAGTGATTCTGGGCCAGTGTTGACCAGTGAGTGACTCCGGATCAGTGTTGACCAGTGAGTGACTCCGGGAGGTCAGTGTTGACCAGTGAGTGATTCTGGCCAGTGTTGACCAGTGAGTGACTCCGTCAGTGTTGACCAGTGAGTGATTCTGGGCCAGTGTTGACCAGTGAGTGACTCCGGGTCAATGTTGACCAGTGAGTGATTCTGGGCCAGTGTTGACCAGTGAGTGACTCCGGGTCAGTGTTGACCAGTGAGTGACTCCGGGTCAGTGTTGACCAGTGAGTGACTCCGGGTCAGTGTTGACCAGTGAGTGACTCCGGGTCAGTGTTGACCAGTGAGTGACTCCGGGTCAGTGTTGACCAGTGAGTGATTCTGGGCCAGTGTTGACCAGTGAGTGACTCCGGTCAGTGTTGACCAGTGAGTGACTCCGGGTCAGTGTTGACCAGTGAGTGATTCTGGCCAGTGTTGACCAGTGAGTGACTCCGGGTCAGTGTTGACCAGTGAGTGATTCTGGGCCAGTGTTGACCAGTGAGTGACTCCGGGTCAGTGTTGACCAGTGAGTGACTCTGGGCCAGTGTTGACCAGTGAGTGACTCCGGGCCAGTGTTGACCAGTGAATGATTCTGGGTCAGTGTTGACCAATGAGTGACTCCGAGGTCAGTGTTGACCAGTGAGTGACTCCGGGTCAGTGTTGACCAGTGAATGATTCTGGGCCAGTGTTGACCAGTGAGTGACTCCGGTCAGTGTTGACCAGTGAGTGACTCCGGGTCAGTGTTGACCAGTGAGTGATTCTGGGCCAGTATTGACCAGTGAGCGACTCCGGGTCAGTGTTGACCAGTGAGTGACTCCGGGTCAGTGTTGACCAGTGAGTGACTCTGGGTCAGTGTTGACCAGTGAGTGACTCTGGGTCAGTGTTGACCAGTGAGTGATTCTGGTCAGTGTTGACCAGTGAGTGATTTTGGGTCAGTGTTGACCAGTGAGTGATTCTGGGCCAGTGTTGACCAGTGAGTGACTCCGGGTCAGTGTTGACCAGTGAGTGACTCCGGGTCAGTGTTGACCAGTGAGTGACTCCGGGTCAGTGTTGACCCGTGAATGATTCTGGGCCAGTGTTGACCAGTGAGTGACTCCAGGCCAGTGTTGACCAGTGAGTGATTCTGGTCAGTGTTGACCAGTGAGTGACTCCGGGTCAGTGTTGACCAGTGAGTGATTCTGGTCAGTGTTGACCCGTGAGTGACTCCGGGTCAGTGTTGACCAGTGAGTGATTCTGGTCAGTGTTGACCAGTGAGTGACTCGGGTCAGTGTTGACCAGTGAGTGACTCCAGGTCAGTGTTGGCCAGTGAGTGACTCCGGGTCAGTGTTGACCAGTGAGTGATTCTGGTCAGTGTTGACCAGTGAGTGACTCCGGGTCAGTGTTGACCAGTGGGTGACTCCAGGTCAGTGTCGGTCAGGTTAATGATTGTGAGGGTTTGAAACATCTCCAAGGGTTTCAAGGTACAGAATTGTAACAGTTAACCATTTTCCATGCTTGACTCCGGGTCAAGAGGGCAATGTGAGAGGGCAATTGCTTTGCTCTGGATTAATTGCCGGGGCTGAGATCCGGAAGCAGCACCCCGCCTGTGTCGGAGCAGAAAGTCAGAAAGCCCCAATTTGTCCTGAACTCCATCTCGCTGCTCACTAGACATCATTCATTCAGGTCAGTTTACGATTATATTGTACACAAGACTCAGCCAATCTTATACAACGGAGACACCTGCTGGTGATTGGTGCTCACGTTTTACTAACTTTTCACTCCTTTTGAAAAGATTTAGAGTACCCAATTAATTTTTTCCAATTAAGGGGCAATTTAGCTTTCCCAATCCACCTACCCTGCACATTGTGGGGGCAAAACTCACGCAAACACGGGGAGAATGTGCAAACTCCACACAGACAGTGACCCAGAGCCGGGATTGAACCTGGGACCTCGGTGCCGTGAGGCAGCAGTGCTAACCACTGCGCCAGCGTGCTGCCCACAACCATTCACTCCGGACTAAACTTCATCTTCAGAAATTGATTTAAAATATGGGAATTCACAAAAAGATTAATAAAAGTCAGAAAGGAATGGATTAACTCTTTGATTGTGACTTAGTTAAAGGCGTGTTGACAGAATTATTTTTCCATAGGGTAAATATGGGGTATGTCTTCCATACCATTACATAGGATGTACAACAACGAAACAGACTATTGACCCAACCAGTCCATGTTTAAACTCCACCTAAACTTCCTCCCATTTTTTCTTGAATAATTGTACCACTGCAGCCCTCTATTCCCAACTCTTTGCCAACTCTCCTTGAAGCTATTCACTTCACCACTCCCCGTAGTAACAAGTTCCAAATTCTCACCACTATTTGGGTAAAATTTCTTCTGAATTTCCTGTTGGATTTTTTGGTAACTATCTTATATTGATGGCCATCAAGAGGAATCATTTTATCATAGAATTTACAGTGCAGAAGGAGGCCATTCGGTCCATCGAGTCTGCACCGGCTCTTCGAAAGCACCCCACCCAAGGTCAACACCTCCACCCTATCCCCATAACCCAGTAACCCCACCCAACACTAAGGGCAATTTTGGACACTAAGGGCAATTTATCATGGCCAATCCACCTAACCTGCACATAGAACATAGAACAATACAGCGCAGTACAGGCCCTTCGGCCCACGATGTTGCACCGAAACAAAAGCCATCTAACCTACACTATACCATTATCATCCATATGTTTATCCAATAAACTTTTAAATGCCCTCAATGTTTGCGAGTTCACTACTGTAGCAGGTAGGGCATTCCACGGCCTCACTACTCTTTGCGTAAAGAACCTACCTCTGACCTCTGTCCTATATCTATTACCCCTCAGTTTAAAGTTATGTCCCCTCGTGCCAGCCATTTCCATCCGCGGGAGAAGGCTCTCACTGTCCACCCTATCCAACCCCCTAATCATTTTGTATGCCTCTATTAAGTCTCCTCTTAACCTTCTTCTCTCCAACGAAAACAACCTCAAGTCCATCAGCCTTTCCTCATAACATTTTCCCTCCATACCAGGCAACATCCTGGTAAATCTCCTCTGCACCCGCTCCAAAGCCTCCACGTCCTTCCTATAATGCGGTGACCAGAACTGTACGCAATACTCCAAATGCGGCCGTACCAGAGTTCTGTACAGCTGCAACATGACCTCCTGACTCTGGAACTCAATCCCTCTACCAATAAAGGCCAACACTCCATAGGCCTTCTTCACCACCCTATCAACCTGGGTGGCAACTTTCAGGGATCTATGTACATGGACACCTAGATCCCTCTGCTCATCCACACTTCCAAGAACTTTTCCATTATCCAAATATTCCACATTCCTGTTATTCCTTCCAAAGTGAATCACCTCACACTTCTCTACATTAAACTCCATTTGCCACCTCTCAGCCCAGCTCTGTAGCTTATCTATATCCCTCTGTAACCTGCTACTTCCTTCCACACTATCGACAACACCACCGACTTTAGTATCGTCTGCAAATTTACTCACCCACCCTTCTGCGCCTTCCTCTAGGTCATTGATAAAAATGACAAACAGCAACGGCCCCAGAACAGATCCTTGTGGTACTCCACTTGTGACAACTCCATTCTGAACATTTCCCATCAACCACCACCCTCTGTCTTCTTTCAGCTAGCCAATTTCTGATCCACATCTCTAAATCACCCTCAATCCCCAGCCTCCGTATTTTCTGCAATAGCCTACCGTGGGGAACCTTATCAAACGCTTTGCTGAAATCCATATACACCACATCAACTGCTCTACCCTCGTCTACCTGTTCAGTCACCTTCTCAAAGAACTCGATAAGGTTTGTGAGGCATGACCTACCCTTCACAAAGCCATGCTGACTATCCCTGATCATATTATTCCTATCTAGATGATTATAAATCTTGTCTCTTATAATCCCCTCCAAGACTTTACCCACTACAGACGTGAGGCTCACCGGTCTATAGTTGCCGGGGTTGTCTCTGCTCCCCTTTTTGAACAAAGGGACCACATTTGCTATCCTCCAGTCCTCTGGCACTATTCCTGTAGCCAATGATGACATAAAAATCAAAGCCAATGGTCCAGCAATCTCTTCCCTGGCCTCCCAGAGAATCCTAGGATAAATCCCATCAGGTCCCGGGGACTTATCTATTTTCAGCCTGTCCAGAATTGCCAACACCTCTTCCCTACGTACCTCAATGCCATCTAATCTATTTACCTGGAGCTCAGCATTCTCCTCCACAACATTATCTTTTTCCTGAGTGAATACTGACGAAAAATATTCATTTAGTATCTCGCCTATCTCTTCAGACTCTACGCACAACTTCCCATCCCTGTCCTTGACTGGTCCTACTCTTTCCCTAGTCATTCGCTTATTCCTGACATACCTATAGAAAGCTTTTGGGTTTTCCTTGATCCTTCCTGCCAAATACTTCTCATGTCCCCTCCTTGCTCGTCTTAGATCTCTCTTTAGATCCTTCCTCGCTACCTTGTAACTATCCATCGCCCCAACTGAAACTTCACACCTCATCTTCACATAGGCCTCCTTCTTCTTCTTAACAAGAGATTCCACTTCTTTGGTAAACCACGGTTCCCTCGCTCGGCACCTTCCTCCCTGCCTGACCGGTACATACTTATCAAGAACACGCAGTAGCTGATCCTTGAACAAGTTCCACTTATCCAGTGTGTCCAACACTTGCAGCCTACTTCTCCACCTTATCCCCCCCAAGTCACGTCTAATGGCATCATAATTTCCCTTCCCCCAGCTATAACTCTTGCCCTGCGGTGTATACTTATCCCTTTCCATCCTTAACGTAAACGTCACCGAATTGTGGTCACTGTCCCCAAAGTGCTCACCTACCTCCAAATCCAACACCTGGCCTGGTTCATTACGCAAAACCAAATCCAATGTGGCCTCGCCTCTTGTTGGCCTGTCAACAAACTGTGTCAGGAAACCCTCCTGCACACACTGTACAAAAAACGACCCATCTAATGTACTCGAACTATATCTTTTCCAGTCAATATTTGGAAAGTTAAAGTATCCCATAATAACTACCCTGTTACTTTCGCTCTTATCCAGGATCATCCTCGCCATCCTTTCCTCTACATCCCTAGAACTATTTGGAGGCCTATAGAAGACTCCCAACAGTGTGACCTCTCCTTTCATGTTTCTAACCTCAGCCCATACTACCTCGGAAGATGAGTCCCCATCTAGCATCCTCTCCGCCACCGTAATACTGCTCTTGACTAGCAGCGCCACACCTCCCCCTCTTTTGCCTCCTTCTCTGAGCTTACTAAAACACCTAAACCCCGGAACCTGCAACATCCATTCCTGTCCCTGCTCTATCCATGTCTCCGAAATGGCCACAACATCGAAGTCCCAGGTACCAACCCATGCTGCCAGTTCCCCTACCTTATTTCGTATACTCCTGGCATTGAAGTAGACACACTTCAAACTACCTACCTGAACACTGGCCCCCTCCTGCGACGTCAAATCTGAGCTCCTGACCTCTATACTCTCATTCTCCCTTACCCTAAAACTACAATCCAGGTTCCCATGCCCCTGCTGCATTAGTTTAAACCCCCCCAAAGAGCACTAACAAATCTCCCCCCCCAGGATATTTGTGCCCCGCAGGTTCAGATGTAGACCATCCTGTCTGTAGAGGTCCCACCTTCCCCAGAAAGAGCCCCAGTTATCCAGAAATCTGAATCCCTCCCGCCTGCACCATCCCTGTAGCCACGTGTTTAATTGCTCTCTCTCCCTATTCCTCATCTCACTATCACGTGGCACGGGCAACAACCCAGAGATAACAACTCTGTTTGTTCTAGTTCTGAGCTTCCATCCTAGCTCCCTGAAAGCCTGCCTGACATCCTTATCCCCTTTCCTACCTATGTCGTTAGTGCCAATGTGAACCACGACTTGGGGCTGCTCCCCCTCCCCCTTAAGGACCCGGAAAACACGATCCGAGACATCACGTACCCTTGCACCTGGGAGGCAACATACCAAACGTGAGTCTCTCACGCTCCCACAAAATCTCCTATCTGTGCCCCTGACTATCGAGTCCCCAATTACTAATGCTCTGCTCCTGGTTTGCACTGAGTGCTGAATTTGGTGCTTTTTGAGTGCGATAGTGAGAGTTTGGTGACCGAGGGAGTGCTGAATTTGGTGCTTTTTGAGTGCGATAGTGAGAGTTTGGTGACCGAGGGAGTCAGGTGAGGAGGGAGTAAGGTGCTCCTTTCATTTTGTTTCCGACATTTCCGCAAAGAGTGCGAAGAGAGCCAGGAGTTTACAGGAAGTGTAGCTGACTGGGAGCAGAGTCGGAGGGCGGAGATCTAGTTAGTCCACACAGCAGCTATATTCTGTAAGGTAAGAGGGGATGGAGGCTAGGCCAGTTACATGCTCCTCCTGTAGGATGTGGGTGGTGAGGGATACCACCGGTGTCCCCACTGACTATACCTGCGGGAAGTGCACCCAACTTCAGCTCCTCAAAGACCGTGTTAGGGAACTGGAGCTGAAGCTGGATGAACTTCGGATCATCCGGGAGGCAGAGGGGGTGATTGAGAAGAGTTACAGGGAGGTAACCACACCCAAGGTACAGGACAAGAATAGCTGGGTTACAGTCAGGGAGAAAAAAACAAACAGGCAGACAGTGCAGGGATCCCTCGTGGCCGTTCCCCTTCAAAACAAGTATACCGTTTTGGATGCTGTTGGGGGGGATGACCTAACGGGGGAAGGCCCTAGCGGCCAGGTCTCTGGCACTGAGTCTGGCTCTGGGGCTCAGAAGGGAAGGGGGAGAATAGAAAAGCAATAGTTGTAGGAGATTCAATGGTTAGGGGAATAGAAAGGAGATTCTGTGGTCGCGAGCGAGACTCCCGGAAGGTATGTTGCCTCCCGGGTGCCAGGGCCAGGGATGTCTCGGATCGTGTCTTCAGGATCCTTAAGGGGGAGGGGGAGGGGGAGCAGCCAGAAGTCGTGGTGCACATTGGTACCAACGACATCGGTAGGAAAAGGGGTGTGGAGGTAATAAACAAGTTTAGGCAGGGAAGAGATGGTCGAGTGAGGGAACCATGGTTGACAAGAGAGGTTGAATGTCTTGTTAAGAGGAAAAAGGAGACTTATGTAAGGCTGAGGAAACAAGGTTCAGACAGGGCATTTGAGGGATACAAGATAGCCAGGAGGGAACTGAAGAAAGGGATTAGGAGAGCTAAGAGAGGGCATGAACAATCTTTGGCGGGTAGGATCAAGGAAAACCCCAAGGCCTTTTACACATATGTGAGAAATATGAGAATGACTAGAGCGAGGGTAGGTCCGATCAAGGACAGTAGCGGGAGATTGTGTATTGAGTCTGAAGAGATAGGAGAGGTCTTGAATGAGTACTTTTCTTCTGTATTTACAAATGAGAGGGGCGATATTGTTGGAGAGGACAGTGTGAAACAGATTGGTAAGCTCGAGGAAATACTTGTTAGGAAGGAAGATGTGTTGGGCATTTTGAAAAACTTGAGGATAGACAAGTCCCCCGGGCCTGACGGGATATATCCAAGGATTCTATGGGAAGCAAGAGATGAAATTGCAGAGCCGTTGGCAATTATCTTTTCGTCCTCACTGTCAACAGGGGTGGTACCAGGGGATTGGAGAGTGGCGAATGTCGTGCCCCTGTTCAAAAAAGGAACTAGGGATAACCCTGGGAATTACAGGCCAGTTAGTCTTACTTCGGTGGTAGGCAAAGTAATGGAAAGGGTACTGAAGGATAGGATTTCTGAGCATCTGGAAAGACACTGCTTGATTAGGGATAGTCAGCACGGATTTGTGAGGGGTAGGTCTTGCCTTACAAATCTTATTGAATTCTTTGAGGAGGTGACCAAGCATGTGGATGAAGGTAAAGCAGTGGATGTAGTGTACATGGATTTTAGTAAGGCATTTGATAAAGTTCCCCATGGTAGGCTTCTGCACAAAGTAAGGAGGCATGGGATAGTGGGAAATTTGGCCAGTTCGATAACGAACTGGCTAACTGATAGAAGTCAGAGAGTGGTGGTGGATGGCAAATATTCAGCCTGGATCCCAGTTACCAGTGGTGTACCGCAGGGATCAGTTCTGGGTCCTCTGCTGTTTGTGATTTTCATTAATGACTTGGATGAGGGAGTTGAAGGGTGGGTCAGTAAATTTGCAGACGATACGAAGATTGGTGGAGTTGTGGATCGTAAGGAGGGCTGTTGTCGGCTGCAAAGAGACATAGATAGGATGCAGAGCTGGTCTGAGAAGTGGCAGATGGAGTTTAACCCTGAAAAGTGTGAGGTTGTCCATTTTGGAAGGACAAATATGAATGCGGAATACAGGGTTAACGGTAGAGTTCTTGGCATTGTGGAGGAGCAGAGAGACCTTGGGGTCTATGTTCATACATCTTTGAAAGTTGCCACTCAAGTGGATAGAGCTGTGAAGAAGGCCTATGGTGTGCTCGCGTTCATTAACAGAGGGATTGAATTTAAGAGCCGTGAGGTGATGATGCAGCTGTACAAAACTTTGGTAAGGCCACATTTGGAGTACTGTGTACAGTTCTGGTCGCCTCATTTTAGGAAGGATGTGGAAGCTCTGGAAAAGGTGCAAAGAAGATTTACCAGGATGTTGCCTGGAATGGAGAGTAGGTCTTACGAGGAAAGGTTGAGGGTGCTTGGCCTTTTCTCATTAGAGCGGAGAAGGATGAGGGGCGACTTGATAGAGGTTTATAAGATGATCAGGGGAATAGATAGAGTAGACAGTCAGAGACTTTTCCCCCAGGTGGAACACACCATTACAAGGGGACATAAATTTAAGGTGAAAGGTGGAAGATATAGGAGGGATATCAGAGGTAGGTTCTTTACCCAGAGAGTAGTGGGGGCATGGAATGCACTGCCTGTGGAAGTAGTTGAGTCGGAAACATTAGGGACCTTCAAGCAGCTGTTGGATAGGTACATGGATTACGGGAAAATGATATAGTGTAGATTTATTTGTTCTTAAGGGCAGCACGGTAGCATTGTGGATAGCACAATTGCTTCACAGATCCATGGTCCCAGGTTCGATTCTGGCTTGGGTCATTGTCTGTGCGGAGTCTGCACGTCCTCCCCGTGTCTGCGTGGGTTTCCTCCGGGTGCTCCGGTTTCCTCCCACAGTCCAAAGATGTGCGGGTTAGGTGAATTGGCCAATGATAAATTGCCCTTAATGTCCAAATTGCCCTTGGTGTTGGGTGGAGGTGTTGAGTTTGGGTAGGGTGCTCTTTCCAAGAGCTGGTGCAGACTCAAAGGGCCAAATGGCCTCCTTCTGCACTGTAAATTCAATGATAATCTATGATTAATCTAGGACAAAGGTTCGGCACAACATCGTGGGCCGAAGGGCCTGTTCTGTGCTGTATTTTCTATGTTCTATGTTCTATGTTCCTCTCCCCCCTTCCCTTCTGAGCAACAGGGACAGACTCCGTGCCAGAGGCCCGTACCCCATGGCTTACCCCTGGTAAGTCGTCGTCCCCACAAGTATCCAAAGCGGTATACTTGTTTCTCAGGGGAACGACCGCAGGGGATCCCTGCACTGACTGTTTTTTCCCAGTCCCTCTTACAGTTACCCATCTATCTCCAATCTTTGGTGTAACTAATTCCCTGAAGCTGCTATCTATGACCCCTTCTGCCTCCCGAATGATCCGAAGTTCTTCCAACTCCAGCTCCAGTTCCCTAACTCGGTCTTGGAGGAGCTGGAGATGGCAGCACTTCCTGCAGGTAAAATCAGCAGGGACACTAACGGCATCCCTCACCTCAAACATCCTGCAGGAGGAACATTGCACTCCCTTCCCTGCCATCCCTCTAACTTTCTACCAAGATCTGGCTAACAACTAAATTAATTTTTTTTTATATATAAAAAAAATATTAATAACAATAATAAAATATGGTACTTACCTCACACCAATGGGTTTTATTATTAGGTTAGAGGAGGAGGGCGGGTGGGAGACACTACACGTGTAGTGTCTCGGGTTTCCTCTCCACCAGAATTTATTGGTGAGGGGCTTCCCAGAAGTCCGCGGGTCGACTTCCTGTTCCCACCTTAAACACTAAAATTTAAAAAAAAAAAAATTTAGAGAGACTTACCTCCCAGAAATCACTTCCGCACTGCCCCCGCTGAAATGGACTAGCCTGCTCCGCTCCTGCTGAAATCGACTTGGCCTGCAAGGTAAGTAAGTTGTTAATCAGTACTTACCTCACCCCAGGCAGCGACCTTTTAAACGGGTTGTAATCTCGGGATTACTCCCTGTGCCACGTGCCAGTGAGGCTAGAAATAGGAAGATAGAGCAGACAAACACGTGGCTAAACAGCTGGTGTAGGAGGGAGGGTTTCGGTTATCTGGACCACTGGGAGCTCTTCCGGGGCAGGTGTGACCTGTATAAGATGGACGGGTTGCATCTAAACCGGAGAGGCATAAATATCCTGGCCGCGAGATTTGCTAGTGTCACACGGGAGGGTTTAAACTAGTATGGCAGGGGGGTGGGCACGGGAGCAATAGGTCAGAAGGTGAGAGCGTTGAGGGAGAACTAGGGAATATGGACAGTGTGGCTCTGAGGCAGAGCAGACTGGGAGAAGTTGCTGAACACAGCGGGTCTGGTGGCCTGAAGTACATATGTTTTAATGCAAGGAGCATTACGGGTAAGGCAGATGAACTTAGAGCTTGGATTAGTACTTGGAACTATGATGTTGTTGCCATTACAGAGACCTGGTTGAGGGAAGGGCAGGATTGGCAGCTAAACGTTCCAGGATTTAGATGTTTCAGGCGGGATAGAGGGGGATGTAAAAGGGGAGGCGGAGTTGCGCTACTTGTTCAGGAGAGTATCACAGCTATACAGCGAGAGGACACCTCAGAGGGCAGTGAGGCTATATGGGTAGAGATCAGGAATAAGAAGGGTGCAGTCACAATGTTGGGGGTATACTACAGGCCTCCCAACAGCCAGCGGGAGATAGAGGAGCAGATAGGTAGACAGATTTTGGAAAAGAGTAAAAACAACAGGGTTGTGGTGATGGGAGACTTCAACTTCCCCAATATTGACTGGGACTCACTTAGTGCCAGGGGCTTAGACGGGGCAGAGTTTGTAAGGAGCATCCAGGAGGGCTTCTTAAAACAATATGTAAACAGTCCAACTAGGGAAGAGGCGGTACTGGACCTGGTATTGGGGAATGAGCCCGGCCAGGTGGTAGATGTTTCAGTAGGGGAGCATTTCGGTAACAGTGACCACAATTCAGTAAGTTTTAAAGTACTGGTGGACAAGGATAAGAGTGGTCCGAGGATGAATGTGCTAAATTGGGGGAAGGCTAATTATAACAATATTAGGCGGGAACTGAAGAGCATAGATTGGGGGCGGATGCTTGAGGGCAAATCAACATCTGACATGTGGGAGGCTTTCAAGTGTCAGTTGATAGGAATACAGGACAGGCATGTTCCTGTGAGGAAGAAAGACAAATACGGCAATTTTCGGGAACCTTGGATGACGAATGATATTGTAGGCCTCGTCAAAAAGAAAAAGGAGGCATTTGTCAGGGCTAAAAGGCTGGGAACAGACGAAGCCTGTGTGGCATATAAGGAAAGTAGGAAGGAACTTAAGCAGGGAGTCAGGAGGGCTAGAAGGGGTCATGAAAAGTCATTGGCAAATAGGGTTAAGGAAAATCCCAAGGCTTTTTACACTTACATAAAAAGCAAGAGGGTAGCCAGGGAAAGGGTTGGCCCACTGAAGGATAGGCAAGGGAATCTATGTGTGGAGCCAGAGGAAATGGGCGAGGTACTAAATGAATACTTTGCATCAGTATTCACCAAAGAGAAGGAATTGGTAGATGTTGAGTCTGGAGAAGGGGGTGTAGATAGCCTGGGTCACATTGTGATCCAAAAAGACGAGGTGTTGGGTGTCTTAAAAAATATTAAGGCAGATAAGTCCCCAGGGCCGGATGGGATCTACCCCAGAATACTGAAGGAGGCTGGAGAGGAAATTGCTGAGGCCTTGACAGAAATCTTTGGATCCTCGCTGTCTTCAGGGGATGTCCCGGAGGACTGGAGAATAGCCAATGTTGTTCCTCTGTTTAAGAAGGGTGGCAGGGATAATCCCGGGAACTACAGGCCGGTGAGCCTTACTTCAGTGGTAGGGAAATTACTGGAGAGAATTCTTCGAGACAGGATCTACTCCCATTTGGAAGCAAATGGACGTATTAGTGAGAGGCAGCACGGTTTTGTGAAGGGGAGGTCGTGTCTCACTAACTTGATAGAGTTTTTCGAGGAGGTCACTAAGATGATTGATGCAGGTAGGGCAGTAGATGTTGTCTATATGGACTTCAGTAAGGCCTTTGACAAGGTCCCTCATGGTAGACTAGTACAAAAGGTGAAGTCACACGGGATCAGGGGTGAACTGGCAAGGTGGATACAGAACTGGCTAGGCCATAGAAGGCAGAGGGTAGCAATGGAGGGATGCTTTTCTAATTGGAGGGCTGTGACCAGTGGTGTTCCACAGGGATCAGTGCTGGGACCTTTGCTCTTTGTAGTATATATAAATGATTTGGAGGAAAATGTAACTGGTCTGATTAGTAAGTTTGCAGACGACACAAAGGTTGGTGGAATTGCGGATAGCGATGAGGACTGTCTGAGGATACAGCAGGATTTAGATTGTCTGGAGACTTGGGCGGAGAGATGGCAGATGGAGTTTAACCTGGACAAATGTGAGGTAATGCATTTTGGAAGGGCTAATGCAGGTAGGGAATATACAGTGAATGGTAGAACCCTCAAGAGTATTGAAAGTCAAAGAGATCTAGGAGTACAGGTCCACAGATCACTGAAAGGGGCTACACAGGTGGAGAAGGTAGTCAAGAAGGCATACGGCATGCTTGCCTTCATTGGCCGGGGCATTGAGTATAAGAATTGGCAAGTCATGTTGCAGCTGTATAGAACCTTAGTTAGGCCACACTTGGAGTATAGTGTTCAATTCTGGTCGCCACACTACCAGAAGGATGTGGAGGCTTTAGAGAGGGTGCAGAAGAGATTTACCAGAATGTTGCCTGGTATGGAGGGCATAAGCTATGAGGAGCGATTGAATAAACTCGGTTTGTTCTCACTGGAACGAAGGAGGTTGAGGGGCGACCTGATAGAGGTATACAAAATTATGAGGGGCATAGACAGAGTGGATAGTCAGAGGCTTTTCCCCAGGGTAGAGGGGTCAATTACTAGGGGGCATAGGTTTAAGGTGAGAGGGGCAAAGTTTAGAGTAGATGTACGAGGCAAGTTTTTTTACGCAGAGGGTAGTGGGTGCCTGGAACTCACTACCGGAGGAGGTAGTGGAGGCAGGGACGATAGGGACATTTAAGGGGCATCTTGACAAATATATGAATAGGATGGGAATAGAAGGATACGGACCCAGGAAGTGTAGAAGATTGTAGTTTAGTCGGGCAGTATGGTCGGCACGGGCTTGGAGGGCCGAAGGGCCTGTTCCTGTGCTGTACATTTCTTTGTTCTTTGTTCTTTGTTCTTTGGTCCCCTCTGCCTCGCAGCTCCCGCGCTTTTTCAAATTCCCGCGCTGTTTCTAAGGTCCCAGCTCTCACTCCCGAACTAAACAGCTGACCTGCAAGGTAAGTAAGTTAATCAGTACTTACCTCACCCCAGGCAGCGACCTTTTAAATGGTCCCCTCTGCCTCGCAGCTCCCGCGCTTTTTCAAATTCCCGCACTGTTTCTAAGGTCCCAGCTCTCACTCCTGAACTACACAGCTGACCTGCAAGGTAAGTAAGTTAATCAGTACTTACCTCAGCCCAGGCTGCGACCTTTTAAACGGTCCCCTCTGCCTCGCAGCTCCCGCGCTGTTTCTAAGGTCCCAGCTCTCACTCCCGAACTAAACAGCTGACCTGCAAGGTAAGTAAGTTAATCAGTACTTACCTCACCACAGGCAGCGACCTTTTAAACGGTCCCCTCTGCCTCGCAGCTCCCGCGCTGTTTCTAAGGTCCCAGCTCTCACTCCCGAACTAAACAGCTGACCTGCAAGGTAAGTAAGTTAATCAGTACTTCAATCTTTGGACTGTGGGAGGAAACCGGAGCACCCGGAGGAAACCCACGCACACACGGGGAGGATGTGCAGACTCCGCACAGACAGTGGCCCAAGCCGGAATCGAACCTGGGACCCTGGAGCTGTGAAGCAATTGTGCTATCCACAAGGCTACCGTGCTTCCCAGCCCATGTCCATGTTTAAACTCCACCTAAACTTCCTCCCATTTTTCCTTGAATAAATGTACCACTGCAGCCCTCTATTCCCAACTCTATACCAACTTTCTTTGAAACTATCTAAGCTATTCACTTCACCACTCCCCGTCGTAACAAGTTCCAAATTCTCACCACTATTTGGGTAAAATTTCTTCTGAATTTCTTGTTGGATTTTTTGGTAACTATCTTATATTGATGGCCAACAAGAGGAAACATTTCATCAAAACCTTTCAGAATTTTAAAGATCCCTCTGTTAGGTCACACCTCAGCTTTCTTCTTTCAAGACATAAAGAGATCCTTTTATCCAATTAAGGGGAAATTTAGCGTGGCCAATCCACCTACCCTGCACATCTTTGGGTTGTGGGAGTGAGACCCACGCACACACGTGGAGAACGTGCAAACTCCACACGGACAGTGATCCGGAGCCTGGTTCGAACCCGGGTCCTCAAACAGCAGTGAGGCAGCAGTGCTAACCGCTGTGCCACCCTGCTGCCCCTTTGGTCATCTTGTCCTGATATGTTTACTCACACATTTCTGGTATCATCCTTGTAAATCTTCTCTTCACCCTCTCCAATGCTTTTTCTGATGACCAAAGCTGCACACATTAGTTTGGTTTAACCAAGGTTCAATACGTTGTGAGCAAAACCTTTCTGTTTTTCAATTCTATCCCTCTAGAAATAAAGTCTTGTGCTTGGTTTGCTTTTTCTGGCCTTTGCTAACCTGTGACAGAACATTTCGTGGTTGCTGTATTTGTACTTTTGTTCCTCTACCTAACCAAACCGCAGTTTCCAGCCATAAGTGACCCCACCATTCTATCAAAAGATACTACCTGCCGTTTATCTGCACTGAACTTTGTCAACTATTTACCCAGTCTGCGTGTTTACTAATGTCCTCCTCAGTATTAATCATCCCTCTAACTTTGTCAATTACAAATTTAGAAATGTTGTTCTCAATTCTAAAGTACAAATTGTTCATGTAAATTAGGAACAGTGGTGGTCCCTTATGGATCATTCCTACCTTCTAAATAGCTACCCATTACTCCCACTCTCAATGCCAGCTAACAATCCATTCAGCCCTGACTCCACATTCTCTTGCCTTTTCATTAGTCTATTATGGGGAATCTTATCAGAGGACTTTTGAAAATCCTATCTCATGGAAGTAAAAGGAGTCAGCGAGAATGGAGAGGCACAGCTCTATTGGGAACGCACAGCATTACACATCGAGAAATTAGAGTCTGCAAATCCATCATCAGGTTAAGGCTACCAATTGCTAAGAATTTGGATTTAGTCAGCACCATTCACAACCCCCAGGATGTCCCGTGCTGCTTTCCAGGTAATTAATTGCAGACAATGGAGCCAATTTCCACACTGCAATGAGATCAGTTAGTCTGTATGTTGGGTGGTGTTGACTGAGGGATGAATGTTGGTCCAGGCTCCACACGAGCCTGGTGTCGATGCTCCACCCGAGCCTGGTGTCGATGCTCCACGCGAGCCTGGTGTCGATGCTCCACGCGAGCCTGGTGTCGATGCTCCACCCGAGCCTGGTGTCGATGCTCCACTCGAGCCTGGTGTCGATGCTCCACGCAAGCCTGCTCAATATCTCAACCTATCCATTTATCCTTCTATTCTTTTCCCCTCAGGAACTTATTTAGCTTCCCCTTAAAATGAATCTATTAAAATCCCGGCTTGATTGTCTGGCTTGAAAAGGTAAAAGGAAATAGAGGGACCCAGAAAAGGCTCACTCTGCAGAGATTGCAAGGATCCTGCAGTCTAAACACAGGACACACTCCTTACATGACAGAATACAGTTCAAACAAAAGTCATTTATTTCCTTTTTGTCACACATACAGTGGGATTAACTGGCTCGTTTGTGTCTCTGTCATGAACCCGAGGGCAACCTTTGCCTGCAGCTGTTCTGGGACATTATGAGTCTCTGTGTTGTTCCGTACAGTCATTGCTCTTCAATCCCTCTCTGGTTCCATCTGCAGCTGCTGACACCAACCAAACCGCGCCAACCAGATCGCGCCAACCAGACCACAGGGGCAGCACGGTAGCAGTGGTTAGCACTGTGGCTTCAAAGCGCCAAGGTCCCAGGTTCGATTCCCCGCTGGGTCACTGTCTGTGTGGAGTCTGCGCGTTCTCCCGTGTCTGCATGGGTTTCCTCCGGGTGCTCCGATTTCCACCCACAGTCCAAAGGCGTGCGGGTTAGGTGGATTGGCCGTGATCAATTGCCCTTGTGACCAAAAAGGTTAGGAGGGGCTTTTGGGATAGGGTGGAAGTGAGAGCTTAAATGGGTCAGTGTAGACTCGATGGGCCGAATGGCCTCCTTCTGAACTGTATGTTCTATGCTCACAACCGCGCCAACCCAACCGCGCCAACCCAGCCGCGCCAACCCAGCCGCGCCAACCCAGCCGCGCCAACCCAGCCGCGCCAACCCAGCCGCGCCAACCCAGCCGCGCCAACCCAGCCGCGCCAACCCAGCCGCGCCAACCCAGCCGCGCCAACCCAGCCGCGCCAATCCAGCCGCGCCAACCCAGCCGCGCCAACCAGACCACAGGGGCAGCACGGTAGCAGTGGTTAGCACTGTGGCTTCAAAGCGCCAAGGTCCCAGGTTCGATTCCCCGCTGGGTCACTGTCTGTGTGGAGTCTGCGCGTTCTCCCGTGTCTGCATGGGTTTCCTCCGGGTGCTCCGATTTCCACCCACAGTCCAAAGGCGTGCGGGTTAGGTGGATTGGCCGTGATCAATTGCCCTTGTGACCAAAAAGGTTAGGAGGGGCTTTTGGGATAGGGTGGAAGTGAGAGCTTAAATGGGTCAGTGTAGACTCGATGGGCCGAATGGCCTCATTCTGAACTGTATGTTCTATGCTCACAACCGCGCCAACCCAACCGCACCAACCCAACCCAACCGCGCCAATCCAGCCGCGCCAATCCAGCCGCGCCAACCCAACCGCGCCAACCCAGCCGCGCCAATCCAGCCGCGCCAACCCAACCGTGCCAACCCAACCGCGCCAATCCAACCGCGCCATCACAACTTTCAACAGCTGAAACAGGGTTCTACTTTTTGTTGATGATGATTATACTGATGGACAACCTATAAAATGCCATCAGTGGTGCGAAGATGGTCGTGGCAATGGAGGGAGTGTTCACATCATACAGTTAATCAGCCGCCGGATTCTTCCGCTGTCTCTCAATATTCTCTGTGAAGTTATAAAAACAGCCAGATAGTTTTAAACTTTGCACTGATGAAATTGAACTTTGCACCAATGATGAGCGAGCAACCCTCAAACTTGGGGATTGTTCAGACTGCAATCAGACAGAATTGCCCAGACACTGACTTTCCCACGTTGAATAATTTAACAATACTGTAATGACCGAGACTGACCGAACAGGCTAAAGCTGCTTCAAAATATTCAATTGAACCTGCCGATACTTATTGTTAGAGTAAAAAGGTTAACCCTTCACAGGAGGGATGTTGCCACAAAACCTCGCAAACTGCAAAATCACAAATGGCAAAGAAACTTTACAATGGGGGTCAATTAGATAGGATTCAGCAATCCCAAAACGCAGCATGTATGAAGGAACAACGGCAATAAAAACTATGCTATCAATAAATTTAAAGAGAGATTTACTGAAGACATTATTCTTGTTTTATTTTGTTAAACAGTGTAAAATTTGTCACACTCAGTGTTTTATTAGAGTGTGGATATGGATTGTGATCAGGAATTAAACAGCAGCAACAAGGTACGCCCATGTACAAACAGTTACAGACACTGCATGTGCAGTGAGCACTTTATACTGCAGCAAATCCATCCTGGGCACCTTTCATTTTTAACTTCATTTATTGGGGTTTCTTTTCTCTGGCATTTTCAAAAGTTGGTTTGTATTTTGTATTTTTAATAACGCGGCTAAGAAACATTTGCGCCCATAATGGGAATTTGGTGCACAAAGACTTTTGTCTGATGCGGGAGTCACAATTGTAGGGACACTACTGTATTCATATCCATCGGATTATAACATGATTAAGTGAATTTCAACAGCCCCAAGACAATCCTGCAATTTCAACTCTTTTCTAATTGAGACAAATCTTGTGATTGGTTGCCCTCGCGAGGTTGCCTGAGGCAGAACGCTCTCTCAGTTAATCCTATAGTTTTAAGAACAATAAAAAGTACACACAGGAACAGGCCCTTCGGCCCTCCAAGCCTGTGCAGACCATGCTGCCCGTCTAAACTAAGATCTTCTACAGTTCCGGGGTCCGTATCCCTCTATTCCCATCCTATTCATGTATTTGTCAAGATGCCCCTTAAACGTCACACAGGCCCACTCTCAATTCCCCAACACAAAAGACTTGAATAGAAACACATTGTCACATTTAAAAGCCACAACAGATGATTTAAGTGTAGAAACTCCTTGTTATGGATGTACATCCAGTGTCATTCTGCAGTAATAATCTCCCACAACGTCAATGTGATCATCACACTGCTAATCTTTTGTTGGGAGAATTAGTTGAGGGTGGACTATTGGCAAGCAGATAACTCTTTGCTCTTTTTATACTATCATGGGGTCTTTTGCATGTAGCTGAGCGATCAAATCAGGCAAATGGAACCCAGGGACAGAACATCCAAACCCAATGTTCACCTTACAATAAATCATCTTTTATAATGAGACAACGAGGACAGAATTGAGCTATGTGTGAATGAATTTTCACACAGAATAACCATTAGTAATGTAAGAATTTGAATAGTCAGGAGCTGTTCCCAATCCACGTGGTTCCAAATATAAACTGACAAAATCAGCTGTACCTGGACAGTTTTAAACCCGGATTTGACAGTTAGTGTGAGGTCTCTTCCAAGATTATTTGAATGCAATGACTGATGAGACACATTGCTGACAGTAATCTTCTGTACACCTCCAGTAACCACTAGGTTTTGATTTATTGTTCCCAAGGTTGCTCTTCCTGCCCCCAAGGCTCTGCTTCTTGCATTAGCTTGTAGCAGCTGCGGATTGGAGTCTTTCTTGCACCTCTTCCAGGGTAAATGAAGCCAGAATCTTCACCACCTTCTCACGGGATCTGCAACCCTTCAAAAGAATAGGAGTTTGAGAATAGCATTGTGCAGGAGGAAAGGCAAGAATCATAGACAATATGGAACATTAAACGGCCAGCTACTTAACCAGATAGTACACTGAAAATACAAGAATTGCAATGTGTCAACCTCAATAGCCAAAGAAAAATGAAACCCATCAAACAGAAGGTTAAATTTGGTCAATCTCCCCCATCTCCGCGTAGCTGGTGAAAATGGGTGGTCGCTGGGTATAGAACCTGCTTACTGGTGTTCTGGAAACACAGGTGAACATTCTGGCCAGTCAGCTGTCATTGGAGTGCAAGATCACGGTGTGAGGGATTGTGTGTTAAATCTGTAACGGGCCACAGTATAATATCAGCTCATACCCACTGTGTCTTTCACAAGTGGAGGATCTGGAAGGTGCTGTCTGAAAGGGCGGTGGAAGCAAATTCAATCACAACTTTCAATGGGTAGCACAGTGGTTAGCACTGTTGCTTCACAGCGCCAGGGTCCCAGGTTCGATTCGCGGCTTGGGTCACTGTCTGTGCGGAGTCTGCACGTCCTCCCCGTGACTGCGTGGGTTTCCTCCGGGTGCTCCGGTTTCCTCCCACAGTCCAAAGATGTGAGGTTAGGTGGATTGACTGTGCTAAATTACTCAGTGTCCAAAAAGGTGAGCTGGGGTTACTGGGTTATGGGGATAGGGTGGAGATGTGGTTTAAGTAGGGTGCTCGTTCCAAGAGCCAGTGCAGACTCGATGGGCCGAATGGCCTCCTTCTGCACTGTAAGTTCTATGATTCTATGAGGGGGACTGGACAAATATTTGAGGGGAGAAATTTGGAAGTCAATTAGGCACCTCCTTCAAAAAGCAGGTATGGGCATGATGGGAGCAATAGCCTCCTTCTCTGCTTTATCATTCTATAATTCTAAGTGCCCAAAGTTGGCTTGTTGTGTTACAGGAATGTGGTGGTCAATTGAAGGTGAATCTTGATTCAAAAGGAACGTTCCTCTGTCTGGCTGACATCATTCAGTCTTCTCTCTTTTCAAATGTTGAAGAACCGGTCTGAATTTTTGACAGTTTTGTTTTTACTGACCATGGACGATCTGGAACAAAACCACCTGCCCAGTTTCCTGTCCAGCGCAGGCTTGTGAAATGAGAAGTCAAGATGAGAAAATAATTGTGCATATGGTGGAGAAACTCAAACGGATATTTTTTTGAAAGTAAGAACTGTACAATAAATATATTACAGTGTAAATAATTACATTAGTGTGTGAGAGATTGTACAATGGACCACACAGTGTGACAACATGATATTCTGTACATCATTCATCATACATTGGAGCCCCACAATCTCACACTCTAAGAAAGAAATGACAGGTGGAGGGGCTAGAAGCTGGTTAAATCATCACAGGAAAACCTTAGTCAACCCCCCTCAGCAGAGCCTGGATACGAAGTGTCTCTGGGCTGACAACATACCTTGTCCAGGATAACTTCACTTTTCTTTAATCCCAGTACCTTGGCCAGATAACGAACCAGTTCTGCATTCGCCTCCCCATCGGTTGGAGGAGCCGCAATAGCCACGCCAACTGCTCCTTCCGACACATCTACAGGACACAAGGGTAAGAATCACCATCACTGGTATTCACCCAGTGATTTACTGGAGGCTAGGGTCAGAGAAACACTGCAAGGTTCTGAAAAAGTCACAATGCACAACAACCAAACTCAGACAAGCTCCAAAGATCAAATAAGCCCAACACTGTGTTACACTATATAAAATATAAAGTGCACAGGTTATCAGCTACTCCAGCAGATTCTTGTTTCATGTGATCCAAAGTGAGAGGGTTAGCTTTGCATTAGAAGTGATTAGTGTGCGGTAAAATCAGTTCTGTTACCCAGCTGTTTGACAATATAAAGCATTGCGGGGAATTCCTCTGACACACCCTGCCCATGACAGTAAAGGCCAGTGTTACTGGCTTTTTACTGTACCTGTGATGCAGATGTATAATGGGAACATCGATTCAGCTTACCCGTTACAGCATTCTGTTTAGCTCCAGGTTTGGCGTGAATGACAACCAAAACAGAACCATCCTTATCAAATTTCACAGGTCCCTGAGCTGCCTGTGGCAGTTTTGCAGAGTTCTTCACCTTCTTCTTACTCTGAAACAGAATTGAGACAACTGTCACAAAGTGTGATTCCACCTGGTGGTGGAGTCCGTTATGACACTGTCCTTTTAATGTGGGACGAGTGGGTTAAGAGCCTGCTCTGAATTACAGGTTCAAACTGAAATCAGATATCTTATATTTTGAAACAATGACAGCTGTAAGTGGACAAACAATCCTACAATAAAATATAGGCGGGTTTGCCACCAGATGCCAAAGTCTTGGTGTATGGCACAAGGAAAAACAGGTCTAAAATTGCACTGTACAAATTATTTTAACTATTGTGCCTTCAATATCTAGTTGGTGTAGATGTGCTTGCCTTTCAATTCTCTCTCTCAATGTGTTCGAGATTTCCTGACACCAGTCCATTGTCAATTTCTGGTTTACATACTGCACAAGTAACTCGAGTTGCTCCCAGTGAAAGCTACATGTGACAGGTGATGTGAGTAGCATGATTACATGTTTTCTGAAGCAACATTCCCAGAGTGTGAGTGACGAATGTGATATAAAATAGTTACTTTAAAGATATTAGTTACTGTAATGTAGATATAGGCCGGTCTGATTCTGTTAGTTCACAGACAAAGGATTTCAGAACGCATGGCAAAGCAAGGGGGAGGGGTGTCCAGCTAAGGAGGAGAAAAGGATGCTGGGTAATAGGAGGCCAGAGGAAGGGATGAGAAGTGAGCCAATCAGGATGTATGGCCAGGTCAGGAGGGGTATAGGATGACCTATGGGAATCGTGTATGTGAAACTTGATGCCATTTGAATGTATTTGCAGAAATCTCTTTGTCTCCTTCTTCATTCGTTTCCCAGGGGTCCAGGAGACTGGTTCTGTGTCCTGTGTCTGTGTGAAACGAGTCAGACTTGCAAGTCAAATAAAATAACTAATGCTATGTCTGCAAATCCATCTCGAGTTTTATTGAGGCCATACTGATGGGTAAAGAAATTTATATTTTGTCATTTGGTGCAGGAAACCCGGGATTTCTCCAGACGGTCATCGGCCAGCTGCGAACTCAGAATTAGACTGATATTGGACAAAGGAGAGTGGAAAAGGGGCCCACAATGTATAGCTTGAAAATGACCGCGCATTGATTTTTCCCCTCTTCTTATCGTTTGATTAGTCTGGTCACTCGCGGTTGGTACGGAAAGATCGTCTCGACGAAATCAAAGGTCAGTCTGGGGATTAGAAATTTAATTGATGGGATTTCATATTTGTTGATTCGGTTTTGGGTTAGATTTTCGGATTGATGCAACATCTAAAAAAGATGGTTTAATTCCATGTGTGAGTTCTGATTCAGTTTTGGGTTAGGTGCTGGGATTGATGCAACATCTAAAAAAGATGGTTCAATTCCATGTATGAGTTCCGATTCGGTTTTTGGTTAAGTTTTGGGATTGATGCAACATCTAAAAATGATGGTTCAATTCCATGTGTGAGTTCTGATTCGGTTTTGGGTTAGGTTTTGGGATTGATGCAACATCTAAAAAAAAGATGGTTTAATTCCATGTGTGAGTGTTTTAAATCTATAGTTGATTCAGCTAAAATTGTACCCTTGGACTGTAGTGGCGAGAAACGATAAATTTTAAAACAAACTGGATGCTGCATGTTAGTTAAAGCAGAAGTCTCTCAAAGGGTTAACAGCAGCTTGAGATAACAGGCAGCTTGTGGTGTAATTGGATACCTTTTCTTCGAGTCAGTGAACTCCAGCAAAGTTACGTTTTGAATTAATTAAAGGAAACTAGTGGGTTTCTCCACCTCTTTGATAAAAGTTTATTATTTTCGAAAGCAATTGATTGAAATTGCCAGAATCTTAAGTTTTACTTACTTGAAATAATGTTTATCTCATTTTATTTGTGAATTAATAGAAACTTAAAGAAACTCACTGACACCATTTTAAAAAGTGTAAATCTGGAGATGACAGTTGACTTTGCTCCGGTATAAATCACCACAGCTCCCTCATTGATAGCAGCCAACATTTTTGTGAATGTAAGAAAAACTTGTTAAAAGAAATATTGTTAAGATAAAGAATTAATTAAGTTGTAAAAGTTATACAAGTTTGTGTTAAGCAAATCGTAAATTTAGTTCTGAGTTGAGATCAGAGCTAAGCTTGCAGGTTGCAGTAATTCAATTTGAATTTTCAAACATTTTAAGTTTTAAAAGAACACTGTTAGAACCTTTTCAATAATTTTGCCAAGTAGCAAAAATTGCCATTGGTTATAAATAGGCAAATAAAAAAATAAATAATAATAATAAAAAAGAAAGAGAGCCAAAGTATGAAAGCTAAAGAGTTAATTAGATTATGGAGACAATATTGTCAACATGAGAGGGATAAGATCATGCTATTAAGTTGGCAAGAAAATGCCCTTAAAATGGGGATTCCAATTAGGGAAGGGGAAAAAAAATAAAAATAAAAACAAAAACAATGGTCTACGTAATTCAATGGCTGGCCTTGCATTGACAGAGACAGAGGATGAAGATTTTGAAAATTTGACAAGGTCGGCTAGGGTTCCGACTGCACCAGTAGCATTGTCTGCACTAATTCCAGAACCACCAGAGTATCATAATTTATATCCAGTCACTGCTCCCCAGATTCAAATCATGCCAGCCTCTCCAGCCCCTTCGGTACCATCTTCACTGTCTGAGCGAGAAGGGGGGCTCTGTTCCACAAGCCCAATTAGCTCTAGGACCCGATCTCGGACAGCGAGAGAAGGGCCTGATCCTATCCAGAAACAATCACGCATACCACCTAAATCCCTTCAGACCGATAAGGAGGGACAGAAAAGTCCGAGAACAGGGAAAGGATAGGGATGACTCTGAGGAGCTGGCGCTCCCTCTAGTGACAGGGAGGCACGTCGAAGTCTTGGAAGAGCCAGAGGAAGCAGCTAGAGTGCCCCCTGGCGAGACTCTGAGACAGTTGCCGATTAGGAAAATACCAAACCCTGACGCTGTGACGGCGGCGGCCCAGCCCACAATAGACGTTTATTTCCCATGGAGACCCAGTGAGATGATGGCTATTATGGCTGCAATCCCAGACAGAAAAAATCTCCTGCTGCTTTCGTGGATCATCTGAGAACTACCATCTCAGCTTATCAAACTGATTATAGGGACCTCTGGGTCCTAATCCAGCAGCTTTTAACCCCAGCAGCGCACCGCAGTTACCTCAACCACTTGAATTATGCTAGCCATGCCGCACTTCACCAAGCCCATGCGTTGGACGATGATAGACGGACACAAATCCTGAATGCGTTGAATAACACATTTCAAAAGCCCATAAACATCTCTGCTATCTTAGACCTCAAACCTAAAAAGGCTGAAGAGCCAGAAGAATTTCTGGAACATTTTAATGAAATCTACCGTGGGCAGTCAGGCGACTTGCCATATCAAAATGGTCAGAATTCCCCTCAATATTGTGTTATGTTAATGCATTGCCTACCTCGTTCCGTGGCTACTGCCGTGAAATGTAATAACATGAATTGGACAGAGAACGACCCTTCCCAGATGGCCAGGGCAGTCAGATTTTATTGGAAGGAGGGTGTAGGCCAGGAAGGAGGCTCAGTTACAAAGGTTAAGACTGAGTATGTAATGAAAAAGGATGATCTGAGACCCCAACCAGCGGCAGAAACGGTGGCTTACCAGCTGGAACCCCAATATTGTGACTTTGGGTGGGTGGATCAACACGGGGGAGGATATCAAACCCACCCAAATGGACCCTCAGCTCCTCTTTATGGCCCACCGTATGTACCAACAGCTTTACAACCGCCGCCCCCTCTGAGGGGCCATTGGTCTACTGGGAGAAGAGGACGGGGCAGATATAGAGGGAGCAATGCATGTTTTAATTGCGGCCGTGCAGATCACTGGCAACAGGAATGCCCCTTTAAAAGACGGGCAGCAGAAGGAGACTACCCGACCCAAAGGAGGGGGTACCCACCAAGGGGAGGACAGACGAGGTACACTGACTTCTCCCAGGCAAACCCTTTCCCAACACAGGATTGTCTAGCTAATTTAGTCATAAGGACTCTCCAATCGGACAGGGAACCTATTATCTCTCTGCAGATAGGAGATCAACATCACCCATTTGTAATCGACACTGGAGCAGCCATGTCTTCAGTGCAATCAGAACTTCGACTACCACTATCTGACCACACGCAGCATTTGTCGGGGTTCCAAGGACAGGTGTGTGAGTATCCTATTTCTGAACCTGTGACAGTCACTTACGAGAATAAGTCTGCAGATCATCAGTTTGTAGTGACTACTGGATTGGACTGTAACTTGTTGGCCCGAGATTTACTGTGTATCTTCCAGCTACAGCTAGAGTGCAGAGACGAAGGGGTAACGGTTCAATCATGGAGGATGAGACAACAGTGCTATATTTCTATCACTCCCCTGTGGTGGACGTTAGACATTGAACATTCACTGCATCACGTTACCCTGGCCTATGACAGAACCGGACAAAACAGGGAGTTGGAGGACAAATACCGGCCGTTAATTGGGACCGAATGGCCAGTCAAGGTTACAGCCACAGTCACGGGAAAAGAAGGTACAGCCGATTTTGTAACAATACCACCACATTTATGGCCACAGTCAGCTTCCGTAGGCCCTCATATTACACGTCAGGTCCACGACCAGTACCATGCCAAGGATCTGGGGCCTATGGGAAGGGTAGGCAGTGGCTACCAAACATCGCTGTCTATACAAAGCTGCTGACGCCTTACACTAGGGAAGGGGGGAATTTTACTCTCACCACCGAGGCACTCGAAGCCTTCCGTTGCCTGAAGTAGGCCTCGTTACAAGCACCGGCCCTTGGGAGGCCCTTGTACGACCGACCGTTCCAGATATACTGTACTGTTCTGGAAGGATGTTCAACAGCGGTACTCACCCAGCAACATGGGGACAAGCACCGGCCCGTAGCATATTACTCTTCCAAACTCGACCCAGTGGCGATGGGCCACCTTGTTTGCACCCAGATCTTGGCAGCAATTTACAATAGTTTGCAGGCTGCTGCCAATATCACTCTCCAACAGTATATTACGGTGTATAGCTCCCACTCGGTCATCGCACTATTGGGACAACTGCAGACTCAGCATCTTACCGCAGCTCGTCAGAATAGGTATGAAATATACCTTCTGAACAATCAACGTCTGATATTTAAATACTGTACCACTATCAATCCAGCCTGTTTTCTTAGCGGTCCCCCTGTCCATGAGGACGCACCTGGTCACGACTGTTTAGCCTTGATTCAGGAAACTACCACAATAAGGGACGATCTGAGTGATATTCCGTTAGAACAACCTGACATGATTATGTGTGGTCAAATAGCCCACCGGGGTTTAGTTAATGACCTACTGCAGGCCCTCCTTATGCCCGCACAGATTTCCATCATTAAATGCACTGCCCATACAAACGGTAAGACCTCAGTTGACGTTGGTAATGAACAAGCAGATTGTGCAGCGCGGACAGCCGCGCAAATTCAGCAAGTGATGGTGCCTAAAATGTTAGGTCAGTCTAAACGTTCTGCAATAAATAGGTCTGCCTCTGACAAGCCAACGCCAACCATCCAAGACGTCATAAGGTGACAGGAGGACGCTCCTGAGAGTGATAAATAAATGTGGAAACGGTTAGGTTGTACATATGATTCTGTTTCCCCTTTATGGACCACGCCAGCACATCAGACTTGTATGTCTGATGTACTTGCTTTATGGGTCGTTGAATGTGTACACTTTGCAACTCATTGTGGGGCTCGGGGGACTAGTGATTTGTTGCTGGACACTTGGTGGCACCCTAAAATGCAGGGGTTGGCCAAGAGTATCAGCAATCGGTGTTTGATTTGTCAGCAATATAACACCGGCAAAGGTATCCCTTGTGGTATGGGGCAAACCCCGTTGCCCAATGGTCCCTTTGAGATGCTCCAAATGGATTACATTGAGTTAGACAGGTGTCAATGTTATACATATGTTTTGGTCATTGTGGAGGTGTTCAGCAGATGGGTTGAGGCGTATCCGACTATCGATAATAAAGCTGCTACTGTGGTTAAAGTTCTGATGAGGGAAATCATTCCCCGGTACGGTATACCAGCTCAGTTGAGTTCTGATAACGGGCCTCATTTTTTTGGACAGATTAACCTGCCTCCCTTCCCCAGCGCTATTTTACAGGTGTGGAGCATGATGGGGTGGCTACGCACCGCCTGTGTAATCTTCGGCCTCACCTCGCTTGGAGTGACATCGGGGACGGACATGGAAAAGGGACATATTATCTACATTTGTAACCCCAACCAAACTACAAGGATATTTTGTTTATGCAGAGGTGATGTTCTTCGCTGCCCCCATATACGAGGGCATGGTATCGACTCAGGGAAGGTCACCAGGATAACGGACAATGCAGGACTCATGAAGCAATTGCACCGGTCCCGGCGATGGGACGGGAACATTACATGGACATTGCCTTGTTTTTGGAGCACATGTAAATTTGATTTTGGGATGTGTTAAGATTGGTGCCATAAAGGTAAAATCAGACCGTCAGGAGAGGGTAGGAAGAGGTTGTGAGAGAGAGAGGGGGACTAGAGAGAGGATGGGGCGTGTAAGGAGGGGAGTACTAGAACGTAGGTTATCAGGAGATACACTTAAGTCATTTAGGACCCAGACTGAGGAAAACCCGGGTAGTATGAATCTCTTCTACCAGATTTACCACCGCTTGTATGGCAGGGGACAGGTTGTCTGCTACCCGAACCCCGCAGCGGTGTCTAGGTTATTTTCTGTTTCACCGCTTTGGGGCACTCCCCAAACGGTGGTTCATTGTCAGCATTCCGAGCCACCGCCCGAGCAAGTCACTCTTCCTTACGATCTGGGTTCAGCACCACCGGCTATTTGCCTTCCCCTTCCTCGGGATAATTCCCACTCACAGTATGATAGGCTGCAACGGTGGAGGGCGTACATTCCTAGCCACTTCACTCCCAATAGGGACTCCCGGTCGTACGAGAATTGTTTCAGCAGTGACGGGTACGGCTGTTTGCTGGTAGAGGTGGAAACAAATATAACATGTCTGTTCCCCACCTGTACGGACAGGAGGTGTCATATCACCCAGGCGTCTGGCAAATGCGTTTGTTACAACACCACTTGCGTTCCATTGAACGCCGGCCTCCAGCTCCTTTGTGGCTGGGCGAATGTCTCTCATATCACTGTTGGGACTAGGGCTTTCCGCATTGCTAGGCGGCCCGAATGGGCGTTCCGAAGCTGGATAAACTGGGCTACTGGGGGATCCCTACGCAACTGATATACTGATTGTGATGCTAGCCTGTACACGGAGCAAGGATACTACTTTTTATTTAATAGCACAGCGACCAATGTCACCCCCATTTCCCCGCCAAATTGCTATTGGGACTCTAGTCCCTACCACAGTCCCCTGCCCCTCGGCGTGGATGCTGCATAATCAGTTAGCACGCAGGGAAGTCTCAGCTGAATTCTGCGAGAACTGGAAAAAACCTCAGGTTCTCGCACCCAACCGGGGCCACTCAGCCGGGTGGGGAATTCTGAGCGTCTTGACACTGGGAGGTGTGGGGGGTTCCTTGGCGATAGGAATTATTTTATTTGTGGCCTTACCATCTTGGGAAATGAAACCTTGGGAGCCCTTGGGGCAATAACCAAGGAATTGTCTCAGCTGCAGTTGTTTGCAATGCAGAACCGGTATGCTCTTGACTATCTTCTGGCCCGTGAGGGTGGGGTATGCGCCATAGTGCAGGGCAAGTGTATCATGGGAGTTCAAGACCTAACCGCTAACATCACTAAATTTATGGATCGCATATGGGATCACCTGGACGGAATGCAGGATCCTGGCTCTTGGGGTAACTGGGGATTTGGAGGTTGGAAGGACTGGTTGATAAATATGGCCATGTATTTAGCGGTGGCTGTTGGCTGCATCTTTGAGGGCCTGGCCATCCTTAAATGCGTGATGGGTAGAATGCGGGATGCACTGGAACAGATCAACGCCCCTAGAATCTTGGCTGTTAAAATCCACAAGCGTGCAGCGGATGAAGGGGGCTACAACAGGAATTAGAAATGCAGCGCCGAATCTTTTTAGATGAGGGACCGTAGCTATGGATTGAATAGTTCGGTTATCATGAAATGATAAAAGGAGGGAATGACGAATGTGATATAAAATAGTTACTTTAAAGATATTAGTTACTGTAATGTAGATATAGGCCGGTCTGATTCTGTTAGTTCACAGACAAAGGATTTCAGAACGCATGGCAAAGCAAGGGGGAGGGGTGTCCAGCTAAGGAGGAGAAAAGGATGCTGGGTAATAGGAGGCCAGAGGAAGGGATGAGAAGTGAGCCAATCAGGATGTATGGCCAGGTCAGGAGGGGTATAGGATGACCTATAGGAATCGTGTATGTGAAACTTGATGCCATTTGAATGTATTTGCAGAAATCCCTTTGTCTCCTTCTTCATTCGTTTCCCAGGGGTCCAGGAGACTGGTTCTGTGTCCTGTGTCTGTGTGAAACGAGTCAGACTTGCAAGTCAAATAAAATAACTAATGCTATGTCTGCAAATCCATCTCGAGTTTTATTGAGGCCAGACTGACGGTTAAAGAAATTTATATTTTGTCATGAGCATCATCACTTTTCAACACAAACTTAAAGATACAATATTATTAACATGCAACACGAGGATGCTGATATAAAGTACCCCAGAAAGTAACTAAAGGTCAATTCATTTTCTTTATATGGGATACTCACTGCTGTTTCAGAAGTCATATTCCAGAATTTTATTTATAATTAAGCTGATAGCCTTCTGGAGTAAGCCAAATTGTTTTACTATCAAAAATCAATCTCCTGCAGCAAACAACTGAAAATCAAAACTAAGTGAAGGTAAAGGAGAGTTAGAGTTAAGGATGCTTACACGAAATGGCAACTTGTTTGCATTGCTCCTTTAACAGGATAAAATAGTTGACATTTCACAGGAGCAACTATCAACAAAGTTGACATTAAGCCACATAAGATATTAGGATTAGAGACCATAAAGAGGTAGATTTTAAGGAGTATCTTAAAGGCGGAGGTAGAAAGGCAGAGCTTTAGGGAGGGAATTCCAGTGCTAATGGCATGGCTGCCGCCAATGGTGCAGCGAAAGGAAACTGGGGCTGGCATGACAATATTCAGTTCTTCCTGGACCCAGTCTGGTCTCAGTCAAAGGCTAAGTCAGATTGTAGGTATTGATTTATTTTATTTCAAGCAGCTTGCAAGCTCCACTCACTCTCATAAAAGGCAGGAGACAACATGTCTCTTGAAACTTCCAGAGCGAGTGAGACAAAGGAAGCACAGCATCTGGTTTCACACACACGTGGATTCAGCATCGAGTTTCACATACCCACGACCAAATAAGGTAACGGTGACAAATACAAGATTGTCATAGGTCTTTCTCACACATTCCTTGACCTGGCCATATAAGCTGACCCTGGGGCCCCTTTCACTCAGCATCCTCTGCACAAAGAACTAATGGCTGCCCATCGCCATCTTCATGCTTTGCGAAATCCCAGTTACAGGCAATTACAGACTGCCCCCCATTTTTTCCAGCCTAAGCTAGAGATGTTTAAAAGTCCGCTAACCAAACTCCTTATTCTACTGTAGTAAGATTTTACTCCTAACTTGGCCTAACTACCCATCATGCCTTTCTGTTCATTTCCTCATTCCCTCCTGGGTCTGGGTTACGCTATACCTCCGTGCAAAGCAGGTGGAGAACAAGCACGTTATATTTTCTTCCACCTCTGCCACGAGGGTCTCTATTGGTAGAGAAATGTTTGGGTAGGTATTCCCCGATGTTCAAAAAGTGTGCTAACAATTCGCCAGACCAATCTCAGTCCAAATTTGGATTTTGGTTAGGCATACAACTCCCAATGTCCATTATAAACATCCCCGGGTTAATAACCTGTATCAATGTCTGGTCAGAAAGACCGTCCCGCAATTCATTACATTCCGTACATAAACACCTCATCACATTTTTACAGCCACTGGCACTCCGTCCGGGTTCCTTCTGGTTTGATGGTCGCCAGTAACGGGATGTCATCTTGGTGAGCGGTGATGGGCCGAGTCTATCGGCATCATCCGAGCCATAGTCATCTTACAACACATATTAAGGCATCCAATGATGACACAATATACAATTATAATAATAAGTATTATCAATCCATGCATCAGGTAAAACCCCATGACCGAGCTATGAGAGCTAACTCTGAGCTGAATCCTGCTTTAGGATTTATATCCCCCTTCTAGTTGTACTGACTAGCAGATATCCCTGATCCTTGTCATGTGTGTGTATATGTCGTGATTTGTAAACTGTGCACGGAAATCAACTGTAAGTTCATCCATCCCGCAGACCAGTGTCGATAGACTCTTTGTATTGTTCTTGCCTCAAGTCCAATCACCGTGAACCATAGCTGTCGCTACTCAGGAAGGTAACACAATAGCTATATCCGTGTGTTCCACTACCTCCAAGGCATCTGACTACCTTGGGGTAGCAGCACCGTAAAAGCTTCCTCATGTCCCTTAGAAACAGCACACAACTCAGTCCATCAGCGACCAAAAAGGTTTTTATCCCTCACTGGTTTTCTTTTTGGAAGTGCTTTCCGTTTCTCATTGGAATGGTAAATTATGATATCATGTACTATCCACTGATTATCTTGCTTTATGAATTGCAGAAGCTTCAATCGATCCTGTTTCTATTCCTGACTTCCTCACACTAACGTCTAACATTGTACTGAACCATGTAGTCTGCCAGCCCTGGTTTACATGAGACAATACTCAGTTTTCTTCAAATCCCTTTTGTCCGTTATCATTTTCCTTCCAGCATGGAGTGTATACTTGCCATTATTTGTTGTGGTTTTTTAAAAACTTTGCAATAACACTACTTGCACATTTAATACAGTCAACTTTTGGGGTTACAACCTAATTGAATCCATACATAACAGTCCCTAACAACTTACAGGACATTTGTCTGTAATAACTATTACACTCTCCAATGCAATATTGTTTGCTGCAGTGGTTACAAATTTCCCGCCGTGGCATCAAGCTGCCAAGATTCCTAAACTATTGGCATTTAAAATGCGGGGGTTCCTCGTCCTCCTTAACTTTACTACCATCCGTATATACCACCCAAGCATTTACCAACTCTGTTCTGCTAACTGATTAATCAAGTTTCTGTCCCTCTTTAATGTGATGTATAAACATTAAGGCAGGGTTTAAAAGAATGCTTTCCCATCTTTTCCATCGAGCTGTATTCGCGCCTTGCTGGCAACCCTGTCTCTTGGTCAACTCTTGTCAATTCTAAAAATTCATTTGTGACATGAACTTTCTTTCCGGCTGATAAATTTTCAACCTCTGCTATCCTTTTTGTTATTGCTGCCAAACATTTTGCAATGTCCGAAACGTTTGTTCAGCCCTTGACCAATTACCTGTCAATGTTTGATAGGTGTCTGAATACTATGATTAACAAGCACCGTACCATATCCATTTGCGTACAAATCAAATTTAATGCCCAAATCGTCCTCTTCATGTCTCATGACCCAGATGTTGCTACAGCTGTTTTTAACTGGTCCAAACTCCTCTGTGCTTCACTGCTCCACCTAAAATCCCCTTTCAAAGTTTCATAAATGGATCTAGCATAAAGACTAAAGTCTTCCACTATTGGTCTCAAATACCCCCAAATTCCCATGATTTGCTAAACCCCGTTTCGTGAAACGGGCGCTGTGATTCTAGCAGATTTCTCTCTCATCCCAACACTGGCTTCCCCCCTGCCTTGACACTGACTACCCTAGATAATCGACCTCGCTCCTGCCAATCTGGCATGTCTTTAACCCTATCTTAAATCCTGCTTCATTAAGTGTTTTAATAATTTTGGTCACCCTTTCAACATGTCCCCCCCTGATCATCATCTCCAATTAACACATCATCAATATATACTAAAGCCAAATCATCTTTAGTCAGCTCCCTTATTATTGCCTGAAAGTGGTCTGGGGAATTAACATATCCTTGTGGCAATTTACAGTATACGTAATGTTTAGTGCCAAAGGTAAATGCTGTCTTTTCCCTGCTGTCTGGGTCTAACGGAACACTCCCGAATCCGCTGGCTAAATCTGTACTAGTTAAATAAGTTTTGCCTGCCACCTTCTCCAATGTAGTTTGTGGATTTATTAAATAACGTTTATCCTTCTCTTTCTTTTTTGTGACCTTATTTAATGCTTTGTAATTCGTTACCATTCTAAATGTACCAGCAGGCTTCTAACTACCTGAAGTGGGCTATTCGTCGAGGCATATGTGACTTTTTGAATGATTCCATGCGATTCTAACTCTTTGATCACTATCTCCAGCTCGCATTTGGCACCTCAGGTCAAGGGCTATTTCTTTTACAGCCTGTATCGTCTCCCTGGATTGTGTGCTGGAATTGTGTGCTGATTAACCCTGTATCATTCTTTCTATTGCTAGGTTTGCTTTCCTTATTTCCTCTACATTATCAATTGGTTTTAATATCTTAATTTTTGGTATTTCTGCATCTATTTTTATTCATCTATCCCTGAAATCATACATTACAGCGCAGTACAGGCCCTTCAGCCCTCGATGTTGCGCCGACCTGTGAAACCACTCTAAAGCCCATCTACACTATTCCCCTATTGTCCATATGTCTATCCAATGACCATTTGAATGTCCTTAGTGTTGGCGAGTCCACTACTATTGCAGGCAGGGCATTCCATGCCCTTACTACTCTCTGAGTAAAGAACCTACCTCTGACATCTGTCTTATATCTATCTCCCCTCAATTTAAAGGTATGTCCCCTTGTGCTAGACATCACCATCCGAGGAAAAAGGCTCTCACTGTCCACCCTATCCAATCCTCTGATCATCTTGTATGCCTCAATTAAGTCACCTCTTAACCTTCTTCTCTCTAACGAAAACAGCCTCAAGTCCCTCAGCCTTTCCTCCTAAGATCTTCCCTCCATACCAGGCAACATTCTGGTAAATCTCCTCTGCAACCTTTCCAATGCTTCCACAACCTTCCTATAATGCGGCGACCAGAATTGCACGCAATACTCCAAATGCGGCCGCACCAGAGTTTTGTATAGCTGCAACATGACCTCATGGCTCATAAACTCAATCCCTCTACCAATAAAAGCTAACACACCATACGCCTTCTTAACAACCCTCTCAACCTGGGTGGCAACTTTCAGGGATCTATGTACATGGACATCGAGATCTCTCTGCTCATCCACACTGCCAAGAATCTTACCATCAGCCCAGTACTCTGTCTTCCTGTTATTCCTTCCAAAATGAATCACCTCACACTTTTCTGCATTAAACTCCATTTGCCGCCTCTCAGCCCAGCGCTGCAGCTTATCTATGTCCCTCTGTAACTTGTAACATCCTTCCGCACTGTCCACAACTCCACCGACTTTCGTGTCATCTGCAAATTTACTCACCCATCCTTCTACGCCCTCCTCCAGATCATTTATAAAAATGACAAACAGCAATGGCCCCAAAACAGATCCTTGTGGTACACCACTAGTAACTGGACTCCAGTCTGAACATTTCCCATCAACCACCACCCTTTGTCTTCTTCCAGCTAGCCAATTTCTGATCCAAACTGCTAAATCACCCTGAATCCCATGCCTCTGTATTTTCTGCAGTATCCTACCATGACGAACCTTATCAAACGCTTTACTGAAATCCATATACACCACATCAACTGTTTTACCCTCATCCACCTGTTTGGTCACCTTCTCAAAGAACTCAATAAGGTTTGTGAGGCACGATCTACCCTTCACAAAACCGTGTTGACTATCTCTAATCAAATTATTCCTTTCCAGATGATTATACATCCTATCTCTTATAAACCTTTCCAAGATTTTGCCCACAACAGAAGTAAGGCTCACTGGTCTATAGTTACCGGGGTTATCTCTACTCCCCTTCTTGATCAAGGGGACAACATTTGCTATCCTCCAGTCTTCTGGCACTATTCCTATAGACAAAGATGACTTAAAGATCACGGCCAAAGGCTCAGCAATCTCCTCCCTAGCTTCCCAGAGAATCCTAGGATAAATCCCATCCGGCCCAGGTGACTTATCTATTTTCACACTTTCCAGAATTGCTAACACCGCCTCGTTATGAACCTCAAGCCCTTCTAGTCAGATTCTCATTTCCTGATACTGCAATTAATACTCCTAATCTAAGCTCCGGTCCCATATCTTTATTCCCTAAAACTTCGTCTGCAATGTAGTTCACATTCTAAACTTCATTTATTCTGCTAGTGACTTTCTTGCAACTCAGCAGGCACTAGGACCCGGTGGAGCTGTGCCATATCACTTCCACCGACTACCTCCTAATACTGGTCTCATTGGTCCCCGTGTTTCTAGCCCCTTACTGCCACAATGCCCCTCTCCACTATCCCAATATAACACGAGGGCATGTTTTAATTAATTTTTCCTTGAAAGCGGTATCCTGCTACAGTCCCCATTCTACCTGCTCTCGGGACTGCTTACCCCCCTGGTGTCAGTGCTTGCAGCATCCCCTCAAGTTCTAAGTGCTTATACGCCAAGGCCCTACAGTAGTCGCATAGTCCCCAGTACTTGCCTAACCCCGCTTACGGTTTGGGGTTTGAGCATCTCTAAAATGGCCTTCTTCCTTTCTACTGGGATCTTCCTTTCCCCCCGTGTAATCTTAAAATAAAGTTAAAAATCCATAGTCTTTGCTATATGAAAATCCCCGAATCTTAAATTTGATGTGTAGTGAGTTTACAGAGAAAATACTGAAATCTCTACAAATTTTGGAGCACAGAACAAAAATGTTTTAGATGTAGGTACATCATGGCTGCCTCTAACAAAGGAGCCCATGAACCCAACCCACACCGAATGCCTGGTCTTCGCATTTCAATTTTAAATTCCTTTGTTCTCTCCCCCTTTTTTTTAAGCATCAAGACTATGCCGAGTTCAACTAATCATTTACAAATCCCAATTTAAACATTTTGATTTTGCTTTTTGTTTATTTCCCGAGAATTGTGTACTAAATAACTTCCACAATGTTAATCATTATTACTGATTTTCTAAAGAACTTTCAAATACTTACCCCATTTTAAATCTCACTTTAACTGCCCCTGTATACCTCCTAATTGGTGTGCAACTTCGTTTTGCAAAACATATTTTAAAAAACTAGGAATACCAGAGGAAGTTGACAAATTCTTATTAAACACACACACTTATTCATCCACCGAGATCTCCACTCAAACAAAAGGAATTCAAAGCATTATACTTACATTCATTTCAACCAACTGGACAATAAAACTTTGAATTTACACAAAACACAACCTGTTTTTTTTTCTCTAGTCCAATACGGTTCTGAATTTTCCAAGTCTCTGGTTCCCCCCAGTGGCCATTCATGAAAATGAAATGAAATGAAAAATTGCTTATTGTCACAAGTCGGCTTCAAATGAAGTTACTGTGAAAAGCCCCTAGTCGCCACATTCAGGCGCCTGTTCGGGGAGGCTGGTACGGGAATTGAACCGTGTTGTTGGCCTGCCTTGGTCTGCTTTAAAAACCAGCGATTTAGCCCAGTGTGCTAAACCATCTCCCAACTGTTTCACTCATAAGACATATCTCCCATAAACAAAATCCAACTTTAGTCAATTCTAATTGTACGGATTTGAATTGTCTCCAGAACATTCCATCAGCGGTCTTAACTGAATTGTCTCTGTGACATTCCCTCAACCCGTTAAAGACCTTAACCGAATTAAAGTGTAATTCAATACAACCAATTTGAATTTTCAACCCACATGCACGGAACTGAACTATCACAGCGATACTGCCTGAATTGCTAACTGAATTATCGCCCGATATTCCCTCAATTCGCGTTTAACGTACCTCAGCCATACCTACATCAACTGAAATTAAGTTTTCTAATCCGCCAGACTGACCTTTGATTTCGTCGAACGATCTTACCCGACCATAGGCGAGTGACCAAACCCGCTTCGGACTACGAGGCAGGGGAAAACCGACGTGGTCCTTTCTAATCTACTCACACCGTGGGCCCATTTTCCTTCTCTCCATCCAAGGCTGGTTTAATTTTGATGTCGCGGATAGTCGGGAAGTCGCCCTCGAAATCCCACCACTGCCACCAAATAACGATATTGAGTTCTTCCTGGCCCCAGTCTGGTCTAAGTCAAAGGCTAAGTCGGATTGTAGGTATTGATTTATTTTATTTCAAATAGCTTGCAAGCTCCACTCACTCTGATAAAAGGCAGGAGACAACATGTCTCTTGAAACTTCCAGAGCGAGTGAGACAAAAGAAGCACAGCATCTGGTTTCACACACATGTGGATTCAGCATTGAGTTTCACATACCCATGGCCAAATAAGGTAACGGTGGCAAATACAAGATTCTCATAGGTCTTTCTCACACAATCCTTGACCTGGTCATATAAACTGACCCTGGGGGCCCCTCTTACCCAGCATCCTCTGCACAAAGAACCAGTTCTAATGGCTGCCCATCCCCCTCTTCATGCTTTGCACAGTTACAGGCAATTACAGACTGACCCCCATTTTCTCCAGCCTAAGCTAGCGATCTTTAAAAGTCCGGTAACCTAACTCCTTATTCTACTGTAGTAAGATTTTACTCCTGGCTTGCCCTAACTACCCATCATGCCTTTCTGTTCATTTCCCCAGGCAGAATTGGAGGTTCCAAAGATGGAAAGGGGGGAGCTGAAGGGATCTGAACACCAGGATGAGAATTTTAAATTTGAGACATTGTTGGTGTGGGAGCCAATGCAGGTCAGTGAACACGGGGGTGAAGGGTGGGGATTTGGCAAAACACTTTAATTTAGATTTGGATCGCGAAGCATTGTGTCACTAATGCTATTTTAGTACAGTGGGCTAAACAGCTGGCTTGTAATGCAAAACAAGGCCAGCAGCATGGTTCAATTCCCGTACCAGCCTCCCCGAACAGGCGCCAGAATGTAGCTACTAGGAGCTTTTCACAGTAACTTCATTGAAGCCTACTTGTGACAATAAGCGTATTTGTCCATGATAACTCTATATGTAAACAGTCACACCACAGCAACACCTCTGGTGAAAGGGTGTAATGACAGTGTGATATGTTTACATAAGGATTTCCATTAGAAATGCGGGCAATGGGTGACCTGAAACATCAGATGGTTAATAGTCTAAAGCTTTACAAACCTCTGTCCATCTAAATGTGGAAAGGACCCGCCCGGATCCCCCGCCACTTACCATGGCCATCTGTGTGGAGTTCCTCTCCCCGGGGCCCTCTGCCTGCGCTCCCGCGCGAATCGCCCTTAGCAGCGGCCAGGCGGCAGGAAAGAGCCGCTGAAAGCCTGGGCCTGCGCTGACGGCGGGAGCCGATAGTGAGAGCGTGAAGCCCAGCAGCCGAGTCCTTCTCATAAAGCAGTCCTTCCGGGCGGGCAGGGAGCCTCACCCAGGCGGCGCGGTCGCTTGGCAACAGGACGAGGCCGCGCCTCCCAGCCGGCACCGCGCCGCCGCGCATGTGCCCTCCCCAGCTGTCAATCACTGCTGGAGTTTGGAAACAGTCAGAGGTCTGACAAAAGGTTCAAGTACAACAGGTTTGTTTGCAATCACTGGCTTTCACTAGTTTGCAATCACTGGCTTTCACTAGTTTGCAATCAATAGCTTTCACTAGTTTGCAATCACTAACTTTCACTAGTTTGCCATCACTGGCGTTCACTAGTTTGCAATCACTAACTTTCACTAGTTTGCAATCACTAACTTTCACTAGTTTGCAATCACTGGCTTTCACAATCACTGGCTTTCACTAGTTTGCAATCACTGGCTTTCACAATCACTGGCTTTCACTAGTTTGCAATCACTAACTTTCATTAGTTTGCAATCACTAACTTTCACTAGTTTGCAATCACTGGCGTTCACTAGTTTGCAATCACTGGCATTCACTAGTTTGCAATCACTAGCTTTCATTAGTTTGCAATCACTAACTTTCACTAGTTTGCAATCACTGGCGTTCACTAGTTTGCAATCCCTAGCTTTCACTAGTTTGCAATCACTGGCATTCACTAGTTTGCAATCACTAACTTTCACTAGTCTGCAATCACCAGCTTTCACTACTTTGCAATCACTGGCTTTCCAATCACTGGCTTTCACAAGTTTGCAATCACTGACATTCAGTAGTTTGAAATCACTAACTTTCACTAGTTTGCAATCACTAACTTTCACTAGTTTGCAATCACTGGCTTTCACTAGTTTGCAATCACTAACTTTCACTAGTTTGCAATCACTTGCTTTCATTACTTTGCAATCACTGGCTTTCACTAGTTTCCAATCACTAACTTTCCCTAGTTTGCAATCCCTAGCTTTCACTAGTTTGCAATCACTTGCTTTCACTAGTTTGCAATCACCAGCTTTCACTACTTTGCAATCACTAGCTTTCCAATCATTGGCTTTCACTAGTTTGCAATCACTAGCTTTCCCCAGTTTGTAATCACTAGTGATTCCAAACAAACCTGTTTGACTTTAACCTGGTGTTGTAAGACTTCTTACCCCAGTCCAACACCGACATCTCCACATCAGAGTGTGGAAACAAACATTACACTTCATCCATTTAATGTGTTGAATGTTCCCACTCATCGTAACCGGTTAATTAACCCACCAGGATAAAGTTCTTTATTCCCCTTCTGCTCCCATTGTTCCTGCTTCTGTTAATGCTCCAACATTTACCTCTCCAACCTCTGATGCTGGCCACCCCTGCAGAATATTGTCAGCATTTTGTTTTCATATTAAAACGTAATGTCATTTGGAGGCAGTTGAGGCAGCATTTTAAGTTGTGGGCGGGGTCAAGAGATGCCGATTAGGGGAAACCATTCATAGACATAGAATTTACAGTCCAGGAGGCTATTCAGCCCACCGAGTCCGCACCGACCCTTGAAAAGAGCACCCCACATAAGCCCACACCTTCGCCCCTTACCCGTAGACCAGTAACCCCACCCAGCCCTTTTGGACACTAAGGGCAATTTAGCACGGCCAATCCACCTAACCTGCACGTCTTTGGACTGTGGGAGGAAACTGGAGCACCCGGAGGAAACCCACGCACACAGGGGGAGGATGTGCAGACTCCGCACAGACAGTGACTTTTGTGAGGGCCATGAAGAATCGAGCACGGGTTCTAAGGATACAAAGTAATAACATTTATTTACAATAACACATATATATATATATATATATATATAATATATATAACAGCAGCAACTTCCCCTTGCTGCACATTCCTTCCTGCTGGTTCCAAACTGGCCAGCTTTATTTATACTTGGAGTTTACTAATGGTTTCTCCGCCCCCCCTCATTGGGGAAGCTCATACTCCCACAGGATTGTGGGATTGTCATTAGTCGGACTCGTTTTGACGCAGGCCGGACACCATTTGCACGCGGCGCTGGATCAGGCGGCGTGTAACGAGACGGAGACCGGCGCTTCCGTGATGAACGTACATCCACGGCCCGTGGACCCGAGGATTCCCCCTCTGATGCATCTTGTGTCTCCATCTCGGCGTCAGAGTCTGCTGCCTCCGTCATGTCAGCGTCTCTATCTCCATTCGGTTCTGTAACGACCTGCGCAGGTTTTGAGTGAGGCACCAGTGGAAGATTGTGAGGGCTACCTTCCTTTGTCTCTGGGCTCTGTGGCTGTAGAAATGAGCTCCGGGGGCGGGGAATCTTTGGCGGGGATAGTCTTCTGGACCGAACGTGGTCTATATGTTTGCGCTGGAGACGACCCTGGGCTTGCACCTGGTAAGATATAGGGCCCGTTTGGCAAAAGATTACGCCAGGAACCCACTGGGCACCACCAGCAAAATTCCAAACGAACACTGCCGAATCGGCCGATGCCGAGAAAATCCCTGTCCCTGCCGTTCTTGTGTGCGGCGTACTTTTGCGCCAATGTCCGGGAAAAACATACTAAGGCGGGTGCGAAGTCTCCGGCCCATTAGGAGTTCTGCGGGAGCTACCCCAGTCACCACATGGGGGGTGGTCATATACGTAAACAAAATGCAAGCCAGTCTCGCGTCCATACAACCCATTTGAAGCCGGGTGGTAAGGGGCAGTGCGGATATGGCGTACGCCGTTCATCTTCATGAACCTCGCAAACTCCTCACTCGTGAATGGAATGCCGTTATCCGTGACCAGCAGCTCGGGGAGGCCATGCGTACTAAAAGATAAACGCATCTTTTCAATTGTTGCGCAGGACGTTGTCCCCTGCATCTTATGCACCTCTAGCCATTTAGACTGGGCGTCAATTAATAGAAGGAACATGGATCCTTGAAAAGGACCTGCGAAATCTGCATGCAAGCGTGCCCAAGGCCGCCCTGGCCATTCCCAGTGATGTAGGGGCGCGGCCGGCGGAAGCTACTGATGCTCCTGGCAAATGGAACAGTTTTGGGCCACCTTCTCAATGCCGGTGTCGATGCCTGGCCACCAGACATAACTCCAGGCCAACATTTTCATTTTGGACACACCTGGATGCCCATTGTGCAAGTCTCTTAGTATCAGCTCCTAGCCTTTTTCCGGGACAATCACACGCGTCCCCCACAAGAGGATGCCGTCTTCCACACTGAATTCTGACAGCTTGGAGGAAAATGCCCGCAACTCGCCTGGGAGCTGTCTATGCTGCCCACCATACAGGACTATGTGCCGAACCTTTGACAGGACTGGCTCCGTCTGGGTCCACTCACGGATCTGTGATGCCATGACAGACAAGGTGTCCATAAAATTTAGGGTAGCAACCACCTCACCAGTCGTGGGGGTCGACATGGGGCCGGTCGATAAAGGCAATCGGCTCAGTGCGTCGGCATTTGCTATCTGCGTTCCTGGTTTGTGCTCCAGAGAATACTCGTATGCAGCAAGCAACAAAGCCCAGCGCTGGATCCGTGCAGAAGCAATGGGCGGTATTGGCTTCTCCTCTCTGAAAAGTCCCAGTAGAGGCTTATGATCAGTCACGATAGTGAAATGGCGGCCATACATGTACTGGTGGAAGCGTTTCACCGCAAAAACCACTGCCAGGCCCTCCTTCTCAATCTGCGCGTACTTTTTCTCCGCTGCAGTCAATGTGCGGGAGGCGAAAGCTATCGGTCGCTCGGCCCCATTCTCCATCTTGTGGGACAGGACGGCCCCAATACCATACGGGGATGCATCACATGTGACGAGCAAAGGCTTTCCAGGATCATAGTGGGTTAGTAACCCAGACGACAATTGTTGCTTTACCTGCCGGAAAGCTGTTTCTTGCGGCTGACCCCAAACCCAGGTGTGATTTTTCTTTAGCAGAAGGTGCAAAGGGGCCAGCGTAGTTGCTAGATTGGGGAGGAACTTCCCGTAATAGTTTACGAGACCGAGAAAAGAACGAAGATGTGAAATGTCAGTCGGGGCGGGGGCCTGTTGAATCGCACGCGCCTTCTCTGCGACGGGGTGCAAACTTTTGCGGTCCACCCGCTAACCCAGGTAGACTACTTCCTTTGCCTGAAATACGCACTTTGTGCGACGTAAACGGACTCCAGCCTCCGAAAAGCGTCTAAGGACAGCCTCCAGATTTTCCAAATGTTCCTGCTTCGACGTCCCTGTAATCAAAACGTCATCTAAGTAGACAGCAACACGTGGTAAACCTCTCAAAATGCCCTCAACAGGTTGAAAAATAGCGCAGGCAGAGGATACTCCAAAGGGCAACAAGCTCCGGTGTGTATTAATCGTTACATATGGTCGGGAGGCAGCGTCCAGCTCCAACTGCAGGTAGGCGTGACTCATATCTAATTTTGTGAACGAGAGTCCACCTGCAAGCTTCGCGTAGAGATCCTCTGTGCGAGGCATTGGATATCGGTCGAGTCGGGAAGCTGTATTCACTGTAAGTTTATAGTCGCCACACAAGCGAACTGTGGCATCTGGCTTTATTACAGGTACAATTGGTGCTGCTCAGTCAGCAAAACGGACGGGCCCCCCGAGCGGGATCGTGGCCCCCCGAGCGGGGTTGCGGCCCCCCCGAGCGGGATCGCGGCCCCCCCGAGCGGGATCGCGGCCCCCCCCGAGCGGGATCGCAGCGCCCCCCCCCCCCCCCCCCCCCCGAGGGCAAGACTCGTGTGCGTACCTTCTGTCAGGAGTATGTGAGGGGGTCGACAAAGAGGCAGAAATCTAGGGTTGAGGTGCTGGAAAAGGTGCTCGACCTGGAATCACGTCTCGGTCAGCCCGATGAGGACCCGGCCCTGCGGCTGGTGTACAGAAGGGCGCATGCGGGACCTGCAACTTGTCAGGTCCCGCGACACATACGTGAGGTCCGAATCCAGATCCTCATGAACATGGATCGCCGATCTCCTTCTTCTACTTGATAGAGGGGCATCACTATAGCACAGTGGTTAGCACTGTTGCTTCACAGCACCAGGGTCCCGGGTTTGACTCCCGGCTTGAGTCACTCACTGTCTATGCAAGTCTGGAGGTTCTCCCCGTGTCTGCGAGGGTTTCCTCCGAATGCTCCGGTTTCCTCCCACAAGTCCTGAAAGATGTGAATCATTAGGTGAATTGGACATTCTGAATTCTCCCTCAGTGTACCCGAACAGGTACCGGAATGTGGCGACTAGGGGCCTTTCACAGTAACTTCATTGCAGTGTTAATGTAAGCCTACTTGTGACATTATCATTATTATCATTATAAAAAAAAGCACAGGGTTTATCAGCAGCTCCTTACGCTGCTGGCCAACGACGGGTCCCTCGTCTTGGATCCGAGGTCAGAGCCCAAATCCAAAGCGCCTTCTTCTCTCCGGATCCGTCCAGCGAGGATACTTGCAGAGTTTTGTGGGAGGATGAATGGTAGAACCCTCAAGAGTATTGAAAGTCAAAGAGATCTAGGAGTACAGGTCCACAGGTCATTGAAAGGGGCAACACAGGTGGAGAAGGTAGTCAAGAAGGCATACGGCATGCTTGCCTTCATTGGCCGGGGCATTGAGTATAAGAATTGGCAAGTCACGTTGCAGCTGTATAGAACCTCAGTTAGGCCACACTTGGAGTATAGTGTTCAATTCTGGTCGCCACACTACCAGAAGGATGTGGAGGCTTTAGAGAGGGTGCAGAAGAGATTTACCAGAATGTTGCCTGGTATGGAGGGCATAAGCTATGAGGAGCGATTGAATAAACTCGGTTTGTTCTCACTGGAACGAAGGAGGTTGAGGGGCGACCTGATAGAGGTATACAAAATTATGAGGGGCATAGACAGAGTGGATAGTCAGAGGCTTTTCCCCAGGGTAGAGGGGTCAATTACTAGGGGGCATAGGTTTAAGGTGAGAGGGGCAAAGTTTAGAGTAGATGTACGAGGCAAGTTTTTTACGCAGAGGGTAGTGGGTGCCTGGAACTCGCTACTGGAGGAGGTGGTGGAAGCAGGGACGATAGGGACATTTAAGGGGCATCTTGACAAATATATGAATAGGATGGGAATAGAAGGATACGGACCCAGGAAGTGTAGAAGATTGTAGTTTAGTCGGGCAGCATGGTCGGCACGGGCTTGGAGGGCCGAAGGGCCTGTTCCTGTGCTGTACATTTCTTTGTTCTTTGTTCTTTGACTGCCGCAGGTCGGCTTGATACTCTTATAAGTCTGGGGGAGCTGACCAGCGCCCTCGACAGCCTGTCCAGGGGCAAAACCCCAGGGCTGGACAGGCTGACCTTGGAGTTCTGCAGGGTGATCTGGGATGTCTTGGGGAGCAATATGCGGGGGTCCTGGTAGAAGGTATCGCGACTCTGGAGATGCCCCTTTCATGGCGCAGAGCCACCATTACCCTGCTGCCAAAGAGGGGGGATCTTCGCCACCTTAAAAACTGGTGACCAGTCTCCCTCCTCAGCACGGATTACAAGGTATTCGCCAAGACGATGTGTTTGCGCCATGGCACCGTGCTGGCCCACATGATCCACCCTGACCAGTCCCACACGGTCCACACAACGTCCATCTGGTCCGGGACCTGGTGCATCGTTCCCAGTGGGCTGGTGTGTTGAGTGCCTTCCTGTCCCTTGATCAGGAGAAGGGGTTTGAAAGGGTGGATCACAAATATTTATTTAGGACTGTGCAAGCATTCGGGTTCGAGATACATTTCGGCGCCCGGATCTGACTTCTGTACACTGCCGCAGAGTGTCTCGTTAAGGTTAACGGGTCCCTGACGGCGCCCCTTCGCTTTGGGAGAGGAGTGCATCAGGGCTGCCCCCTGTCTGGCCAACTCTATTCTATTTGCGTGGAACCTTTCAACAGGTCGTCGGGACTGGTTCTGCACGGGCCGGGCATCGGGGTGGCCCTCTGTAATTACGTGATGAGGTGCTCCTCATGTTCACCGACCCTGTTGACCTGCGGAGGATGCGAGAGTACCAGGCTGTGTACTCCGACGCGCCCTCTGCCAGGATAACTGGGCCAAGTGTTCTGGACTCCTGGTCGGTCTGTGGCAGGTGGACCCCCTCCCAGAGGAGCCCAGGCTTTTCACCTGGAGCAGGACCAGCCTCCTGGACTTGGGTGTCCACCTTTGCCCGGCTGAAGTTCCTGGCCGGCGAACTGGCAGGAGCTGGAGACCAAGGTTATCGCTTGCTTGAGACGCTGGACAGGACTGCTCAGAGTGCTGTCTTACAGGGGTCGCGTTCTCGTCACAAACCAGCTGATAGCCTCCATGTTGCGGTACCGGCTGGTCACTTTGACCCCTCCATGTTGCGGTACCGGCTGGTCACTTTGACCCCTCCATGTTGCGGTACCGGCTGGTCACTTTGACCCCTCCACCTGACTTTGTCACAAAGCTCCAGAGAACGCTTGTAGAGTTCTTTTGAAGACTGCACTGGGTCGCTGCTGAGGTTCCGAGTATCCCGCTCAGGGAGGGCGGCCAGGCGCTGGTGTGCCATTGCACCTGGGTGGCAACCTTCGGTCTTCAGACCCTGTAGCGATACCTTTACGTTGGTGAGCCCTGGCGACGCATTTCTTCCACCAGGTGCACGGCCCGAATTATGACGTGCGGCTCCTGTTTATAGATCTGCAGGGTCTTCGTTACCCCCAGCAGGTGCTGCCCGTCTTTTACCAGGGCTTGCTCAAAGTCTGGAGCATGGTCTCCTCGCACCGCAGCTCCCCCCCAATCAGGGGTGGTGGCTGTCATCAGGGAGCCGCTGCTCAGGAATCCACACCACCGCCAATACCATTTCAAGTGGCTAGCGGAGGAGCGAGCTGTGGCTGCCGGGGTGACCAGGATCATGGATCAGTGGAGGAGCGGGCTGAATGACACCCCACGAGTTAGCACAACGTGCGGCAGTGGATGTCCAGCTTGCAACCGATGCCATCCGACATCTGGAAACAGTTGTGCTCGGACTTGATGGCACTCGCGGTCAAGAGGACACGCAGGTGTGCGGTCGTCTCCCGTCTGGGCGAAGCCCTGCCCGGACAGAATTCCACATTGGCCCCAGGCCCTGAAACCTCCCTCGGGGGCTGGTGCCCCACAATCCTAGCCTCCTCGTGGAAATGCTACAAAATACCTTTTCGCACTGCTTGGAGGAGTTTCCTGTCCGGGCTGCTGACACCTGTCACCACCTTGCCCTCACCAGGACTCGCTATGGGCTGCCTTTTTGCCATCTGGCTACAGAGATCCCCACTGGATGTCCCTCTTGGAGGAGTCCTCCCCCTCAATCTTGGGGACCTGGGGTGGAGGGTGTTGAATGCAGCAGTGCCGTACAACCACCGATCACGAACTCCCAGGAAGCCTGCCATTTTAGTGGCCTCGTAGCGTTCGTGGACCATGTTATGTTACATGGTACAGGCTTTTTAGTTTTCCTTTTTAGTTTTCAGAGAAATCTTTTGTTGGAGGTTTTGTTTTCACTTCAGCCCCACGCTCCTGATCTACAGGCACCCGGTGTGGAGAGGGGCAGGGAGGGTGGAGGACCCCCTTGTGAACTTGTTCCTGGGGAAGACGCCATTTATAGGCCCAGGCAGTGGGCGACCGAGAGGGGTCGTCCAACCAGACTGTCTGGCCCTCATCCGTGGCTATGTTCGTGGCCAGGCGTCTCTAGAAAGGGGGCATGCGATGCCCACAAGCACCATCGAGGCCTTCTGTGCCCAGTGGGCATTGCAGGGGTTGGAGTGCTTTACTGACCCCTTTAATTGCACTTTCATTAGATGTTTTCAGGTTTCCGTTGATCTTTGTTGCTTTCGGACAGTGCCCCTAACAGGCGCGGCCCTTGCTTTGCCCCCCAGTTTGTTTCCTGGTTGACCTCACAAGAGTGGCCAATCCACCTAACCTGCACAGCTTTGAACTGTGGGAAGAAACCGGAGCACCCGGGGTAAACCCACGCAGACACGGGGAGAATGTGCAGACACCACACAGTCACCCAAGGCGGGAATTGAACCTGGGTCCCTGGCACTGAGTCAGCAGTGCTAACCACTGTGCTACCAAGCTGCACATACATGGCCGGGCAGGGGGGTTTTTCATAAAACACGCAAACAGAATTTAGCACGACTTAGGGATGGGGTGCGAGTCCTGATCTACAGTGTCTGTGGGTTGGTAGGAAACAAAACGCAAGTAACAAGGAGATGATGGAATAACTGATCCCTGGAACTGTGACGGGCTTTGCCTTATCCTGAATAATCAGGATCACACGTTTTGTAGAAGCAAAATCACAAACAGTTCACCCCATAGCCGAGTCCTCACTCCCGCTGCCCAATATCTGGGTCATCTGTAGGCAGCCCAGGGAGCTGGTTATCACAGCCCAGGGAGCTGGTTATCACAGCCCAGGGAGCTGGTTATCACAGCCCAGGGATCTGGTTATCACAGCCCAGGGATCTGGTTATCACAGCCCAGGGATCTGGTTATCACAGCCCAGGGAGCTGGTTATCACAGCCCAGGGAGCTGGTTATCACAGCCCAGGGAGCTGGTTATCACAGCCCAGGGATCTGGTTATCACAGCCCAGGGAGCTGGTTATCACAGCCCAGGGAGCTGGTTATCACAGCCCAGGGATCTGGTTATCACAGCCCAGGGAGCTGGTTATCACAGCCCAGGGAGCTGGTTATCACAGCCCAGGGAGCTGGTTATCACAGCCCAGGGAGCTGGTTATCACAGCCCAGGGATCTGGTTATCACAGCCCAGGGAGCTGGTTATCACAGCCCAGGGATCTGGTTATCACAGCCCAGGGAGCTGGTTATCACAGCCCAGGGAGCTGGTTATCACAGCCCAGGGAGCTGGTTATCACAGCCCAGGGATCCGGTTATCACAGCCCAGGGAGCTGGTTATCACAGCCCAGGGAGCTGGTTATCACAGCCCAGGGAGCTGGTTATCACAGCCCAGGGAGCTGGTTATCACAGCCCAGGGATCCGGTTATCACAGCCCAGGGAGCTGGTTATCACAGCCCAGGGAGCTGGTTATCACAGCCCAGGGAGCTGGTTATCACAGCCCAGGGATCCGGTTATCACAGCCCAGGGATCCGGTTATCACAGCCCAGGGAGCTGGTTATCACAGCCCAGGGAGCTGGTTATCACAGCCCAGGGAGCTGGTTATCACACAATCAACTTGAACTTCTGAAGACAATGGAATAAACACTCCCCCTAGATTAGAGTTTGAACTACAACTTTCCAAACACATTTATTAAACAAGAAATGGATAAATAAGGAGGAATAATGACAAATTATAAATATACAATAATTACAAGGTTAAATATACCCCTGTAATAAAGAATGACAAACCATTGTGCTTGCTCAATGTGAACTACAGCTATCTCAATGTCCCTAACTATGTGCATTATCATGTCAGGCGGAGATATACTTCCACAATTTTACTGGGTCAAAGATAATTTGGAAAGGTACTCTGATTCAAACCCGCACAGGATGCTTCTCGTTGAATTGAATGGTTTGACTCTTTCCACCAAGAGTTTGCACTGGGCGACTGTGCTTTAAAACAATGTAAGACAGTTCCTGTGCCCGAGGCCAGTTTTTAAACCACAAGCACTGTGACAAAAAGCCATAATGCATCACTGGTAAAAATGCTCACACCGTTATTTACGTCTCCTCTATATCCCTGCTTTGATATGCATAAAACTGATCTCTCATGAACAAAGCATACGATTCACAAAGGTCTGCATTCCAGAAATAGCACAAGGAGAACTGTTTCCACCGGGGTGGCACGGTAGCACAGTGGTTAGCACTGTTGCTTCACAGCGTCCCAGGTTCGATTCCCACTTGGGTCATTGTGCAGACATCCTCCCCGTGTGTGCGTGGGTTTCCTCCGGGTGCTCCGGTTTCCTCCCACAGTCCAAAGATGTGCAGTTTAGGTGGATTGGCCGTGATAAATTGCCCTTAGTGTCCAAAGGGTTAGGTGGGTCTATTGGGTTATGGAGATGGGGTGGAGACATGGGCTTAAGTGGGGCGCTCTTTCAAAAAGGGCTGGTGCAGACGCGATGGACCAAATAGCCACTGTAAATTCTACGATTTTACAATTGGGATTTCTTCCAATAAAACTCAGGCAGACAAATAAACAATTAAATAAATCGTCCAACTAATATTTTCATAACGAAGAGTGAACAATAAATTACAGACAGGTCAGTGCTAGTGGGAAAGAATCACAAGAAATGGGAGTGACTGCTTGCTGCACCATCAGTTACTCCACAGGCTTTTCACACTCAGTACTGAGCCCATCTGCTGCTGTCGGTTGTGGATATAAACACTGGAAGATCCACTCCACGTGTCTGCAGCAAGGGAACATTTGGAGATAATTGGGTTAAAAATGCAAAAGCAGGGGCGGCACAGTGGTTAGCACTGCTGCCTCACGGCGCCGAGGTCCCAGGTTCGATCCCGGCCCCGGGTCACTGTCCGTGTGGAGTTTGCACATTCTCCCTGTGTCCTGCGTGGGTTTCGCCCCCACAACCCAAAGATGTGCAGGGTAGGTGGATTGGCCACGCTAAATTGCCCCTTAATTGAAAAAAGAATTGGGTACTCTAAATTTAATTATTTTTAAATGCAAAAGCAGACAACAAAAAGCCCACCTCCCTGGACAATCCATGTCCAGGATTGTGACTGGCGCCGAGTTCTGGGAGCTGTAACATTAGGACCTCCTGTATAAACTGGCCAAGAGTGAATTTGGATGGTAGAGTTGGTTAAAATAGTTCGTAATTTCAGAGTTGAATCTGAAATAGGAGACGGCCATTCAGCCCCTCTATCCTGTTGCACCATCCAATCAGATCGTGTCTGATCACTATCCCAACATTTACCACCCTTTATTCCAAATCCCTCAATCCCCTTACCCAATAAAAAACCGATCAATCTCAGTTAGAGCTCCAAATGACCCACAGCCTCACCCGCTTTCTGGAGAGCATTCCAGATTTCCACTGCGTTTGGTGTGAAGAATGTTTCCTGACATCAGCCATTAAAGGCCTGATTCTACTTCTCAGAATCTGCTCCCTTGTTCTGAACTCTCCCACAAAGCGAATAGTTTCTCTGTCTTCCGTGTCAACTAAAACTTTTGAACAGTGTCCAAAATCCTACTAATAAGTTATATTTTTCCAAGAATGTTGTTTGAATAAATGGGGTGGCGGGGCTGGTTTAGCACAGTGGGCTAAACAGCTGGCTTGTAATGCAGAACCAGGCCAGCAGGGCGGGTTCAATTCCTGTACCAGCCTCCCCGAACAGGTGCCGTAATGTGGCGACTAGGGGCTTTTCACAGTAACTTCATTGAAGCCTACTTGTGACAATAAGCGATTATTATTATAATAGGAGGAAATGAACTGAAACATAGAAACTAGGAGCAAGAGTAGCCATCTGCCCCTTTGCACCTGCTCCACCATTCAATATCATCATGGCTGAGGCTCAAACTTAACACCACACTCTCACGCTCTCCCCTTGCCTCTTGACACCGTTAAGAGAAATCTATCTATTTCCTTCTTAAATATATTCAGTGATTGAGCAGATTCGTCCCACACACAGAAGCTGCCTTCGAAGGTTGGCACAAGTGAAATGTGCTGATCTCTTCAGGTGACCCTTCACTTTCCCAGCTCTCCATTAACTATTAAAAGTAAGCTGCAAGCCATCTGCTCTGCCCTACACTGACAGTCCAGTCCTAATGAGCAACAGGACTTAGCTGGTCAATAACTCTGGATGCACATCAAGTCCTTGTTGAGAGTTCACAAAGGTGTTTAAGGCACTTCCATAGCAGGGGCAATAAAGTGGGGCAGGTCAGTGCACACTGACATCACCCTGGGAGGGACCTCGGTTGCTGGTTGACAGTGGTGGAAAGCAGATTCTCACGGCAATATCTCCCAGTCTGGAGCTCAGTATTGAGCAAAGTACAGTCCTTGGTGAGTGAACATTCCCAACACCTCCTCAAGGGGTGGTTTAAAAATGCTAAGTGATCAGCATCTGATGGCAGATCCGGTGAAGGTGATGGGGATCAAAAATGTTTTAATCACTGCACTAAATATTCTGTGAACCCAACAGTGCTGATTCAACTATGAAAAACACAAGTTCTGTAACCCAACTCCAAACACAACTCCTGCAATTGGCATCCATTCAAACATTCTCCTAATTGTAACGTTACTTGTAATTGTTATGTCAGTTATTCGGTGTAGTTTGGAACTGGTGCTGCTTACCAATCCACTGTAGCCCTTCTCACTAAACCTTGGCTAAACCTGACGGATGCGTGTTCTCATCTCCCCATATGTGGAAAATCTCAGGAGACTCAACTCATCAATTATCGCTGGCTTTAAATCCCACTGCTCTTCACCTACAGCAGGCATCATCTCTAAAGGAAATAAAATAGCAGTGAAACAGAAGCCACCAAGCGTGGCATTAAACAGCTGTTTCTCAGTCAGTCGAGGCGAGCTCCAGCCCTCCGAGTCAGGCTACGTGTAAAAGATGATCTCTGGAATCTGCCCATCTTCCACAGACGTCCCGTTGTTGTTTCCCGGCACGTTGAAGAAGACAAAGTAAGTGTTGATCCCGGTGGTGGGGGATTCGTGGATGACCTTCCGCAGTCCCTTGGTGCCGTAATGAGAATCAGGCCCCTGACAGGAGGCAGAAAAGGGAAGCATATTAGAAGCAGCAGAGCGGGAACAATGAGGGAGGTCCCAGAGTGTGAACTGCCGAGACGGAAACCTCCAGTGCACATGGAATACTGGGAATAACCTCCATATTAAATATATTTCCTGTAAACCTTTCCCCAATAAAACAATCCTAGCTCACATTCAGAATGGGATCAGCCTGTGTAAACCTTGTACAGCACTGCCACTCTGTTGAGGATTTAATTAGTGTGGGGTTGACATACACAGCTGCCTTTATAAATGTCAAACATGGGCATTTATAACAGAAATACAAAATATGTTCATAATTGGCGACTTTAAAACAAGGACTTAATTAATTCTATACAACTGGTCTAATTACCCCTCACTCTCACCATTTGGACCCTGAACGATTTTGTACACTACATCTATAGCCGCGGGTCAGGTCCCAGGTTTTACTATGTATGTGCAGGTTGCTGACCTCCTGGTCAGTCTGACTGTTACTGCCTGCTGAAAGAGCTCATTGGAAGCACCAGGCAAGGTCAGGGTAATGATAGTAACTATGCCCAACTCAGATGGAGCACAGTGCAGCCACTGCCAGGCTGAGCTCAGACATGGGGAATGGATACACAAACACAGTGAGGAGAGAGTCGGACAGTAACGAGAAAGGAAGGAAAGAGAAACTCCCTGCTCGCAGAATTCACTTGGCAGAAGAAAAGCTTCCAATGCAATTGGCTGAGAGAGGGGCCATTTCGGAGTCAAAGGTTCCTGAGGATGAACGGATACCTTGAGAGTCGCACAGGCGGTGTAGCTAACTTTTGGTAATATCTCAATGGGCTCCTTGAACATGACCCTGAACGTATTGGCTGTCCCATCACAGCAAAACCCTGTGTCGTTCTGTCCGAGTGTTACATTCTTCTCATTTTCAATGATCTGGAAAGAAAAGGTTAACTCAATTATTTCAAATGGTCACAAACACCAGCCCCACCCCCCAAGCCCAGTTACTGACCACAAACATCCCCCCCAGCCCAGTTACTGACCACACACACCACACCCCCCCCCCAGCCCAGTTACTGACCACACGCACCAGCCTCCCCCCCCCTCAGCCCAGTTACTGACCACACACACCAGCCCCCCCCCCCCCCCCCAGCCCAGTTTAGAACAGTACAGCACAGAACAGGCCCTTCGGCCCTTGATGTTGTGCCGAGCCTTGTCCGAAACCAAGATCAAGCTATCCCACTCCCTGTCATTCTGGTTTAGCACAGAGCTAAATCGCTGGCTTTGAAAGCAGACCAAGGCAGGCCAGCAGCACAATTCAATTCCCGTACCAGCCTCCCCAAACAGGTTCTCCTGATTAACCTTTTAGTCATTCTCTGCTGTTCTTTATATTCTGATCAATCATCTGACCTGTCACTCACCTTTGTGCAGTTATGTTTTTGATGCTTTCCTTAACTTCTTTAGTTAACCAGGGATGGTGGCCCCTCACTTTCGACTTCTTTACAGCAGGAATATACTTATCACAGTTTTCTGAAATGTCTGCCACTGCACAATTGATTTATCCCTTCGTCTCGTACCCCAATTCACTTCACCTAACTCAGGTTGTCTTTCTTAAGTTTAAAATACTAGTCTTAGACCCACTCTTCTCCCTTCAAACTGGATGCAAAATTCAAAACCACGGAAGAAGTTTCACCCACCTGGATATTAACCTGGTAATCTGTTGGGCCATGTATAGATCCATAGAGTCCAAAACCCACAACGGACAATCTCCGAGTCACTGAAAACCTTTGGACACAGGGAAAGGAACAGTTAGCCTCCACACGCCTTCCAAATGCATTGTCAGAATTTAATATTTCCCTATTTAAAAGCAATTAAACGTATAATTCACATTACAAAACATTTTACCTCAAAACAGATGTTCCTCAGCTTATAATATTTGAGAACCAGCCTCAGGGCCCAGAATAGTCCGTGCTGGTCAAATAAACGAGACCGGTTTTTAAACTTGGCTGGGAATAGTGCGACCCACACTCGTTTTCAGAAACAGTGAGACATTAAAGTATGGGATATGGAAAAGAGCCTCAAACAAACTCAAATTATTCAGACTTTTTACTGGCTTATAAAACCGGATATTGAGAATATTAATAGCCGATATTGGGAATATTAACAAAGGGTTGCCACACTAATTGAATGTTCTTTGTTTATTATTATGCCCAGTATATATATATATATATATTATATATATAAAAAATAAATACACACAAACACATGTATATATTCAGTGGCGGAGTCTGTTAGAATGACAACCAGCCCTTGTAGGAATACCCTGACGTCTACTACTTAAATGTGTTTATTATGAATTCTGTGCAGTCGAGGTTAAGACAATCTAATTACTCTCTGTCACACGCACAATTGCTCCTCGAGTTCACTGATGATGGTGTGTTCAGGCCCCTCCAGCCAAATCTACCAGTCCAAAGATGTGATTAGGTGGATTGGCTATGCTAGATTGCCCCTTAGTATCCAAAAAGGTTAGGTGGGCTTACTGGGTAGGGTGGAAGCGTGGGTTTTAAGCTTAAGTAGGGTGCTCTTTCCAAGGGCCAGTGCAAGCTCGATGAGCCAACTGGCCTCCTTCTGCACTGTAAATTCTATGATTCTATGATTCGTATATTAAACCCAGTCTAGCACACGGTCCATCAGCAACCAGGAATGCTGCAGGAAGCACCCATCAAGTGGCACAAGATTCCCAAACACAAATCCTTGGGCACTAATGGACCACAGTATCTACATCCCTTCACCTCACAGTTGGGATCAATTTAGCAGAATTGATGGATATCTGGTGAAATGTCTCCCACCGACTCCAGCTCAGTATCAGGGCAGAGCAATCGAACAGTGGATGGAGGGGAACATTGAGAGCAGATTGGGGCAGGGAAGGGCACATTGTCTTAAGAGTCGGGTAAAGTTAGTTGAGAGCAAGAGCAAGTAACGATTGCCTTTCTGAACAAGACGACCACCCTGACTCACAAAAGGTCAGCAAGGATGTAATGTTTATTTCAACCCACCCCTCCTGCTGATGGGCCTCAAATGTCAAGAGGGAAGAAAAAAGAATGAGCTCCAGGAGATGTGGGGGTTATTGGGTTACGGGGATAGGGTAGATAGGTGGGCTTGAGTAGGATGCTCTTTGTAAGGGCTGGTGCAGATTCGATGGGCCGAATGGCCTCCTTCTGCACTGTAAATTCTATGAGACAATGAAACACAGTCACACTGCCAAAGGTTTACATGAAGATGCAGGACCATAGACCATAGACCATAGAACATTACAGCGCAGTACAGGCCCTTCGGCCCTCGATGTTGCGCCGATCTGTGAAACCACTCTAAAGCTCATCTACACTATTCCCTTATCGTCCATATGTCTATCCAATGACCATTTGAATACCCTTAGTGTTGTCGAGTCCACTACTGTTGCAGGCAGGGCATTCCACGCCCTTACTACTCTCTGAGTAAAGAACCTACCTCCGACATCTGTCCTATATCTATCTCCCCTCAATTTAAAGCTATGTCCCCTCATGCTAGACATCACCATCCGAGGAAAAAGGCTCTCACTGTCCACCCTATCCAATCCTCTGATCATCTTGTATGCCTCAATTAAGTCACCTCTTAACCTTCTTCTCTAACGAAAACAGCCTCAAGTCACTCAGCCTTTCCTCATAAGATCTTCCCTCCATACCAGGCAACATTCTGGTAAATCTCCTCTGCACCCTTTCCAATGCTTCCACATCCTTCCTATAATGCGGCGACCAGAATTGCACACAATACTCCAAATGCGGCCGCACCAGAGTTTTGTACAGCTGCAACATGACCTCATGGCTCCGAAACGCAATCCCTCTACCAATAAAAGCTAACACACCATACGCCTTCTTAACAACCCTCTCAACCTGAGTGGCAACTTTCAGGGATCTATGTACATGGACACCGAGGTCTCTCTGCTCATCCACACTGCCAAGAATCTTACCATTAGCCCAGTACTCGTCTTCCTGTTATTCCTTCCAAAATGAATCACCTCACACTTTCCTGCATTAAACTCCATTTGCCACCTCTCAGCCCAGCGCTGCAGCTTATCTATGTCTCTCTGTAACTTGTAACATCCTTCCGCACTGTCCACAACTCCACCGACTTTAGTGTCATCTGCAAATTTACTCACCCATCCTTCTACGCCCTCCTCCAGGTCATTTATAAAAATTACCAACAGCAGTGGCCCCAAAACAGATCCTTGTGGTACACCACTAGTAACTGGACTCAAGTCTGAACATTTCCCATCAACCACCACCCTTTGTCTTCTTCCAGCTAGCCAATTTCTGATCCAAGCTGCTAAATCACCCTGAATCCCATGCCTCTGTATTTTCTGCAGTAGCCTACCGTAGGGAACCTTATCAAACGCTTTACTGAAATCCATATACACCACATCAACTGCTTTACCCTCATCCTCCTGTTTGGTCACCTTCTCAAAGAATTCAATAAGGTTTGTGAGGCACGACCTACCCTTCATAAAACAGTGTTGACTATCTCTAATCAAATTATTCCTTTCCAGATGATTATACATCCTATCTCTTATAAACCTTTCCAAGATTTTGCCCACAACAGAAGTAAGGCTCACTGGTCTATAGTTACCTGGGTTGTCTCTACTCCCCTTCTTGAACAAGGGGACATTTGCTATCCTCCAGTCTTCTGGCACTATTCCTGTAGACAAAGATGACTTAAAGATCAAAGCCAAAGGCTCAGCAATCTCCTCCCTAGCTTCCCAGAGAATCCTAGGATAAATCCCATCCGGCCCAGGGGACTTATCTATTTTCACACTTTCCAGAATTGCTAACACCTCCTCCTTATGAACCTCAAGCCCTTCTAGTCTAGTAGCCTGAATCTCAGTATTCTCCTCGACAACATAGTCTTTTTCCTGTGTGAATACTGACAAAAAATATTCATTTAGCACCTCTCCAATCTCCTCGGACTCCAAGCACAACTTCCCACTACTGTCCTTGACTGGCCCTACTCTTACCCTAGTCATGGTAAGCTTTCTGTTACTACAACGAAGCAGCCAATGGCCTTGCCATGAAGGACACAGGATAAATAACCCGAGGTAAGGGAGGGGATTCTTCACACGGAGCTGCTCACACCGGGAGTGTCCCTGGTTCAATACCCATCCTGCTCGGGGGAGCTTGTCAGATCCAGGGCGTTGAAGAAGAGGCTATGATCAGTCTCAATAAAATCATGTTCTGCTCCAGATCAAAGCCCAACAACATGGCTGGGAACCAGTGTGGGAAAATGGGGAGGACTGGGTCAGGACCTTGGGTGGTGATAATTCACTCCCCATGGTTAGCTGGAGAACAGTGAGCATGTACAGAAGGTGTGAGTGGAGAGTTGTGTACGAACCTGATCCTGTCACTGGTCCCACTGTACCCCCAGCGACTCTCCACTTGCTGAAAGCGGCTGATACTGCACTCCTTTCCCCTCAAACAGCAGCGTGGTCGGTCAACATAGTCCACTCGTGGCTTGGGATTCAGAGTGAAGTGTAAAAACAGATTAACAACCTCCCGATCAGAGAGGATCCCAGATTGAGCAGGCCCTGAGCAGGAGAAGCAAAAACACAACAAATATTTTGGTGCTTTAAGAATTTTATCTTCGGACAATAAGTCACTAGGGTATGAAAAAGAAGAAAAATACATTTAGAGATTCCTGCAGCACAGGGGGCCATTCGGCCCATCCTGTATTTGTCAACTCTTGAGCTGGCTGCCTTGCTTCTGTCCTCTGGTTTTCTCATCCACACTAATCAACCATCAGATATTACAACAATTCACATCAGCTGTTTTTAGACATCATCCAAGCTGCTCATTTAAACAAAATGTACTTTCATTTCCTGATTTTAATGTAACAACGTTTTACAGTGTACAGAAACAGGCCATTCGGCCCCACGGGTCAATACTGGTATTTATGCTCCACCTGAGCCTCCTTCCATTCACTCTTCATCTCACCCTCTCACCATACTCTCTATTCCTTACTCCCTCATGTTTATCGAGCTTTCCTGTAAATACATTGATGCTGTTAATCTCGACCACTCGGTGTGGTTTTGTTTTTCGATGAACAGGAGACGTTCAGCTCAACCTCAATATTCCAGTCTAGAGTAGGCACTGCTGCCTCACGACGCGGAGGACCAGGGCAGCACGGTGATACAGTGGTTAGCACTGCTGCCTGAGGGCGGCATTGTGACACAGTGGTTAGCACTGCTGTCTCATGGCGCCGAGGTCCCGGGTTTGATCCCAGCCCCGGGTCACTGTCCGTGTGGAGTTTGCACATTCTCCTCGTGTTTGCGTGGGTCTCACCCCCACAACCCAAAGATGTGCAGGGTGGATGGATTGGCCACACTAAATTGCCCCTTAATTGGAAAAAATGAATTGGGTACTCTAAATTTATTAAAATAAAACAAAAACAAAAAATTCCAGTTTAGGTAGTTAGCCAATAATCAAATCTTTCTAAGAGAATGTCGACAGTCCACATCAGTCTCGGCTGCCCAGTATATCAACCCAGATTAGATCATGTCATCGGTGCCAACACCACCATTCTCCACATTTCTTCGTTGTTTAACGGTTATCAAACGAGTTGGGTTAAACTTTCCCTGAATGGACACAAGTATGGTTGAACTGACTGACCTGCAGCAAACTCCTCGATGCTCATAAGTGGGAAGCGGATCAGGGTTTTGGCTTTTCCCAATACTTTCTGTTTGCTCCCGGAAGTAAGTGGCAGCTGCTGCCTCTGGCATTCCGCCTCCGCCCAGCGCACCATTCCAGTAAAGAGCCGAATCTCCCGGATACTCAGGGTATCCCGTTCCAGCACTGCACACAGTGTATCTGTACACAGAGGGAAACAACACAGTGTATCTGTACACAGAGGGAAACAACACAGTATATCTGTACACACAGCGAAACGGAGTTAATCGCCTGCAGGCATTTCCCATTATTTGGTAAGTGATGCAACAAAGAAAGTCTTGCATTTATACAACACTTTTCATGATCACAGGATGGGGAAACGCAATTTAAAGGCAATTAAGAAAGATTTTCAGAAATGTGGTCACTGTTGAAATACAGGGTGCCGGTCAGGCAATCGTCTACCTTTAGCAACATTGACAAGGAAGAATAACCAGGGCACGGAGGTGAACTCCTCTGCTCCTTGAATGGTGCCACGGAATTTGTTATATTCATCAGAGAGAGATTATAGGGTCACCATCATCTCATTTGAAAGATGCCATCCGCAGGACGGCCCTCCCTCGGCATGCGCCCTCCGACAGGGCGGCCCGCCCCTCGGCACAGGCCCTCCGACAGGGCGGCCCGCCCCTCGGCACAGGCCCTCCGACAGGGCGGCCCTCTCTGAGCGCGGGCCCTCCGACAGGGCGGCCCCCCCTCGGCACGAGCCCTCCGACAGGGCGGCCCTCTCTGGGCACGGGCCCTCCGACAGGACGGCCCTCTCTGGGCACGCGCCCTCCGACAGGGCGGCCCGCCCCTCGGCACAGGCCCTCCGACAGGGCGGCCCTCTCTGAGCGCGGGCCCTCCGACAGGGCGGCCCCCCCTCGGCACGAGCCCTCCGACAGGACGGCCCTCTCTGGGCACGCGCCCTCCAACAGGGCAGCCCTCTCTGGGCACGCGCCCTCCGACAGGGCGGCCCTCTCTGGGCACGGGCCCTCCGACAGGGCGGCCCCCTCTGGGCACCGGCCCTCCGACAGGGCGGCCCTCCCTCGGCACGGGCCCTCCGACAGGGCGGCCCTCTCTGGGCACGGGCCCTCCGACAGGGCGGCCCTCTCTGGGCACGCGCCCTCCGACAGGGCGGCCCTCTCTGGGCACGGGCCCTCCGACAGGGCGGCCCTCTCTGGGCACGGGCCCTCCGACAGGGCGGCCCACTCTGGGCACGGGCCCTCAGACAGGGCGGCCCTCTCTGGGCACGGGCCCGCCGACAGGGCGGCCCTCCCTCGGCACGGGCCCTCCGACAGGGCGGCCCTCTCTGGGCACCGGCCCTCCGACAGGGCGGCCCGCTCTGGGCATGGGCCCTCCGACAGGGCAGCCCTCCCTCGGCACGAGCCCTCGGTCAGGGCGGCCCCCCCTCGGCACGAGCCCTCCGACACGGCAGCCCACTCTGGGCTCGCGCCCTCCGACAGGGCGGCCCTCCCTCGGCGCGCGACCTCCGACAGGGCGGCCCTCCCTCGGCACGCACTCTCCGACAGGGCGGCCCTCCCTCGGCACGCGCCCTCAGACAGGGCGGCCTTCCCTCGGCACTCGGCATCTGACAGGGCGGTCCTCTCTCGGCACGCGCCCGCCGACAGGGCGGCCTTCCCTCGGCACTCGGCATCCGACAGGGCGGTCCTCTCACGGCACGCGCCCGCCGACAGGGCGGCCCTCTCTCGGCACGCGCCGCCGACAGGGCGGCCTTCCCTCGGCACTCGGCCTCCGACACGGCAGCCCCCCCTCGGCACGCGCCTTCTGACAGAGCACTCCGACAGGGCGGTCCTCTCTCGGCACGCGTCCTCCGACAGGGCGGCCCTCCCTCGGCACAAGCCCTCCGACAGGGCGGCCCTCTCTCGGCACGCGTCCTCCGACAGGATACCTTCCCCTCAGCACGAGCCCTCCGTCAGGGCGGCCCCCCCTCGGCACAAGCCCTCCGACAGGGTGGCCCTGCCTCGGCACGAGCCATCCGACAGGGCAGCCCGCTCTGGTTATCGGCCCTCCGACAGGGCAGCCCGCTCTGGGCACGCGCCCTCCGACAGGGCATCCCGCTCTGGGCACGCGCCCTCCGACAGGGCATCCCGCTCTGGGCACGCGCCCTCCGACAGGGCGGCCCGCTCTGGGCACGCGCCCTCCGACAGGGCGGCCCGCTCTGGGCACGCGCCCTCCGACAGGGCGGCCCTCCCTCGGCACGCGCCCTCCGACAGGGCAGCCCGCTCTGGTTATCGGCCCTCCGACAGGGCATCCCGCTCTGGGCACGCGCCCTCCGACAGGGCATCCCGCTCTGGGCACGCGCCCTCCGACAGGGCGGCCCGCTCTGGGCACGCGCCCTCCGACAGGGCGGCCCTCTCTGGGCACGGGCCCTCCGACAGGGCGGCCCGCTCTGGGCACGCGCCCTCCGACAGGGCGGCCCGCTCTGGGCACGGGCCCTCCGACAGGCCGGCCCTCCCTCGGCACGCGCCCTCCGACAGGGCTGCCCTCCCTCGGCACGCGCCCTCCGACAGGGCGGCTCTCCCTCGGCACGCGCCCTCCGACAGGGCGGCTCTCCCTCGGCACGCGCCCTCCGACAGGGCGGCTCTCCCTCGGCACGCGCCCTCCGACAGGGCGGCTCTCCCTCGGCACGCGCCCTCCGACAGGGCGGCCCTCCCTCGGCGTGGGCCCTCCGACAGGGCGGCCCCCCCTCGGCACGGGCCCTCCGACAGGGCGGCCCCCTCTGGGCACGGGCCCTCCGACAGGGCGGCCCCCTCTGGGCACGCGCCCGCCGACAGGGCGGCCCTCCCTCGGCACGGGCCCTCCGACAGGGCGGCCCGCTCTGGGCACGGGCCCTCCGACAGGGCGGCCCGCTCTGGGCCCGGGCCCTCCGACAGGGCGGCCCGCTCTGGGCCCGGGCCCTCCGACAGGGCGGCCCGCTCTGGGCCCGGGCCCTCCGACAGGGCAGCCCGCTCTGGGCTCCCTCCCTCCGACAGGACGGCATCCCTCCGACAGGACGGCCCTCCCTCCGACAGGACGGCCCTCCCTCCGACAGGACGGCCCTCCCTCCGACAGGACGGCCCTCCCTCCGACAGGACGGCCCTCCCTCCGACAGGACGGCCCTCCCTCCGACAGGACGGCCCTCCCTCCAACAGGACGGCCCTCCCTCGGCGCGCGCCCTCCGACAGGGCGGCCCTCCCTCGGCGCGCGCCCTCCGACAGGGCGGCCCCCCCTCGGCATGGGCCCTCCGACAGGGCGGCCCGCTCTGGGCCCGGGCCCTCCGACAGGGCGGCCCGCTCTGGGCCCGGGCCCTCCGACAGGGCGGCCCGCTCTGGGCCCGGGCCCTCCGACAGGGCGGCCCGCTCTGGGCCCGGGCCCTCCGACAGGGCAGCCCGCTCTGGGCCCGGGCCCTCCGACAGGGCAGCCCGCTCTGGGCCCGGGCCCTCCGACAGGGCAGCCCGCTCTGGGCTCCCTCCCTCCGACAGGACGGCCCTCCCTCCGACAGGACGGCCCTCCCTCCAACAGGACGGCCCTCCCTCCAACAGGACGGCCCTCCCTCGGCGCGCGCCCTCCGACAGGGCGGCCCTCCCTCGGCGCGCGCCCTCCGACAGGGCGGCCCTCCCTCGGCGCGCGCCCTCCGACAGGGCGGCCCCCCCTCGGCGCGGGCCCTCCGACAGGGCGGCCCTCTCTGGGCACGGGCCCGCCGACAGGGCGGCCCTCTCTGGGCACGGGCCCTCCGACAGGGCGGCCCTCTCTGGGCACGGTCCCTCCGACAGGGCGGCCCTCTCTGAGCACCGGCCCTCCGACAGGGCGGCCCTCTCTGGGCACGGGCCCGCCGATAGGGCGGCCCTCCCTCGGCACGGGCCCTCCGACAGGGCGGCCCTCTCTGGGCACGGGCCCTCCGACAGGGCGGCCCACTCTGGGCACAGGCCCTCAGACAGGGCGGCCCTCTCTGGGCACCGGCCCTCCGACAGGGCGGCCCTCTCTGGGCACGGGCCCGCCGACAGGGCGGCCCTCCCTCGGCACGGGCCCTCCGACAGGCCGGCCCTCTCTGGGCACGGGCCCTCCGACAGAGCGGTCCTCTCTGGGCACGGGCCCGCCGACAGAGCAGTCCTCTCTCGGCACGCGTCCTCCGACAGGATACCTCCTCCTCGGCACGAGCCCTCCGTCAGGGCGGCCCCCCCTCGGCACGAGCCCTCCGACAGGGCAGCCCGCTCTGGGCTCCCCCCCTCCGACAGGGCAGCCCGCTCTGGGCTCCCCCCCTCCGACAGGACGGCCCTCCCTCAGTCATCACGCGCCCTCCGACAGGACGGCCCTCCCTCGGCACGCGCCCTCCGACAGGACGGCCCTCCCTCGGCACGCGCCCTCCGACAGGACGGCCCTCCCTCGGCACGCGCCCTCCGACAGGACGGCCCTCCCTCGGCACGCGCCCTCCGACAGGACGGCCCTCCCTCGGCACGCGCCCTCCGACAGGACGGCCCTCCCTCGGCACGCGCCCTCCGACAGGACGGCCCTCCCTCGGCACGCGCCCTCCGACAGGACGGCCCTCCCTCGGCACGCGCCCTCCGACCGGGCGCCCCTCCCTCGGCACGCGCCCTCCGACAGGGCGGCCCTCCCTGGGCACGGGCCCTCCGACAGGGCGGCCCTCCCTGGCCACGGGCCCTCCGACAGGGCGGCCCTCCCTGGCCACGGGCCCTCCGACAGGGCGGCCCTCCCTGGCCACGGGCCCTCCGACAGGGCGGCCCTCCCTGGGCAAGGGCCCTCCGACAGGGCGGCCCTCCCTGGGCACGGGCCCTCCGACAGGGCGGCCCTCCCTGGGCACGGGCCCTCCGACAGGGCGGCCCTCCCTGGGCACGGGCCCTCCGACAGGGCGGCCCTCCCTGGGCACGGGCCCTCCGACAGGGCGGCCCTCCCTGGGCACGGGCCCTCCGACAGGGCGGCCCTCCCTGGGCACGGGCCCTCCGACAGGGCGGCCCTCACTGGGCACGGGCCCTCCGACAGGGCGGCCCTCACTGGGCACGGGCCCTCCGACAGGGCGGCCCTCACTGGGCACGGGCCCTCCGACAGGGCGGCCCTCTCTGGGCACGGGCCCTCCGACTGGGCGGCCCTCTCTGGGCACGGGCCCTCCGACAGGGCGGCCCTCCCTGGGCACGGGCCCTCCGAAAGGGCGGCCCGCTCTGGGCACGGGCCCTCCGACAGGGCGGCCCTCCCTCGGCACGGGCCCTCCGACAGGGCGGCCCTCCCTCGGCACGCGCCCTCCGACAGGGCTGCCCTCCCTCGGCACGCGCCCTCCGACAGGGCTGCGCTCCCTCGGCACGCGCCCTCCGACAGGGCGGCTCTCCCTCGGCACGGGCCCTCCGACAGGGCGGCCCTCTCTGGGCACGCGCCCGCCGACAGGGCGGCCCTCCCTCGGCACGCGCCCGCCGACAGGGCGGCCCGCTCTGGGCCCGGGCCCTCCGACAGGGCGGCCCGCTCTGGGCCCGGGCCCTCCGACAGGGCGGCCCGCTCTGGGCACGGGCCCTCCGACAGGGCGGCCCGCTCTGGGCCCGGGCCCTCCGACAGGGCGGCCCGCTCTGGGCCCGGGCCCTCCGACAGGGCGGCCCGCTCTGGGCCCGGGCCCTCCGACAGGGCGGCCCGCTCTGGGCCCGGGCCCTCCGACAGGGCGGCCCGCTCTGGGCCCGGGCCCTCCGACAGGGCGGCCCGCTCTGGGCCCGGGCCCTCCGACAGGGCGGCCCGCTCTGGGCCCGGGCCCTCCGACAGGGCGGCCCGCTCTGGGACCGGGCCCTCCGACAGGGCGGCCCGCTCTGGGACCGGGCCCTCCGACAGGGCGGCCCGCTCTGGGACCGGGCCCTCCGACAGGGCGGCCCGCTCTGGGACCGGGCCCTCCGACAGGGCGGCCCGCTCTGGGACCGGGCCCTCCGACAGGGCGGCCCGCTCTGGGCCCGGGCCCTCCGACAGGGCGGCCCGCTCTGGGCCCGGGCCCTCCGACAGGGCGGCCCGCTCTGGGCCCGGGCCCTCCGACAGGGCGGCCCGCTCTGGGCCCGGGCCCTCCGACAGGGCGGCCCGCTCTGGGCCCGGGCCCTCCGACAGGGCGGCCCGCTCTGGGCCCGGGCCCTCCGACAGGGCGGCCCGCTCTGGGCCCGGGCCCTCCGACAGGGCGGCCCGCTCTGGGCCCGGGCCCTCCGACAGGGCGGCCCGCTCTGGGCCCGGGCCCTCCGACAGGGCGGCCCGCTCTGGGCCCGGGCCCTCCGACAGGGCGGCCCGCTCTGGGCTCCCTCCCTCCGACAGGACGGCCCTCCCTCCGACAGGGCGGCCCTCCCTCGGCGCGCGCCCTCCGACAGGGCGGCCCTCCCTCGGCGCGCGCCCTCCGACAGGGCGGCCCTCCCTCGGCGCGCGCCCTCCGACAGGGCGGCCCTCCCTCGGCGCGCGCCCTCCGACAGGGCGGCCCTCCCTCGGCGCGCGCCCTCCGACAGGGCGGCCCTCCCTCGGCGCGCGCCCTCCGACAGGGCGGCCCTCCCTCGGCGCGCGCCCTCCGACAGGGCGGCCCTCCCTCGGCGCGCGCCCTCCGACAGGGCGGCCCTCCCTCGGCGCGCGCCCTCCGACAGGGCGGCCCTCCCTCGGCGCGCGCCCTCCGACAGGGCGGCCCTCCCTCGGCGCGCGCCCTCCGACAGGGCGGCCCTCCCTCGGCGCGCGCCCTCCGACAGGGCGGCCCTCCCTCGGCGCGCGCCCTCCGACAGGGCGGCCCTCCCTCGGCGCGCGCCCTCCGACAGGGCGGCCCTCCCTCGGCGCGCGCCCTCCGACAGGGCGGCCCTCCCTCGGCGCGCGCCCTCCGACAGGGCGGCCCTCCCTCGGCGCGCGCCCTCCGACAGGGCGGCCCTCCCTCGGCGCGCGCCCTCCGACAGGGCGGCCCTCCCTCGGCGCGCGCCCTCCGACAGGGCGGCCCTCCCTCGGCGCGCGCCCTCCGACAGGGCGGCCCTCCCTCGGCGCGCGCCCTCCGACAGGGCGGCCCTCCCTCGGCGCGCGCCCTCCGACAGGGCGGCCCTCCCTCGGCGCGCGCCCTCCGACAGGGCGGCCCCCCCTCGGCGCGGGCCCTCCGACAGGGCGGCCCCCTCTGGGCACGGGCCCGCCGACAGGGCGGCCCTCTCTGGGCACGGGCCCTCCGACAGGGCGGCCCTCTCTGGGCACGGGCCCTCCGACAGGGCGGCCCTCTCTGGGCACGGGCCCTCCGACAGGGCGGCCCTCTCTGGGCACGGGCCCTCCGACAGGGCGGCCCTCCCTGGGCACGGGCCCTCCGACAGGGCGGCCCTCCCTGGGCACGGGCCCTCCGACAGGGCGGCCCTCCCTGGGCACGGGCCCTCCGACAGGGCGGCCCTCCCTGGGCACGGGCCCTCCGACAGGGCGGCCCTCTCTGGGCACGGGCCCTCCGACAGGATGGCCCTCCCTCGGCACGTGCCGTCCGACCGGGCGACCGTCCCTCGGCACGCGCCCTCCGACCGGGCGGGCCTCCCTCGGCACGCGCCCTCCGACAGGGCAGCCCTCCCTCCGTCATCACGCGCCCTCCGACAGGACGGCCCTCCCTCGGCACGCGCCCTCCGACAGGACGGCCCTCCCTCGGCACGCGCCCTCCGGCAGGACGGCCCTCCCTCGGCACGCGCCCTCCGACAGGACGGCCCTCCCTTGGCACGCGTTGTCCGACCGGGCGACCCTCCCTCGGCACGCGCCCTCCGACCGGGCGACCCTCCCTCGGCACGTGCCGTCCGACCGGGCGACCGTCCCTCGGCACGCGCCCTCCGACCGGGCGGGCCTCCCTCGGCACGCGCCCTCCGACAGGGCAGCCCTCCCTCCGTCATCACGCGCCCTCCGACAGGACGGCCCTCCCTCGGCACGCGCCCTCCGACAGGGCGGGCCTCCCTCGGCACGCGCCCTCCGACAGGGCGACCCTCCCTCGGCACGTGCCGTCCGACCGGGCGACCCTCCCTCGGCACGCGCCCTCCGACAGGGCGGGCCTCCCTCGGCACGGCCCTCCGACAGGGCGGGCCTCCCTCGGCACGGGGAGGGAGAAAAGAGTAAACGTGTCAAGCTGAATTAGATTTAACTATTTTCAGCTGACAGTCTGTCCTATTCACTTGAGCCTTCTCGGTCTCTCTCCACATCTTTACCCATGAAGGAAGGATGGAAGGATCTTGCTGTTGGTTATCGCAGCTGCACCTGCAGCTCATACCCAGTCAGTCCCATACTCTACACGGTCAGAATTGTTTGGACGCACAAGATTATTTGCCCAATTTATCAATTTGGTTGCAACTTCATACCTGAACAGATTATATACAAGCGATCCAAACAATCTCTCTCCCAAACTATCACAACAGCAGCTTAGATTCTCACCAAGATCAACATCAGTGAAGCCCTCAGCACTAATCGCATCGATGGTGTTCTTGTCGATGGTCTCCAAGCAGAGACTGGCAAGCTGAGGCTCATCGAACAACCGGGCCTGAAATCATTTCAATAATGTGTAAAACATGAAGAAAGGAAATTATTTATCAAAACTAACAGCATCGGCATTCATACATCACAAAATAAATACTGGATGGAAACTCTGGCCGCGAGAGATTCTGGCTCACTCAACACTAACGGGGTGAACAGGGAACTGGGGTGAGTGGGGTAGAGTGAAAAATAGGCAACTGTGGACACAGGGGAGTGGGGCTGATGGGAGGGGGGCCGTACAGTACCTCACTGGGAGGCAACAATTCAGCCTACAGCGTGAGCTGCTCTACAGCAGTGTTCTTCAAACTTTTTTTCCAGGGACCATTTTTGCCAACTGGACAATCTTAGCGACCCACGCCGGCCGACCGGAGCGACCCACGCCGGCCGACCGGAGCGGCCCACGCCGGCCGACCGGAGCGGCCCACGCCGGCCGACCGGAGCGGCCCACGCCGGCCGACCGGAGCGGCCCACGCCGGCCGACCGGAGCGGCCCACGCCGGCCGACCGGAGCGGCCCACGCCGGCCGACCGGAGCGGCCCACGCCGGCCGACCGGAGCGGCCCACGCCGGCCGACCGGAGCGGCCCACCATTTTCTCTTACCTCGATTGCTGCTGATAAAAATGGAGGAAATGGTTTTGGGTCCCTTTGGCCCTCGTACACGTTCCTCCAATGGAACCTGTTGGATGAAGGTGAAGCCTTCCGGTGTCGAAAGGTATGGAGTCTCTATCTGTCCAAAGTTCTGAATTTTTTTCTATAAAATTTTCTATAAAATCTATTTTTAAAAACCCTGAACTGGTAAAAAAAAATGAATAAAATAAATGAAAAAAATAAAATAAATGAATAAAATGAATAACCCCCCTAAAAATAGCGGCCGCACTGCGCATGTGCAATGCGGCTGAATTTTTTTTACATGTTCGCGGCCATTTTAAAGGCCGCTTGCAGCCGGCGTTATTAAAAGCTGGCTGCTGCGCGGGGATTTGCGCGATCGGATGCGCCGTGAAGGACGGACCCTCCCGATACCAGCCCGCGATCCACCCGTGGGTCGCGCCCCCGAGTTTGAGGAACACTGGTCTAGACTGTTGCTGCGGCAATATATGGCCACGTCTGGATTAATCTCACACTTTGTTCAGATCTCCAGCACTGGATAGGGAGCAGGAACCCTGGCTGTTCTCCCTCAACCTTGTTCGGTTCTTGGGTGTCCAAAAGGATGATTTGATCTGTCTTTTGTGTACAGGTCCATGTGTGGGTTGCTCACAGCCATTGCTGTAAAGAATCACCTGTGTAAGTAACATGAAGGCATTGTCAGCTCGCAGGTGTTTGGTGAGAAACTCCACACAATGGGCCTCCAGGGCTGGCACCGCGTATTTCTTGGCCGTGTACAGAGTCGTCATCACAGTCTCAGGACCAATTTGCACCTCATCAGAGTACAGAAACCTGCAAGAGAAGGACAATACAGATTTGGAAAGAAGGGGACCTGAAATTTAACTGGACCATGTTCGTAAAATATAAAGTGAACGAGAATAATCCCAAGATGAACTCTCAGTTATCCCAAAACACAAAATCCATTTCTCAACACTTTGATTCATAGAGCAACACATATTCTTTTTTTTTTTTAAATAAATTTAAAGTACCCAATTATTGTTTTTCCAATTAAGGGGCAATTTAGCGTGGCCAATCCACCTAACCTGCACATCTTTGGGTTGTGGGGGTGAAACATGGGGAGAATGTGCAAACTCCACACGGACAGTGACCCAGGGCCGGGATTCGAACCCGGGTCCTCAGCGCCGTAGTCCCAGTGCTAACCACTTGGCCACGTGCCGCCCCGAGCAACACATATTCGACAGAACCCATGCCATAAACACAGGTACATGTCGAACCATAAAATTCCTTCAGGGCAGACCATTCAGCTCATCCATAAGAGACCATAAGGCATAAGGGCAAAATCGAGCCATTCGGTCCATCGAGTGCAGAAGGAGGCCATTTGGCTCATCCACGAGACCACAAGACATAGGAGCAGAATTAGGCCACTCGGCCCATCGAGTCTGCTCTGCCATTCAATCATGGCTGATCTGTTTCTCATCCCCATTCTCCTGCTTTCTCCCCATAACCCTTGATCCCCTTATTAATCAAGAACCGATCTATCTCGGTCTTCAAGACTCAGTGATTTGGCCCCCACAGCCTTCTGCGGCAAAGAATTCCACAGATTCACCACCCTCTGGCTGAAGAAATTCCTCCTCATGGCAGTTTGAAAGGATCGTCCTTTCAATCTCAGGCTGTTGCCTCAGGTTCTAGTTTCCCCCCCCTCATCCTTCTAAAGACCAATGAGTACAACTGTTGCTTCACAGCACCAGGGTCCTAGGTTTGATTCCGCGCTTGGGTCACTGTCTGTGCATAGTGTGCATGTTCTCCCCGTGTCTGTGTGGGTTTCCTGTGGGTGCTCCGGATTCCTCCCACAAGTTCCGAAAATGTGCTTGTAGATGAATTAGACATTCGGAATTCTCCCTCTGTGTACCCGAACAGGTGCCGGAGTGTGGCGACTAATAATAATCTTTATTGTCACAAGTAGGCTTACATTAACACTACAATGAAGTTACTGTGAAAAGCCCCTAATCGCCACATTCTGTGACTAGGGGCTTTTCACAGTAACTTCATTGCAGAGTTAATGTACGCCGACCTGTGACAATAAAGATTATTATTCAAAAAGAGTCCTCTTCATTCCAGGCATCATTCTTGTGAACCTTCTCTGATCCCTTTCCAAGGCCAGCACATCCTTCCTTGGATATGGGGCCCAAAACTTCTCCCAATACTCCAATACTCTGACCGGTGCCTTATACAGCCTCAGAAGTACATCCCTGCTCTTGTATTCTAGCCCTCGTGTCATGAATGCTAACATTGCATTTGCCTTCCTAACTGCTGACTGAACCTGCAAGTTAAGATTAAGAGAATCTTGAACTAGGACTTCCAAGTCCCTTTGGGCTTCTGATTTCCTAAGCCTTTTCCCATTTAGAAAATAGTCTATGCCTCCAGTCTTCCTACCAAAGTGCATAACCTCACACTGTACCCGAACAGGCGCCGGAATGTGGTGACTAGGGGCTTTTCACAGTAACTTCACTGCAGTGTTAATGTAAGCCTACTTGTGACAATAAAGATTTTTTTTTTTAAAAAAAGGTTTTACACATTGTATTTCACCTGCCACTTCTTTGCCCACTCTCCTAGCCTGTCCAAATCCTTCTGCAGCTTCCTTGCTTCCTCAATACTACCTGTCCCTCTGCATATCTCTGTATCATCTGAAAACTTAGCAACACTGCCCTCAGTTCCTTCTTTCAGATCAGTAGTGCACATTGTGAAAAGTTGTGGTCCCAACACCGACCCGAGGCACACCACTAGTCACCAGCTGGCATCCGCCACCCGGCTTATTTGCTCTTCCAACTACTGTACGCACCCCTGTCAGCATTAACGGGCCCGAGGTGGAGATGGTTAGCATCTTCTAATTCCTAGTGGTCCACATCACCAAAAATCTGTCCTGGTCCACCCACGTCGACGCTACGACCATGAAAGCACAACAGCACCTATACTTCCTCAGGAAACTAAGGAAATTCAGCATGTTCACATTAACTTTTACCAACTTTTACAGATACACCATAGAAAGCATTCTATCTGGGGGCAGCACGGAGGCGCAGTGGGTTAGCACTGCAGCCTCACCGCGCCGAGGTCCCAGGTTCGATCCCGGCTCTGGGTCACTGTCCGTGTGGAGTTTGCACATTCCCCCCGTGTTTGCGTGGGTTTCGCCCCCACAACCCAAAGATGTGCAAGTTAGGTGGATTGGCCATGCTAAATTGCCCCTTAATTGGAAAAATTAATTGGGTACTCTAAATTTATTTTTTTTTTTAAAAGAAAAGAAAAAAAGGAGAAAAAAGAAAGCATCATGTCTGGCTGCATCACACCTGGTATGGCAACTGTTTGGCCCAAGACCGCAAGAGTCGTGAACACCACCCAGTCCATCACACAAACCCACCTCCCATCCATTGACTCCATCTACACCTCCCGCTGCCCGGGGAAAGTGGGCAGCATAATCAAAGACCCCTCCCACAAGGCTTACTCACTCTTCCAACTTCGGCAGGAGATACAAAAGCTTGAGAATACGCACAAACAGATTCAAAAACAGCTTCAAGAATAAAGGAATGAAGGGTTATGGTGTTCGGGCCAGAAAGTGGAGCTGAGTCCACAAAAGATCAGCCATGATCTCACTGAATGGCGGAGCAGGCTCGAGGGGCCAGATGGCCGACTCCTGCTCCTAGTTCTTATTTTCATAGAATTTACAGTGCAGAAGGAGGCCATTCGGCCCATCGAGTCTGCACCGGCTCTTAGAAAGAGCACCCTACCCAAGTTCAACACCTCCACCCTATCCCCATAACCCAGTAACCCCACCCAACACCAATTTTGGACACCAAGGGCAATTTATCATGGCCAATCCTCCTGACCTGCACATCTTTGGACTGTGGGAGGAAACCGGAGGACCCGGAGGAAACCCACGCAAACACGGGGAGGATGTGCAGACTCCGCACAGACAGTGACCCAAGCCGGTTCACAGTAACTTCATTGCAGTGTAAATGTAAACCTACTTTGTGACAATAAAGATTATTATTATTGTTCACACTGACCCAATTCAGCTTTTTTACTATCTTCAATGTTTCTATAATGAATAAATTGAACTGTTTCAAGTAAACTAAAAACCCATTTTTGTTAAAGCCCATTTTTGTTAAAGCCCCAATGATTTTTCTCCTAGATTCGTTGGAGCAGTGTCCCGCAGATTAATCCTCAAGTCCTAGACTATAGGGCAACCCAGGAGGTTTGGCAACCCAGTCTAAATCTGTTTCTTTGACCTTCAGCCGTGCCCCTTCTATACCTTATTACTCAGTTACATGGGAAATTTTATCAATGTATAAACACAAATTATTGTAGAATGACAGTTCCTGATACTAGTGGGTCAGCTCAATTGTAAATGGTTTCTGTAGCTCAAGACTTAAAAAGAAAACTAAAATCATGTCTGTCCAGAAGCCACACGATAATAATTCAGCATCTAAACACTGCAAAGCAGCGAATGACAGCTCACTGCAAACCTGCTGCATTTTACTGTAACACTCAGCCTGGGAACAACACTCCCAGATACATTACACTTGCAATAATAAATAGACTCCATTTAAACCTTTACGAAAATCACCAATGCTGGACCAACATCACAGCTATGAAGGGGCTATTCCAGTTGCATTTGATATGTACTAACACAGACGGTCTTATCAACATTTCTTTGGTTAACAGAGGGAACAGGACCAGGGCTGCAGGAGCATCCACGATTTTTAAAATTTGATCTACACCCTCCTTTATTCAATAATAAAGTTGATAAAAGCAACACTAACCAGCAGCACTGGGCAGGGGCCGACTTAGAATCGGTGTTCCGACATTAGCTGGAAAGAGGAGCTGAAGGAAAGCGGAGTGACAGGATGACTGGAAAAAGCAGCTGCTGTGTTTTTTTTTTACTCTCGGCGCTGACTCAGTCTCCATGCATGGTCGACATTTCTACCATTTAATCATATATCTGACAATTAATGACCACGAGCGCCAGTGTTGCTGCCATAGTAAAGGAATTCCCAGTATCGTTGACTTGCGTGGCGGCACATAGGAGGAAGTCGCACTCCTGCTCGAGGCTTGATTGTTAAGGAATTTGGTGCCAGGTCTCAGGGGCAACTTTTCACCAAGTAAGCGCAGGAAGACATAAGGAAGGAGGGGTTGTCCAAGAACCAAAGGAAAGCCGCCGGGAAAAAGGGGGCGAGTGAAGGTTCACCGTCGAGCGAAGGTTCACCGTCGAGCGAAAGGTCGGCTCGGCAACTGGAAAGATGGTGGAGGCTGGGTCGCTGGGCGGAGGCGCACTGCTCACCGCAGAAAAGATGGAGGTGATGGTTGTGGAATTTGAAAAGCAGTTTGTGAAGCACATGGAGGTGATGAGGACGGAGATGATGGCGACAATGAAGGTATCATCACAGTGCAGAAGGAGGCCATTCGGCCCATCGAGTCTGCACCAGCTCTTGGAAAGAGCACCCCACTCAAGCCCACGCCTCCACCCTATCTCCATAAACCAGTAACCCCACCTAACACTAAGGGCAATTTATCCTGGCCAATCCACCTAACCTGCACATCTTTGGACTGTGGGAGGAAACCAAAACCCCCGGAGGAAACCCACGCCGATACGGGGAGAACGTGCAGACTCCGCAGAGACAGTGACCCAAGCCGGGAATCGAACCTGGGACCCAGGAGCTGTGCTAACCAGGTACTGGTGGTGGAGGCGACTGTCCCACTGAAAGCGACAGTGTCAAAAACATCGGGCGAGGTGCAGGGGGGGGGGGGGGCTCGGGGAAATGGGAGGGGTGGAGCCATGTAGGTTCTTGCACCCAAGGGAGCGAGAGTATTCATTTTTCTCCTCAGTTCACAAGGTCACAAGGCGGGTGCGGGGGCAGATGTTTTAGCCTTAGCCTTGCTGATTGCCCGGAGAGGGGTCCTGCTGGGGCGGAGGTCAGCTGCTCCACCCTGTGCCTCGGATTGGCGGGGGGGGGGGGGGATCTACTTGAACTTCTAACTCTCAAGAAGGTGAAATTTAGAATATAGAACTGTACAGCGCAGTACAGGCCCTTCGGCCCACGATGTTGTGCCAAACTAGTTTGAAACTAAGATCAAATCAACCTACTCCCAATCATTCTAGTGCCCTCCATATGCCTATCCAATAACCGCTTGAAAGTTCCTACACTATAGGCTTTCTTCACGACTATCCACTTGGGTGGCAACTTTCAGAGATCTATGGAAATGAACTCTGAGATCTCTCTGCTCCTCCACATTCTTCAGAACCCTGCCGTTAACCCTGTAATCCGCATTCAAATTTGTCCTACCAAAATGAATCACCTCACACTTATCAGGGTTAAATTCCATCTGCCATTTTCGGCCCAGCTCTGCATCCTATCAATGTCTCTTTGCAGCCTACAACAGCCCTCCACCTCATCCACTACTCCACCAATCTTGGTGTCATCGGCAAATTTACCAACCCAACCTACAACTCCATCATCCAGGGGCTGTTTAGCACAGGGCTAATTCGCTGGCTTTGAAAGCAGACCAAAGCAGGCCAGCAGCACGGTTCAATTCCCCGAACAGGCGCCGGAATGTGGCGACTAGGGGCTTTTCACAGTAACTTCATTTGAAGCCTACTTGTGACAATAAGCGATTTTCATTTCATTTCATCCAAGTCATTGATAAAAATCACAAATAGCAGAGGACCCAGCACTGACCCCTGTGGTACACCGATAGTGACTGAGCTCCAGGATGAAAATTTACCATCTACCACCACCTTCTGTCTTCTATGTGATAGCCAGTTACTGATCCAATCGGCCAAATTTCCCTCTATGCCATGCCTCCTTACTTTCTGCATGAGCCGACCATGGGGCACCTTATCAAGCGTCTTACTAAAATCCATGTATACAACATCAACTGCTCTACCTTCATCTATGTACTTAGTTACCTCCTCAAAGAATACAATCAAACTTGTGAGGCAAGACTTACCCCTCACAAATGCATGCTGACTATCCTGGATTAAGCTGCATCTTTCCAAATGATCATAAATCCTACCCCTCAGGACCCTTTCCAATAATTTACCTATGACCGAAGTGAGACTAACCGGCCTATAATTCCCAGGGTTAGACCCATTCCCTTTCTTCTTTTTTTTTTTTTTAAATGTGTTTATTCAAATTTTCCAACAAAATTTGTAACAAACCGCCCCCCCCACCCCCGAATAAAAAAAGAGAAACGCAAACACAAGTCAAAACTTATACAAAACTTTTACATTGGGTTTCCCCATATGCAGTAACCCCCCCATATGACATTCAAAGATACCCGTAAGGAACCCCCCCCCCCTTTGGGTTGCTGCTGCTGCTGACCTCCTCCTAAAGCTCCGCGAGATAGTCTAGGAGCGGTTGCCACCATCTGAAGAACCCCTGCACAGACCCTCGTAAGGCAAACTTTATCCTCTCCAGCTGAATGAACCCAGCCATGTCATTTATCCAGGCTTCCACACTGGGGGGCTTCGCGTCCTTCCATAATAGCAAGATCCTCCACCCGGTTACCAGGGACGCAAAGGCCAGGATGCCGGCCTCTTTCGCCTCCTGCACTCCCGGCTCGTCCGTTATCCCAAATAGTGCCAACCCCCAACTCGGCTGGACCTGGACTTTCACCACCTTGGACATAGTCCTCGCAACACCCCTCCAAAACCCATCCAGTGCCGGGCACGACCAGAACATGTGAACATGATTCACCGGGCTTCCCGAGCACCTCCCACATCTATCCTCCACCCCAAAGAACCTACTCAACCTCGCCCCTGTCATATGCGCTCTGTGAATAACCTTGAATTATATTAGGCTGAGCCTGGCGCAAGAGGAGGAAGAATTAACACTACTCAGGGCGTCAGCCCACAGACCCTCATCTATCTCCTCCCCAAGCTCGTCCTCCCACTTGCCCTTCAACTCCACTACCGAGGCCTCCTCCTCTCCTTTCAGCTCCTGGTAGATCGCCGAAACCTTGCCTTCTCCAACCCATACACCCGAAATCACCCTGTCCTGGGTCCCCTGTGCCGGGAGCAGCGGGAATTCCCTCACCTGCCGCCTCACAAACGCCCTCACTTGCATATACCTGGGTGGCAACCCAAACTTCTCCTCCAGCGCCCCCAGGCTCGCAAACGTCCCATCTATAAACAGGTCCCCCATTCTTCTAATCCCTGTCCGATGCCAGCTCCAAAATCCCCCATCCATCCTTCCCGGGACGAACCGATGGTTCTCCCGAATCGGGGACCAAACCGAGGCTCCCACCTCGCCCCGTGTCGTCTCCACTGCCCCCAGATCTTCAACGTCGCCGCCACCACCGGGCTCGTGGTGTACCTGGTTGGCGAGAGCGGCAGCGGTGCCATCGCCAGCGCCCTCAGGCTCGTGCCCACACAGGATGCCATCTCTAACCTCTTCCACGCCGCCTCCTCTCCCTCCTTAACCCACTTACGGATCATCGCCACATTGGCTGCCCAATAATAGTTGCACAAATTCGGCAGAGCCAGCCCTCCCCTGTCCCTACTACGCTCCAGAAACACCCCCTTTACCCTCGTGGTCTTATTTGCCCACACGAAACCCATGATACTCTTACCTACCCATTTGAAAAAGGCCTTGGGAATCATAATGGGAAGGCATTGGAACACAAAGAGAAACCTCGGGAGGACCATCATTTTAACCGACTGTACCCTGCCCGCTAGCGAGAGTGGCAGCACATCCCATCTTTTGAAATCCTCCTCCATCTGCTCCACCAACCGCGTCAAATTGAGTTTGTGCAGGGCCCCCCCAACTCCCAGCCACCTGGATCCCTAAGTACCGAAAGCTCCTTTCCGCCCTCCTCAACGGCAGGTCGTCTATCCCCCTTCCCTGGTCCCCTGGATGCACCACAAAGAGCTCACTTTTCCCTACATTAAGCTTATACCCCGAGAAGTCCCCAAACTCCCTTAAGATCCGCATGACCTCCGCCATCCCCTCCACTGGATCTGCCACATACAGCAACAGGTCGTCCGCATACAGCGACACCCAATGTTCCTCTCCCCCTCGGACCAGTCCCCTCCATTTCCTGGACTCCCTTAGTGCCATGGCCAGAGGCTCAATTGCCAATGCAAACAGCAGGGGGGACAGGGGGGACCCCTACCTCGTCCCTCGGTACAGCCAAAAGTACTCCGACCTCTGCCAATTCGTAGCCACACTCACCACCGGGGCTCTATATAGCAATCTGACCCAGCTGATGAACCCCTCCCCGAACCCAAACCTCCGCAACACCTCCCAAAGATACTCCCACTCCACCCGGTCGAAGGCCTTCTCCGCATCCATAGCCGCCACTACCTCCGCTTCTCCCTCCACCGAGGGCATCATAATCACATTGAGGAGCCTCCGCACATTAGTGTTTAGCTGCCTGCCCTTTACAAATCCCGTCTGGTCCTCATGAATCACCCCCGGGACACAGTCCTCAATTCTCGTAGCCAGCACCTTAGCATCCACATTGAGGAGCGAGATCGGTCTATACGGCCCACACTGCAGTGGGCCCTTGTCCCGCTTCAGGATCAGAGAGATCAGCGCCCCCCCCGCCCTTGCCTTATTGAAAGTCCTCACTAGCAACGGGCCTAGCAGGTCCACGTATTTCCTGTAAAACTCAACCGGGAACCCATCTGGCCCCGGGGCCTTCCCCGCCTGCATGCTCCCCAATCCTTTAACCAGCTCCTCCAGCCCAATTGGCGTCCCTAAACCAGCCACCGCCTGCTCCTCCACCCTCGGGAACCTCAGCTGATCCAAAAATCGTTGCATCCCCTCTTCCCCCGCTGGGGGCTCAGATCTGTACAGGTCCCCATAGAAGTCCCTAAATACCTCATTTATTCTCACCGCACTCCGCACCGTATTCCCCCCGCTATCCTTAACTCCACCCATCTCCCTCACTGCCTCCCTCTTACAAAGCTGGTGTGCCAGCATCCGACTCGCCTTCTCCCCATACTCATACGTCGCCCCCTGCGCTTTCCTCCACTGTGCCTCTGCTTTCCCTGTGGTCAACAGGTCGAACTCCATCTGGGAGGTTCCGCCGAGTAGTCCCTCCTCGGGGGCCTCTACATATCTCCTGTCTAGCCTTAAGATCTCCCCCACCAACCTCTCCCTCTTCTCTCTCTCTCTTCTCCCTGTGGGCCTTAATGGAGATTAACTCTCCCCAACCACTGCCTTCAGCGCCTCCCAGACTACCCCCACCTGCACCTCCCGGCTGTCGTTGGCCTCCAAGTATCTTTCAATGCATCCCCGCACCCGCCCTCATCCGCCAATAATCCCACATCTAGACGCCACAGCAGGCGCTGGTCCCTCTCCTCTCCTAACTCCAGCTCCACCCAGTGCGGGGCGTGGTCTGAGATGGCTATGGCCGAATACTCCGTTCCCTCCACTTTCCCTACTCAAAATAAAGGAATCTATCCGGGAGTAGGCTCTATGGACGTGGGAAAAGAATGAAAATTCCCTGGCCTGGGGCCTGACAAACCTCCATGGATCCACTTCCCCCATCTGGTCCATAAACCCCCTAAGCACCATGGCCGCACGTCTGCCTTCAGTCCCTTTAAGTGCGCGAACACCCGGGCCCTCTTGACCGGCCCGTTCAGACCCCTCACATTCCAAGTTATCAGCCGGATTGGGGGGCTGCTCACCGCCGCCGTCACCCCCGCCCCCCCTCCCTCCTCCAACTAGCCAGCTCCTTTTCTAGGCCAGCCACGTGCCCGCGCCTCCCACACCCCCCAGTCCCCCAGACGGCGGACCCCCGCCCCGACCACCTCTCCTACTTCCAGCTCCCCTTTGGCCAATGCAACAGCAACCCTATACCCCCCCCCCTCCCCCAGCTAGATCCACATCTAGCCCTTTTGCTCCCCCATAACACTCCCGTAAGTCAGCTGACTCCTGCTGATCCCGGCCTCTCCCGCCATTCCATCGACCCCCTCCAGTGAGAGAATCCCTCCTCCCCCTCCCTGGCAGTCAGTGTGCGCTCCTCTCCAGCATCGCCCCCCCGGCCCTCACTCCCCGTCCTTCCGTAGCGCGGGACAAAGCCCGCGCTTTCCTGAGCCGGCCCCGCCCCCTCTGGCGCAGCTCCTTTTGCGGCCTTACCCCAATTCCCCATCCCCAGGCCTCCACTCCCCCTATTCCTTCATGGGGGTCTGCCCCTCCAACACCGACGCCCACACTCTCCCACAGTCTCCCCGTCCAATCCCTTCACCCATCCCCATCCAGCACCCAAACCAGAGGAACATTCCCTAAACGTAATAAACACTATATACACAGTAAACATCCCCCCACGACAAACCCTCAATTCGAGTCCAACTTTTCAGTCCGTATAAAACTCCATCCCTCATCAGGCGTTTCGAAATAGTGGTGCCGATCCTGGAACGTGACCCACAATTGCGCTGGCTGCAGCATACCGAACTTCACCCTTTCGATGGAGCACCGCCTTAGCCCGATTAAAGCCCGCTCTCTTCTTAGCCACCTCTGCATTCCAGTCCTGGTAGATTCGGATCTCCGTGTTCTCCCACCTGCTGCTCCGCTCTTTCTTGGCCCATCTCAGGACACACTCGCTGTCCATAAAGCGGTGAAACCTCACCATTACATCTCTTGGCGGCTCGTTGGCCTTGGGTCTCCTTGCTAGGACCCGGTGAGCCCCATCTAGCTCCAGGGGCCTCGGGAAAGCTCCCGCGCCCATCAGCGAATTGAGCATCGTGCTCACATATGCCCCGGCATCGGGCCCCTCCACTCCTTCGGGGAGACCCAGAATCTGAAGAGTCTTCCTCCTCGACCTATTCTCCAGGTCCTCAAATCTTTCCGCCCACCTCTTGTGCAGCACCTCTTGCGCCTCCACCTTCACCGCCAGGCCCAAGATCTCGTCCTCGTTCTCAGAGACTTTTTGCCGCACCTCCCGGATCGTCGCCCCTTGGGCCTTCTGGGTCTCCACTAGCTTCTCAATCGCCGCCAGCATTTCGGTTTTCAGCTCCTCAAAGCAGCGTCTAAGGAACCCCTGCTGCTCCTGCGACCACTGCGCCCATGCTGCTTGGTCTCCACCCGCCGCCATCTTGTTTTTCCTCCCTCTCACTTTTCGCTGCTCCAAGATCACTTTTTTCACCGCTCCACTCCTGGTCTAATCCATATAATGTCAGGGGGACCTTGCTGTCACCTTCCCACACTGGAAGCCATTGAACAATTGCCGTTGGGGCCCCTCTAGAGAGCCCAAAAGACGGTTCTGGGCGGGAGCTGCCGAACGTGCGACCTACCTAGGCATAGCCGCAACCGGACGTCCCCCTTTCTTAAACAAGGGGACAATATTTGCCTCTCTCCAGTCTTCTGGCACTATTCCTATAGTACGAAGTCTTACAACACCAGGTTAAAGTCCAACAGGTTTGTTTCGATGTCACTAGCTTTCGGAGCGCTGCTCCTTCCTCAGGTGAAGGAGCAGCGCTCCGAAAGCTAGTGACATCGAAACAAACCTGTTGGACTTTAACCTGGTGTTGTAAGACTTCGTACTGTGCTCGCCCCAGTCCAACGCCGGCATCTCCACATCATGACTATTCCTATAGACAGTGAGGACATAAAAGATCAAAGCCAAAGGCTGTGCAATCTCCTCGCTCGTCTCCCAAAGAATCCTAGGATGTATCCCATTAGGCCCAGGGGACTTATCTATCCTCAGGCTTCTCAAAATTTCTAACACATCTTCCTTCCGAATATCTACCTCCTCCAGCCTACCAGCCTGTATCGGACTATCCTCCTCAACAACATGGCCCCTCGCCTTTGTGAACACTGAAGAAAAGTATTCATTTAGGGTCTCTCCTATATCTTCAGACTCCATGCAGACGTTCCCACTGCTGTCCTTGACCAGCCCTAACTTCACCTTGGTCATTCTTTTATTCCTCACATATGTGTAAAAAGCCTTGGGGTTTTCCTTGATCGTACCCACCAAGGACTTCTCATACCCCCTCCGAGCTCTCCTAAGCCCTTTCTTGAGCTCCTTCCTAGCTATCTTGTATCCCTCAAGTGCCCTAACTGAACCTTGTTTTCTCATCTTTACATAAGCCCCATTCTTCCTCTTGACAAGACTTTCAAACTCTCTTGTAAACCATGGTTCCCTCACTCGACCATTACTTCCCTGCCTGACAGGGACATACATATCAAGGACATACAAGCTCCACATCTCAATTGTGCCTATCCCTGACAGTTCCTGTTTCCATCTTATGCTCCCCAATTCTTGCCTAATCACATGGTAATTACCTTTCCCCCAGTTATAAACCTTGCCCTGCCGTATGTTCCTATCCCTCTCCATTGCTATAGTGAAAGTCACCGAATTGTGGTCACTATCTCCAAAGTGCTCTCCCACAACCAAATCTAACACTTGGCCCGGTTACTTACCCAGTACCAAATAATGTGGCCCCGCCTCTTGTTGGTCTATCCACATATTGTGAGAGGAAACCCTCCTGCACATACTTGATAAAAACAGACCCATCCAAACTATTCGAATTATAGTGGTTCCAATCAATATTTGGAAAGTTAAAGTCACCCATGACAACTGGCCTGTGACTACCGCACCTATCCGAAATCTGCATTGCAATCTTTTCCTCCACATCTGTTACTGTTTGGGGGCCTATAGAAAACTCCTAACAAAGTGACCTCTCCTTTCCTATTTCGAACTTCAGTCCACACCACCTCAGTGGACAGATCCTCCTCAAACTGCCTTTCTGCAGCCATTATACTATCCTTGATTAACAATGCTACTCCTCCACCTCTTATACCACCTTCCCTAATCTTACTGAAACATCTAAACCCCGGTACCTCCAACAACCATTCCTGCCCCTGTTCTATCCACGTCTCCGTAATGGCCACATCGTAGTCCCAGGTACCAATCCATACTTCAAGCTCGCCAACCTTATTCCTGATGCTCCTCGCATTGAAGTAGACACACTTCAAACCACATTCATGCCTGCAGGTCCACTCTTGTGACCTTGGTACCTGCCTCAGTACTGCATTACCCTCAACCTCCTGAACTCCAACAACGCTATCTCCTGTACTACAAATCAGTTTCCCATCCCCCTGCCAAATTAGTTTAAACCCCCCCGATGAGCTGTAGCAAATTTCCCTCCCAGGATATTGGTGCCCCTCTGGTTCAGGTGTAACCCGTCTTGTTTGTACAGGTCCCACCTTCCCCAGAATGTGCTCCAATTATCCAAGTAACTGAAACCCTCCCTCCTACACCATCCCTGTGGCCACGTGTTTATCTGCACTCTCTCCCTGTTCCTCACCTCGCTAGCACGTGGCACTGGCAGCAAACCAGAGATGACAACACGGTCTGTCCCGGCTCTCAGCTTCCACCCTAGCTCCCTGAATTCCTTTTTTACATCCCCGTCCCTTTTCCTACCTATGTCGTTGGTACCGATGTGTACCACGACTTGTGGCAGCTCCACCTCCCCCTTAAGGACCCTGAAAACATGATCAGAGACGCACAGGCCTTGGCACCCGGGAGGCAACACACCAACCGTGAGCCTCGATCGTTGCCACAGAACCGCCTATCTGTACCTCTAACTATAGAGTCTCCAATAACTAATGCTCTCCCCCCCCCTCCCTTCTGAGCCACAGAGACTGACACAGTGCCGGAGACCTGGTCACCGTGGCTTACCTCTGGTAGGTCCGCCCCCTCAACAGTATCCAAAACAGTATACCTGTTATTGAGGGGAACAACAGCAGGGGATCCCTGCACTGACTGCTTCTTCCCCCTCCTTTTAAACATCACCCAGCTACCTTCATTCTTAGGAGTAACTACATCCCTATAGCTTCTATCTATAAACGACTCTGCCTCTCGAATGATCCTCAGTTCATCCAGCTCCAGTTCCCTAACACGGTCTTTGAGGAGCTGGAGATGGGTGCACTTCCCGCAGGTGAACTCAGTAGGGCTACTGACAGTGTCCCTCACCTTGAACATCCTGCAGGAGGAACATTGCACTGCCCTCTCTGCCATCCCTTCCATTTATCCACTTGACAATACAGAGAGAGAAAAAAAGCATACCTGATTTTCACAAATTTGAGCTGAGGCGGATGAAGGAGGGGCTTTACATTCATGGGGACTATTTATTATGCACTTTCAGGAACTGATTGGCATTGAACATTTGGGGTGGGGGAGTTAGTTTATTATTGTAGTATTGTTCACTGTTTGCTTGTCAACTTTTACCTGGAATGCATGAATGGATGTATGGATTGTATATTGAAGGGGTGTTGTTTCTGGGGGATTGTTATTGTGGTTGTTCTTTTCTATTTATTTTACTTTCGTTGTTTATTGGATGAAAATGTGGCGAATAGAAAGATTTTGAAAGAAAGGAATTCCCCAGTATTGAAACTTTTATTTGCATTGAAGCAACTGTTTTTTTTGTAAACCAATTAAGGGGCAATTTAGCGTGGCCAATCCACCTAGCTTTTGTACATCTTTCGGTTGAGGGGGGTGAGACCCACGCAAACACAGGGAGAATGTGCAAACGCCGCACGGACAGTGACCCGGGGCCAGGATTGAACCTGGGACCTCGGCGCCGTGCAGCAGCAGTGCTAAATACAGCTCCACCGTGCCGCCCTCGCAACCCGTTTGTATTAGTGACACTCCCACACCATTTAATAATAATCATGAATAAAGATACTAATATTAGCAGGAGCTATTTATTTATAATTAGCAGGAGCAATTTTTAACTAGCCTGGGGGTTATCTGCTTATCAATAACTAGCCTGGGGGTTATCTGCTTATCAATAACTAGCAGGGGTTATCTGCTTATCAATAACTAGCCTGGTGGTTATGTTTATCAATAACTAGCCTGGGGTTTATCTGCTTATCAATAACTAGCAGGGATTATCTTCTTATCAATAACTAGCCTGGGGTCCAACTGCTTATCAATAACTAGCCTGGGGTCTATCTGCTTATCAATAACTAGTCAGGGGTATTTCTGCTTATAAATAACTAGCAGGGATTCATCTGCTTATGAATAACTAGCCTGGTGGTTATCTGTTTATCAATAACTAGCCTGGGGTTTATCTGCTTATCAATAACTAGCCTGGGGTTTATCTGCTTATGAATAACTAGCCTGGTGGTTATCGGTTTATCAATAACTAGCCTGGTGGTTATCGGTTTATCAATAACTAGCCTGGGGTTTATCTGCTTATCAATAACTAGCCTGGTGGTTATCGGTTTATCAATAACTAGCAGGGATTATCTGCTTATCAATAACTAGCCTGGTGGTTATCGGTTTATCAATAACTAGCCTGGGGTTTATCGGTTTATCAATAACTAGCCTGGGGTTTATCAATAACTAGCCTGGGGGTTATCTGCTTATCAATAACTAGCAGGGATTATCTGCTTATCAATAACTAGCCTGGTGGTTATCTGCTTATCAATAACTAGCCTGGGGGTTATCTGCTTATCAATAACTAGCAGGGATTATCTGCTTATCAATAACTAGCCTGGTGGTTATCTGTTTATCAATAACTAGCAGGGATTATCTGTTTATCAATAACCAGGCCCCCGGGCCGGGCCCTCACCTGAGCAGCGCCAGGAAGGCCGCGGGCTCCACGTCGGGCAGCTCGATCTCGGCCGAGCTGGTGGCCATGCCGCCGTTGAACATGGCGTCGAAGACGGCGCTGCCCACGGCCAGCACGAAGCGGTGCGCGGGGAGGCGCCGGGCGCCGCGGCCTTTCCCCACCGCGAAGTGGACGTCGCTCAGCAGCTCGTTGTTGAACATGAAGGAGAAGCGCTCCCGCACCGAGCGCTGCGCCGCCTGCCAGTTATACACCGGCGGCGGGGCGGCAGCCCGAGGCCCCGGCCCGGCGGCTGCGGGCGGCTCGGACACCGTGCGGGGGTCGCCCCTACCCGGCCCCGCTCCCGGCCCCGGGCCGCCTCCAGCCGCCGCTCCGGCCGCCGTCTCCGCAGCATCGGCCATTTTAGCGAAGCTCAGCCCGGGGTGGAGCCGGGGCGCGGACGGGGAGGAGCCCGGCCCCCCTCCCCCCAACACCCCCTCCCCCCCCCCCAACCCCCTCCCCCCCCCCAACAAACCCCCCCCCCCAACCCCCCCCCCCCAACCCCCTCCCCCCCCCAACACCCCCCTCCCCCTCCCCCCAACACCCCCTCCCCCCCTCCCCCCTCCCCCTCCTCCCCCCCCCCAAACCCCCAACCCCCCTCCCCCACCCCCAACCCCCCTCCCCCTCCTCCCGCCCCCCCAACCCCCAACCCCCTCCCCCCCCCAACCCCCTCCCCCCTCCCCCCCCCCAACCCCCTCCCCCCTCCCCCCCCAACCCCCCTCCCCCTCCCCCCCCCAACCCCCCTCCCCCCCTCCCCCCCAACACCCCCTCCCCCCAACCCCTCAACCCCCTCCCCCCCCCAACCCCTCAACCCTCCCCCCCAACCCTCAACCCCCTCCCCCCCCCACCCCTCAACCCCACCCCTCCAACCCCTCAACCCCCCTCCCCCCAACCCCTCAACCCCCTCCCCCCCCCACCCCCTCCCCCCCTCCTCCCCCCAACCCCCTCCACCCCCTCCCCCCCTCCCCCTCCCCAAACCCCCTCCCCCCCCTCCCCCTCCCCAAACCCCCTCCCCCCCCTCCCCCTCCCCAAACCCCCTCCCCCCCCTCCCCCTCCCCAAACCCCCCTCCCCCCTCCTCCCCAACCCCCTCCCCCCCAACCCCCCCTCCCCAAATCCCCTCCCCCCCCCCCAAATCCCCTCCCCCCCCTCCCCAAATCCCTCCCCCCCCTCCCCAAATCCCCTCCCCCCCCTCCCCAAATCCCCTCCCCCCCTCCCCCAAACCCCCTCCCCCCCTCCCCAAACCCCCTCCCCCCCCCTCCCCAAACCCCCTCCCCCCCCTCCCCAAACCCCCTCCCCCCCCTCCCCAAACCCCCTCCCCCCCCTCCCCAAACCCCTCCCCCCCTCCCCAAACCCCCTCCCCCCCTCCCCAAACCCCCTCCCCCCCCTCCCCAAACCCCCTCCCCCCCCTCCCAAACCCCCTCCCCCCCCTCCCCAAACCCCCTCCCCAAACCCCCTCCCCCCCCTCCCCAAACCCCCTCCCCCCCCCTCCCCAAACCCCCTCCCCAAACCCCCTCCCCCCCCTCCCCAAACCCCCTCCCCCCCCCTCCCCCAAACCCCCTCCCCCCCCTCCCCAAACCCCCTCCCCCCCTCCCCAAACCCCCTCCCCCCCTCCCCAAACCCCCTCCCCCCCCTCCCCAAACCCCCTCCCCCCCCTCCCCAAACCCCCTCCCCCCCCCTCCCCAAACCCCCTCCCCCCCCTCCCCAAACCCCCTCCCCAAACCCCCTCCCCCCCTCCCCAAACCCCCTCCCCCCCCCTCCCCAAACCCCCTCCCCAAACCCCCTCCCCCCCCTCCCCAAACCCCCTCCCCCCCCCTCCCCAAACCCCCTCCCCCCCCTCCCCAAACCCCCTCCCCCCTCCCCCCCTCCCCAAACCCCCTCCCCCCCTCCCCAAACCCCCCCCTCCCCAAACCCCCTCCCCCCTCCCCAAACCCCAAACCCCTCCCCCCCTCCCCAAACCCCCTCCCCAACCCCCTCCCCCCTCCCCAAACCCCCTCCCCCCCTCCCCAAACCCCCTCCCCCCCAACCCAAACCCCCTCCCCCCACTCCCCCAACCCAAACCCCCTCCCCCCACTCCCCCAACCCAAACCCCCTCCCCCCACTCCCCCAACCCAAACCCCCTCCCCCCCACTCACATCCCCCAACCCCCTCCCCCCCACTCACATCCCCCAACCCCCCTCCCCCCACTCACATCCCCAACCCCCCTCCCCCACACTCACATCCCCCAACCCCCCTCCCTCCCACTCACATCCCCCAACCCCCTCCCTCCCACTCACATCCCCCAACCCCCCTCCCTCCCACTCACATCCCCCAACCCCCCTCCCTCCCACTCACATCCCCCAACCCCCCTCCCTCCCACTCACATCCCCCAACCCCCCTCCCTCCCACTCACATCCCCCAACCCCCCTCCCTCCCACTCACATCCCCCAACCCCCCTCCCTCCCACTCACATCCCCCAACCCCCCTCCCTCCCACTCACATCCCCCAACCACCCCTCCCTCCCACTCACATCCCCCTCCCCCCACCCCCTCCCCCCCTCCCCAAACCCCCTCCCCCCACCCAAACCCCCTCCCCCCACCCCTCCCCAAACCCCCTCCCCAAACCCCCTCCCCCTCCCCCTCCCCAAACCCCCTCCCCCCCCGCAACCCCCTCCTCCCCAACCCCCTCCCCCCAACCCCCCCCCAAAAACCTTCCCCCAACCCCCCCCAACCCCCCCCCTCCCCCCAACCCCCCCTCCCCCCAACCCCCCCCTCCCCCCAACCCCCCCCCTCCCCCCAACAACCCCCCCCTCCCCCCAACTCCCCCCAACCCCCCCCCCTCCCCCCAACCCCCCCCCCCTCCCCCCAACCCCCCCCTCCCCCCAACCCCCCCCTCCCCAACCCCCCCTCCTCCCCAACCCCCCCCTCCCCAACCCCCTCCCCCCTCCCCAACCTCTCCCCAACCCCCTCCCCCCCCCTCCCAAACCCCCTCCCCCCCTCCCCAAACCCCCTCCCCCCCCCTCCCCCAACCCAAACCCCCTCCCCCACTCCCCCAACCCAAACCCCCTCCCCCCAACTCCCCCAACCCAAACCCCCTCCCCCCCACTCACATCCCCCAACCCCCCTCCCCCCCACTCACATCCCCCAACCCCCCCACTCACATCCCCCAACCCCCCTCCCCCCCACTCACATCCCCCAACCCCCCTCCCTCCCACTCACATCCCCAACCCCCTCCCTCCCACTCACATCCCCCAACCCCCCTCCCTCCCACTCACATCCCCCAACCCCCCTCCCTCCCACTCACATCCTCCAACCCCCCTCCCTCCCACTCACATCCCCCAACCCCCCTCCCTCCCACTCACATCCCCCTGCCCCAACCCCCCCCTCCCCCCAAACAACCCCCCAACCCCCCTCCCCTCCCCAACCCCCCCTCCCCCCTCCCCAACCCCCCCTCCCCCTCCCCAACCCCCCCTCCCCCCTCCCCAACCCCCCCCCCTCCCCAACCCCCCCCTCCCCCTCCCCAACCCCCCCTCCCCCCTCCCCAACCCCCCCCTCCCCAACCCCCCCCTCCCCCTCCCCAAACCCCCCCTCCCCCTCCCCAAACCCCCCCCCTCCCCCTCCCCAAACCCCCTCCCTCCCCCCTCCCCAAACCCCCCCCTCCCCCCTCCCCAAACCCCCCCTCCCCCTCCCCAAACCCCCCCTCCCCAAACCCCCCCTCCCCAAACCCCCCCCTCCCCAAACCCCCCCTCCCCAAACCCCCCCTCCCCAAACCCCCCTCCCCAAACCCCCCCTCCCCAAACCCCCCCCCCTCCCCAAACCCCCCTCCCCAAACCCCCTCCCCCCCTCCCCAAACCCCCTCCCCCCTCCCCAAACCCCCTCCCCCCCTCCCCAAACCCCCTCCCCCTCCCCAAACCCCCCTCCCCCCTCCCCAAACCCCCTCCCCCCCCTCCCCAAACCCCCTCCCCCCCTCCCCAAACCCCCTTCCCCCCCCTCCCAAACCCCCTCCCCCCCTCCCCAAACCCCCTCCCCCCCTCCCCAAACCCCCTCCCCCCCTCCCAAACCCCCTCCCCCCCCTCCCCAAACCCCCTCCCCCCCTCCCCAAACCCCCCTCCCAACCCAAACACCTCCCCCACTCCCCCAACCCAAACCCCCAACCCAAACCCCCCCCACCCCCAACTCACATCCCCCAACCCCCCCTCCCCCCCCACTCACATCCCCCTACCCCCCTCCCCCCACTCACATCCCCTCCCCCCTCCCCCCCACTCACATCCCCCAACCCCCCTCCCTCCCACTCACATCCCCCAACCCCCCTCCCTCCCACTCACATCCCCCAACCCCCCTCCCCCACTCACATCCCCCAACCACCCCACTCACATCCCCAACCCCCCCCACTCACATCCCCCAAACCCCCCTCCCCCCCCACTCACATCACCCCAACCCCCCTCCCCCCCACTCACATCCCCCAACCCCCCTCCCCCCCACTCACATCCCCCAAAAAAAACCCACCTCACATCCCCCAAACCCCCTCCCCCCACTCACATCCCCCAAACCCCCACTTACCCCCCAAAACCCCCACTTACCCCCCCAAAACCCCCACTTACCCCCCCAAACCCCCACTTACCCCCCAAACCCCCACTTACCCCCAACCCCACTTACCCCCCCAAACCCCCTCTCCCCACTCCCAAACCCCCTCTCCCCACTCCCAAACCCCCTCCCCCACTCACATCCCCCAAACCCCCTCCCCCCCAAACACCTCCCCCTTCCCCCAAACACCTCCCCCCTCCCCCCAAACACCTCCCCCCTCCCCCCAAACACCTCCCCCCCTCCCCCCAAACACCTCCCCCCAAACACCTCCCCCCCCTCCCCCCAAACCTCCCCCCCTCCCCCCAAACACCTCCCCCCCTCCCCCCAAACACCATCCCCCCCTCCCCCCAAACACCTCCCCCCCTCCCCCAAACCCCTCCCCCCCGCCCCCCAAACCACTCCCCCCAAACCCCTCCCCCCAAACCCCTCCCCCTCCCCCCAAACCCCTCCCCCCAAACCCCTCCCCCCCAAACCCCCCTCCCCCAACCCCCCCTCCCCCCAAACACCCCCTACCCTCCCCCCAAACACCCCCCCTCCCTCCCCCCAAACACCCCCCCTCCCCCCCAAACACCCCCACCCAAACACCCCCTCCCCCAACCCAAACACCTCCCCTCCCCAAACCCCAACACCTCCCCCCTCCCCCACACAAACACCCCCTCCCCCACCCAAACACCCCCCACCCCAAACCCCCCCTCCCCCACCCCAAAACCCCCCTCCCTCCCCCAACCCAAACCCCCCTCCCCCCAAACCCCCCCACCTCCCCCCAAACCCCCTCCCCCCAAACCCCCCTCCCCCCAAACCCCCCTCCCCAACCCAAACCCCCCCTCCCCCCAAACACTCCCCCCAACCCAAACCCCACCCAAACCCCCCACCCTCCCCCAACCCCCCCGCCCCCAAACACCTCCCCCACTCCAAACCCCCACCCAAACCCCCCTCCCCCAACCCCCTCCCTCCCCCCAAACACCCCCGCCCCCAAACACCTCCCCCCCAAACACCTCCCCCTCTCCCCCCAAACACCTCCCCCCTCCCCCCTCCCACAAATACCTCCACCCCCTCCCCCAAACACCTCCCCCCTCCCCCCAAACACCTCCCCCCCTCCCCCCAAACACCTCCCCCCCCTCCCCCAAACACCTCCCCCCAAACACCTCCCCCCTCCCCCAAACACCTCCCCCTCCCCCCAAACACCTCCCCCCCTCCCCCCTCCCACAAACACCTCCACCCCCCTCCCCAAACACCTCCCCCCAAACACCTCCCCCCCTCCCCCCAAACACCTCCCCCCCCCCCCAAACACCTCCCCCCTCCCCCAAACACCTCCCCCCTCCCCCAAACACCTCCCCCCCAAACACCTCCCCCTCCCCCCAAACACCTCCCCCCAAACCCCTCCACCCTCCCCCCAAACACCTCCCCCCTCCCCCAAACACCTCCCCCCCTCCCCCCAAATCCTCCCCCCAAACCCCTCCCCCCAAACCCCCCCCAAACACCCCCCTCCCTCCCCCCAAACACCCCCCCTCCCTCCCCCCAAACACCCCCCTCCCTCCCCCAAACACCCCCCTCCCCCACCCAAACACCCCCTCCCCCAACCCAAACACCTCCCCTCCCCAAACCCCAACACCTCCCCCCCCTCCCCCACACAAACACCCCCCTCCCCCACCCAAACACCCCCCTCCCCCACCCCAAACCCCCCCTCCCCCACCCCAAACCCCCCCTCCCTCCCCACCCCAACCCCCTCCCTCCCCCACCCCAAACCCCCCCTTCCTCCCCCACCCCAAACACCCAAACACCCCCCTCCCCAACCCAAACCCCCCCTCCCCACCCCAAACCCCCCCTCCCCACCCCAAACCCCCCTCCCCCACCCCAAACCCCCCCCTCCCCCACCCCAAACTCCCCCTCCCCCACCTAAAACGCCCCCCTCCCCCACCTAACCCCCCCCAACCCAAACCCCCCCTCCCCCAACCCAAACCCCCCTCCCTCCCCAAACCCCCCTTCCCCACCCAAACCCCCCCCTACCCCCCATCCAAACCCCCCTACCCCCCACCCAAACCCCCCCTCCCCCCACCCAAACCCCCCTCCCCAACCCAAACTCCCCCTCCCAACCCAAACACCACCCCCCCTCCCCAACCCAAACCCCCTCCCCCCCCACCCAAACCCCCTCCCCCACTCACATCCCCCAACCCCCCTCCCCAACTCACATCCCCCAACCCCCCTCCCCCCCACTCACATCCCCCAACCCCCCTCCCCCCACTCACATCCCCCAACCCCCCTTCTCCACTCACATCCCCCAACCCCCCCCTCCCCTCACTCACATCCCCCCAAAAAAAACCACTCACATCCCCCAAACCCCCTCCCCCCCACTCACATCCCCCAAACCCCCCTCCCCCAAACCCCCACTTACCCCCCCCAAACCCCCACTTACCCCCCCAAACCCCCACTTACCCCCCAAACCCCCTCTCCCCACTCCCAAACCCCCTCTCCCCACTCCCAAACCCCTCCCCCACTCACATCCCCCAAACCCTCTCCCCCACTCACATCCCCCAAACCCCCTCCCCCCAAACCCACTCACCCCCCCAAACCCCCTCCCCCCAAACCCCCCCTCTCCCAAACTCCCTCCCCCTCCCCCCAAACCCCCTCCCCTCCCCCCAAACCCCCTCCCCTCCCCTCCCCCAAACACCCTCCCCTCCCACCCAAACACCCCACTCACCCCCCAAACCCCCTCCCCCACTCACATCCCCCAAACCCCATCCCCCCCACTCACCACCCCACCCAAACCACCTCCCACACACCCCACTCATCCCCCCACCCAAACCCCCTCCTCCTCCCCCACCCAAACTCCCCACTCACCCCCCCAAACCCCCCTCCCCCCCACCCAAACTCCCTCCCACCACTCACATCCCCCAAACCCCATCCCCCCCAAACCCCCCACTCACCACCCCACCCAAACCCCCTCCCACTCCCCCCCAAGCCCCCCACTTACCCCCCAAACCCCCTCCCCCCCACCCAAACACCCTCACCCCCCACTCATATCCCCCAAACCCCATCCCCCCCAAACTCACCACCCCACCCAAACCCCCTCCCTCTCACCCCCCAAACCCCCTCCCTCTCACCCCCCCAAACCCCCTCCCACTCACCCCCCCAAACCACCTCCCACTCACCCCCCACAAACACCCCCACAAACCCCCTCCCCCCACCCAAACACCCCACTCACCCCTCAAACCCCCTCCCCCACCCAAACCCCCTCACCCCCCACTCACATCCCCCAAACACCATCCCCCCAAACCCCCCACTCACCACCCCACCCAAACCCCCTCCCACTCACCCCCCTCCCCCAAACCTCCTCCCCCCCAAATCCCCCACTTACTCCCCCCAAACCCCCTCCCAGACCCCCTCCCCAATCTCCCCCACAACCTCCCCCCCCCAATCTCCCCCCAAACTCACCCCCCCCAAACTCTGCCCAATCTCAACCCCAAACCTCACCCCCAAACTCACCCCCGAACTCACTCACCCCCCAAACCTCACCCCCCAAAGTCACCCCAACCTCCCCCAAACTCATGACCCCCAAACTCACCCAAACCCACCCAAACTCACCTCCCCCAAACTCACCCCCCCAAACTCAACACCAATCCATCATCGCGCCCCCAAACCCACACACCTCCACGCATAGTCACCTCCCTCCCCCAAAACAAAAAAGGTAATTTGGACATTCTGAATTCTCCCTCAGTGTATCCAAACAGGCGCCGGAATGTGGCGACTGGGGGATTTTCACAGTAACTTCATTGCAGTGTTAATGTAAGCCTGCTTGTGACGCTAATAAAGATTATTATTATTTTGTGCCCATGTTGCTATTGTTCCTTTTATTCCATGAACACTAACTTTGCTGTCATTTTCTAACTTTGTCTGTTGTGTGGCTCGGTATCAAACACTTTGGAAGTCCATTTGGGGCAGCACGGTAGCATTGTGGATAGCACAGTTGCTTCACAGCTCCAGGGTCCCAGGTTCGATTCTGGCTTGGGTTACTGTCTGTGCGGAGTCTGCACATCCTCCCCGTGTGTGCGTGGGTTTCCTCCGGGCGCTCCGGTTTCCTCCCACAGTCCAAAGATGTGCAGGTTAGGTGGATTGGCCATGATAGATTGCCCTTAATGTCCAAAATTGCCCTTAGTGTTGGGTGCGGTTACTGGGTTATGCGGATATGGTGGAGGTGTTGACCTTGGGTAGGGTGCTCTTTCCAAGAGCCGGTGCAGACTCGATGGGCCGAATGGCCTCCTTCTGCACTGTAAATTTTTTTTTTTTAATATTTTATTGAAAATTTTTGGCCAACCATCACAGTACATTGTGTATCCTTTACACAGTAATATAACAATATAAATAACAATAGCCAGTTTTATAAACAAGAAATAAATAATATATAAACAAAAACAAAACTAAATGGCAACTGCCTTGTCCCAGATAAATATTCTCCAAAAATATGTTTTAACAGTCCAATATACAATTATCTATAACAACAACCTATACATATTATACTTATATATTAACATCCCTGAGAATCCCTCTGGTTCCCCCCCGGGCTGCTGCTGCTGTCTTCTTCTTTTCCATTCCCTCTATCTTTCTGTGAGGTATTCGACGAACGGTTGCCACCGCCTGGTGAACCCTTGAGCCGATCCCCTTAGGACGAACTTAATCCGTTCCAGCTTTATAAACCCTGCCATGTCATTTATCCAGGTCTCCACACCCGGGGGCTTGGCTTCCTTCCACATCAACAGTATCCTGCGCCGGGCTACTAGGGATGCAAAGGCCAAAACATCAGCCTCTCTCGCCTCCTGCACTCCCGGCTCTTCTGCAACCCCAAATATAGCCAACCCCCAGCTTGGTTCGACCTGGACCCCCACTACCTTCGAAAGCACCTTTGTCACCCCCACCCAAAACCCCTGTAGTGCCGGACATGACCAGAACATGTGGGTGTGATTCGCTGGGCTTCTCGAGCATCTCGCACACCTATCCTCTATCCCAAAAAATTTACTGAGCCGTGCTCCAGTCATATGCGCCCTGTGTAACACCTTAAATTGTATCAGGCTTAGCCTGGCACACGAGGACGATGAGTTTACCCTACTTAGGCCATCAGCCCACAACCCCTCCTCAATCTCCTCCCCCAGCTCTTCTTCCCATTTCCCTTTCAGCTCGTCTACCATAATCTCCCCCTCGTCTCTCATCTCCCTATATATGTCTGACACCTTACCGTCCCCCACCCATGTCTTTGAGATCACTCTGTCCTGCACCTCCTGCGTCGGGAGCTGCGGGAATTCCCTCACCTGTTGCCTCGTAAAAGCCCTCAGTTGCATATACCGGAATGCATTCCCTTGGGGCAACCCATATTTTTTGGTCAGCGCTCCCAGACCTGCAAAGGTCCCATCTACAAACAGACCTCTCAATTGTGTTACTCCTGCTCTTTGCCATGTTCCAAATCCCCCATCCATTCTCCCCGGAGCAAACCTATGATTATTTCTTATCGGGGACCACACCGAGGCTCCTGTCTTTCCCCTATGCCGTCTCCATTGCCCCCAAATTTTCAGAGTAGCCACCACCACCGGGCTTGTGGTGTATTTCTTCAGTGAGAACGGCAACGGCGCCGTCACCATGGCTTGTAGGCAAGTCCCCCTCCAGGACGCCTTCTCCAATCTCTTCCACGCCGCTCCCTCCTCTTCTCCCATCCACTTACATACCATTGAGATGTTGGCGGCCCAGTAGTACTCGCTCAGGCTCGGTAGCGCCAGCCCCCCCTATCTCTACTACGCTGCAAAAATCCCTTCCTCACTCTCGGGGTCTTCCCGGCCCACACAAAACTCATGATACTCTTCTCAATCCTTTTGAAAAAAGCCTTCGTGATCACCACCGGGAGGCACTGAAACACAAAGAGGAATCTCGGGAGGACCACCATTTTAACCGCTTGTACCCTCCCTGCCAGTGACAGGGATACCATGTCCCATCTCTTGAAGTCCTCCTCCATCTGTTCCACCAACCGCGTTAAGTTTAACCTATGCAATGTACCCCAATTCTTGGCTATCTGGATCCCCAAGTAGCGAAAGTCCCTTGTTACCTTCCTCAGCGGTAAGTCCTCTATTTCTCTGCTCTGCTCCCCTGGATGCACCACAAAACGCTCACTTTTCCCCATGTTCAGCTTATATCCTGAAAATTCTCCAAACTCCCCAAGTATCCGCATTATCTTTGGCATCCCCTCCGCCGGGTCCACCACATACACCAATAAATCGTCCGCGTAAAGAGATACCCGGTGTTCCTCTCCTCCCCTGAGTACTCCCCTCCACTTCCTGGAACCCCTCAATGCTATTGCCAGGGGCTCAATCGCCAGTGCAAACAATAATGGGGACAGAGGACATCCCTGCCTCGTCCCTCTATGGAGCCGAAAATACGCAGACCCCCGTCCATTCGTGACCACGCTCGCCATCGGGGCCCTATACAGCAGCTGTACCCATCTAATATACTCCTCTCCAAAGCCAAATCTCCTCAACACTTCCCACAAATAATCCCACTCCACTCTATCAAATGCTTTCTCGGCATCCATCGCCACCACTATCTCCGCTTCCCCCTCTGGTGGGGGCATCATCGTTACCCCTAGAAGCCTCCGTATATTCGTATTCAGCTGTCTCCCCTTCACAAACCCAGTTTGGTCCTCATGGACTACCCCCGGGACACAATCCTCTATCCTCATTGCCATTACCTTGGCCAGAATCTTAGCGTCTACATTTAGGAGGGAAATAGGTCTATAGGACCCGCATTGCAGCGGGTCTTTTTCCTTCTTTAGGAGAAGCGATATCGTTGCCTCCGACATAGTCGGGGGCAGCTGTCCCCTTTCCTTCGCCTCATTAAAGGTTCTCATCAGTATCGGGGCCAGCAAGTCCATATATTTCCTATAAAATTCGACTGGAAATCCATCCGGTCCCGGAGCCTTCCCCGCCTGCATACTCCTAATTCCTTTCACTACTTCCTCTATCTCGATCTGTGCTCCCAGTCCCACCCTCTCCTGCTCCTCCACCTTAGGAAATTCCAGCCGGTCCAGGAAGCACATCATTCTCTCCTTCCCATCCGGGGGCCGAGCTTCGTATAATCTTTTATAGAATGCCTTGAACACTCCATTCACTCTCTCCGCTCCCCGCTCTATCTCTCCTTCCTCATCCCTCACTCCCCCTATTTCCCTCGCTGCTCCCCTTTTCCTCAATTGATGGGCCAGCAACCTGCTCGCCTTCTCCCCATACTCATACTGTACACCCTGTGCCTTCCTCCACTGTGCTTCTGCAGTACCCGTTGTCAGCAAGTCAAATTCTACGTGTAACCTTTGCCTTTCCCTGTACAGTCCCTTCTCCGGTGCCTCCGCATATTGCCTGTCCACCCTCAGAAGTTCTTGCAGCAACCGTTCCCGTTCCCTACTCTCCTGCTTTCCTTTATGTGCCCTTATTGATATCAGCTCCCCTCTAACCACTGCCTTCAGCGCCTCCCAGACCACTCCCACCTGGACCTCCCCGTTATCATTGAGTTCCAAGTATTTTTCAATGCACCCCCTCACCCTTAGACACACCCCCTCATCTGCCATTAGTCCCATGTCCATTCTCCAGGGTGGACGCCCTTCTGTTTCCTCCCCTATCTCCAAGTCTACCCAATGTGGAGCGTGATCCGAAATGGCTATAGCCGTATACTCCGTCCTCCTCACCTTCGGGATCAACGCCCTTCCCAAAACAAAAAAGTCTATTCGCGAATAAACTTTGTGGACATAGGAGAAAAACGAAAACTCCTTACTCCTAGGTCTGCTAAATCTCCACGGGTCTACTCCTCCCATCTGCTCCATAAAATCTTTAAGCACTTTGGCTGCAGCCGGCCTCCTTCCATTCCTGGACCTCGACCTGTTCAGCCCTGGCTCCAGCACCGTATTAAAATCTCCCCCCATTACCAACTTTCCCACCTCTAGGTCCGGGATGCGTCCTAGCATGCGCCTCATAAAATTGGCATCATCCCAGTTCGGGGCATATACGTTTACCAAGACCACCGCCTCCCCCTGTAATTTGCCACTCACCATCACGTATCTGCCACCGCTATCCGCCACTATGGTCTTTGCCTCAAACATAACCCGCTTCCCCACTAGTATAGCTACCCCCCTGTTTTTCGCATCTAGCCCCGAATGAAACACCTGCCCCACCCATCGTTTGCGTAGTCTAACCTGGTCTATAAGTTTCAAGTGCGTCTCTTGTAACATAACCACATCTGCCTTAAGTTTCTTAAGGTGTGCGAGTACTCGTGCCCTCTTTATCGGCCCGTTCAGCCCTCTCACATTCCACGTGATCAACCGGGTTGGGGGGCTTTTTAACCCCCCCACTTGTCAATTAGCCACCCCCTTTTTCCAGCTCCTCACCCGGTTCACACGCAGCTATGTCCCCCCCAGGCGGTGCCCACCCCACCCCATTCCGGCTCCCCCTCTCCCCAGCAGCAGCAACCCAGTAACTCCCCCCTCCCACCCCCCCCCACCCCCGCTAGATCCCCCACTAGCGTAGTTACACCCCCCATGTTGCTCCCAGAAGTCAGCAAACTCTGGCCGACCTCGGCTTCCCCCCGTGACCTCGGCTCGCACCGTGCGACGCCCCCTCCTTCCTGCTTCCCTATTCCCACCATGATTATCATAGCGCGGGAACAAAGCCCGCGCTTCCCTTTTGGCCCCGCCCCCCATGGCCAACGCCCCATCTCCTCCACCTCCCTTCCTCCCTCCACCACCACCTGTGGAAGAGAGAAAAGTTACCGCATCGCAGGATTAATAACATAAAACTCATCTTTCCCCCCCTTTTTCCCCCCTCTTCGCCCCCCATACTCGCCCCACCACTTTGTTTCAAACGTTCTTTTTTAATAACCCGCTTATTCCAGTTTTTCTTCCACAATAAAAGTCCACCCCTCATCCGCCGTCTCAAAGTAGTGGTGCCTCCCTTGATATGTGACCCACAGTCTTGCCGGTTGCAGCATTCCAAATTTTATCTTCTTTTTGTGAAGCACCGCCTTAGCCCGATTAAAGCTCACCCTCCTTCTCGCCACCTCCGCACTCCAGTCTTGATAAACGCGGATCACCGCGTTCTCCCACCTACTGCTCCGAGTTTTCTTTGCCCATCTAAGGACCATCTCTTTGTCCTTAAAACAGAGGAATCTCACCACTATGGCTCTGGGAATTTCTCCTGCTCTCGGTCCTCGCGCCATCACTCGGTATGCTCCCTCCACCTCCAACGGACCCGCCGGGGCCTCTGCTCCCATTAACGAGTGCAGCATCGTGCTCACATATGCCCCGACGTCCGCTCCCTCCGCACCTTCAGGAAGGCCAAGAATCCTTAGGTTGTTCCTCCTCGCGTTGTTCTCCAGCACCTCCAGTCTTTCCACACATCGTTTATGGTGTACCTCGTGCATCTCCGTCTTCACCACCAGGCCCTGTATATCGTCCTCGTTCTCAGCAGCCTTTGCCTTCACGACCCGAAGCTCCTGCTCCTGGGTCTTTTGCTCATCTTTTAGCCCTTCAATCGCCTGTAATATCGGGGCCAACAGCTCCTTCTTCATTTCCTTTTTAAGTTCTTCCACGCAACATTTCAAAAACTCTTGTTGTTCAGGGCCCCATGTTAAACTGCCACCTTCCGTCGCCATCTTGGTTCTTGCTTGCCTTCCTTGCCGCTGCTCCAAAGGATCCACTGCAATCTGGCCACTTCCCTCTCCTTTTTCCATCCGTTTCCAGGGGGGATTCCCTTCTGGTTTACCGCACAGTGCTTCTAGCCGTTAAAATTGCCGTTGGGGCTCTTATTAAGAGCCCAAAAGTCCGTTCCACCGGGAGCTGCCGAAACGTGCGACTTAGCTGGTCATCGCCGCACCCGGAAGTCCACTGTAAATTCTATGATACCACATCAGCAACATTGTCCTCATCAATCCTCTCTGTTACCTCATCAAAAAACTCCTGCAAGTTAGTTAAACACATCTTGCCCCAGGTCACTGTCCGTGTGGAGTTTGCACATTCTCTCTGTGTCAGCGAGGGTCTCACACCCACATCCCAAAGATGTTCAGGGTAGGCGGATTGTCCACCACTAAATTGCCCCTTAATTGGGAAAAAAAAAAGAATTGAAAAATGAAAATTGCTTATTGGCACAAGTAGGCTTCAAATGAAGTTACTGTGAAAAGCCCCTAGTCGCCACATTCCGGCGCCTGTTCGGGGAGGCTGGTACGGAAATTGAACCGTGCTGCTGGCCTGCCTTGGTCTGCTTTAAGAACCAGCTCTTTAGCCCTGTGCTAAACCAGCCCCTAATTGTGTACTTTAAATTAAAAAACACAACTTTCCTTTAACCAATCTGTGCTGACTGTCATGTGAGAGTACCTTTAAGACATGGATGTTTAAGCAATGTATCTTTAAGAAAACAGTGATGTCAGAGAGTGGGTGGAGCTGGGCTTTAGATCAACCATTTTGCAGTTTTTAGTTTCAATTTGAAAAAGAGCTTGCAGCGTCTGTGTTTGCAGTGAGCTGGATCTCTGCCATGAAAGACTATCTCTGGATCATTTGGGTGATTTAAACTCATAATAGTGAAGCCTTTAACCTGATGTGATTCTGTTTGAAGGTGTTAAGTCTCTTGGAAGTTTGAAGGAACATTTTGAGGAATTATTTTATATTTTTGGAGTTATGTTTGAAGTAAGGGGTGTTAAGAGATCCAATGTTCATTTAAGATGTTAAGTTGAGTTCATGGAATAAATAGTGTTTTGTGTTTAAAAACCCATGTGTCCATAATTGTAATCCCACCCCTAGGGAACAAGCCGTGTGCTAGGAAAAGCAACAGATACATTAAAGGGGAGGTTGGTTGAACTCCATGATACATTTTGGGGTTCTGAAAACGCCTCACTCATAACATGGCTTTCCATAATTAATCTCCATGTGACTATTAATTTTGTCCCAAATTATTGTTTCTAGAATTTTCCCCAGCCAGTGAAGTTAAGCTGACAGGCCTGTAGTTGGTCTTATCATTTTTTGAACAATGGTGTAACCTTTGCAACTCTCCAGTCCTCTGGCACCATTCCCAAGTGTAAGGAAGATCGGAAAATTATGGCCAGTGCCTCCACAATTTCTACTCTCGCTTCCCTCAGTATCTTTGGATACATCTCGCACCTGGTGCCTTGTCAACTTTAAGTATAGTCAGCCTATCTAATACCTCCAGGAGTCTTTATTAATTTTAAGCTCCTCTGGTAAATTGATTACCTTCTCTTCCACCATGACCTGGTTTGTATTTTCTTCTTTGGTAAAGACAGATGCAAGGTATTAATTTAAGATCTCAGCCATTCTGTCTGCCTCCGTGCGTAAATATCCTAATCAGCCCTATTCCAACTTTTACTATCATATTCCTATTTATATGCCTGTAAGAGACTTTGAGATTCTTGTTTTGTTATCTGCCAGTCTCATTCATACTTCCTATTTGCTTCTCTTATTTGCCTTTTCACCTCCCCTCTAAAATTTCTCTACAGCCTAGGTGTCAGTGGTATTATGCAGCTTACGTCAGTCACAATGTGGCAACTAGGGGCAGCACGGTAGCACAGTGGTTAACACTGTTATTTCACAGCTCTAGGGTCCCAGGTTCGATTCCCGGCTTGGGTCACTGTCTGTGCAGAGTCTTCACGTTCTCCCTCTGTTAGCGTGGGTTTCCTCCGGGTGCTCCGGTTTCCTCCCACAAGTCCCAAAAGACGTGCTGTTAGCTGTATTGGACATTCTGAATTCTCCCTCAGTGTACCTGAACAGGCGCCGGAATGTGGCGACTAGGGGATTTTCACATTAACTTCAGTGAAGTGTTAATGTAAGCCTACTTGTGACGCTAATAAAGATTATTATTTCACAGTAACATCATTGCAGTGTTATGTAAGCCTACTTTGACAATAAAGATTATTATTATAAGCACAGTTTATCTTAATGTCTATCTCTTCCATCATCCAGAGAGCTCTGGTTTGTTTGCCATCCCTTTCCTTTGAGGGAATATACTTTTACTGTGCCCAAACTATCTCTGAAGGTAGCCCATTGCTCAGCCACTGCCTTTCCTGCCAACTTTTAATTCCAATCTATTCGCCCCAGATCCATTTTTACCACACGGAAAAGTTGGCTTTCCCCCCATTAATTATTCTAACTCTTAAGTTCCTTTTTCATGGCCAACCTACACCTTATAATACAATGATCACCGTTCCCTAAATGTTCTTCCACTAGTGATCCACTTGGCCCAGGAACCAGCCCCATGCAGTGCCTCCTTTGGCATTGGACTGTAAGTATAATGCTGCAGAAACATTTACTGAACACACTATCTTGCTCCTCTCTGCCCTTAACACTACTACTATCCCAGTTTATATCCAGATAATTAAAGCTCTGCATTATAACTACTCTATAATTCTTGCACCTCACTAATTTCCTTGCAAATTTGTTCCTGTATATTCTTTCCACTAGTTGGTGGTCTGTAGGCTACACCGAGCAATTTGATTGCACCTTTTTTGTTCCTTAGCTCGAGCCACCGTGGGCCTCTCACACCCACAAGCCAAAATGATGTGCAGGGGAGGTGGATTGGCCACGCTAAATTGCCCCTTAATTGGAAAAAAAAATAATTGGGTACTCTGAATTTTTTAAAAACCTGATTTATTAGTTTCTCCCAACTCTGACCCAAACTAATAACTTACTAGTCCCTCCTGTAACACTATCTATCTGTCCCACCTTGGATTTCTTCTCTGGCATTTCCTCCTTGTTCTTACACCCCTGCCAAGTTAGTTTAAACCCTCCCTAACAGCACTAGCAAATCGCCCTGCAAAGAACTCCATCCTGGCACTATTCAAATGAAATCTGTTTGGCCAGCCCCAATGTCCCAGGAATCTAAAGCCCTCCCTCCTGCACCATCATTCCAGTAACATATTCACCTGCTTTATCCTCCTATTTTTATACTCAGCTGCACGTGGTGCTTGGAGTAATCTGGAGATTACGCCAGTAGTAGGTACCGAGTTGGAGAGAATTCTCAGGGACAGGATTTATACCCTGATGCACGATCAATGACCACTAAAGCAAGGTTGTAGTCCAACTGAAGGCTTTAAAAAGCTAGATGTTTCCCCAGCAGCTCAGGTACAGAATGAGGGCTGCTGGGGCAGCACGGGTTCTTATACCCCGCCTAGCAGGGCAAAGCTACCATACATCCTAACCAATAGAAAGCATACAGTTTCCAGCAATGATGCTTCAGCCTATCAGGTACCGTAATATCTATAATACCACATTCACCCCCTGTTAAAAAAAGAGTCCGGCGGGGGTGGTGGCCTGAAACTACAAAACATGGCAACGTGGTAGAATTAGTTATGGAGGTACCGTAATACCTCCGTACAGTGTTTAGTAACTATTTACAATCCTGATAGCTATGTACATTTGATGGTTTACATTTACAGTTTACAGTTTACAATTAAAAATGGAACAATTAGATTATAGTTTACAGTCTACAATTTAAAATGAAGCAATCAGTCGATCGGGGGCTCTGGTCGTCCTCTGTGATCGACAGAGCTTCGGTGGTGACTCCAGTGGAGGCACGGGCGTCTGTGACTCCGGGAGCGATGCTTCGATCTCCATGGCAGCTTCAGCACCCCTAGACGGCGCTGGTGGGGAAAACGGTTGACCTGGGAAGGGAGCGCCTGCGGGGAGCGTCGGTAGGTGGGGGGGGGGGCGGCGGAAGGACCGATCCTCCTCTAAGGTGCTGCGGTGGAGGGGAGGGTGGGACTGGTGGCTGGGATGTGCGTGGGGTTCCGGCGGGCGCCAGGTCCCGTAGGGAGACCGTATCTTGTCGGCCGTCGGGGTACGCCACGTAGGCGTACTGGGGGTTAGCGTGGAGCAGATGGACCCTCTCGACCAACGGGTCTGACTTGTGCGCCTGCACATATGTTCGGAGCAGGATGGGTCCGGGGGCTGCCAGCCAGGTCGGGAGCGAGGTCCTAGAGGAGGACTTCCTGGGGAAGACAAGGAGACGTTCGTGAGGTGTTTGGTTGGTTGTAATACAAAACAGTGACCGGATGGAGTGGGGGGCATCCGGGAGGACTTCCTGCCAGCGGGAGACTGGGAGATTCCTGGACCGTAGGGTCAGTAGGACAGTCTTCCAGACCGTTCCGTTCTCCCTCTCTACCTGTCCGTTACCCCGGGGGTTGTAACTGGTCGTCCTGCTCGAGGCGATGCCCTTGCTGAGCAGGAATTGACGCAGTTCGTCGCTCATAAAGGAAAACCCCCTGTCACTGTGTATGTACGCGGGGAAACCGAACAGTGCAAAGATGCTATGAAGGGCCTTGATGATGGTGGTTGCGGTCATGTCGGGGCAGGGGATGGGGAATGGGAACCGGGGAGAACTCGTCAATCACGTTCAGGAAGTACTTGTTGCGGTCGGTGGAGGGGAGGGGGCCTTTGAAGTCCATGCTGAGGCGTTCAAAGGGTCGGGAAGCCTTTATCAGGTGCGCTTTCTCTGTTGGTAGAAGTGCAGTTTGCACTACGCGTAGATTTGGCAGTCCCTGGTGGCTGTCCTGACCTCCTCGGTGGAGTAGGGCAGGTTGCGGGTCTTGACAAAATGGAAAAACGAGTGACCCCCGGGTGGCAGAGGTCCTCGTGGAGGGCTCGGAGGCGGTCCACTTGTGCGGTGGCACATGTGCCGCGGGATAGGGCATCAGGAGGCTCATTTAGCTTCCCGGGACGATACAAGACCTCGTAGTTATAGGTGGAGAGTTCGATCCTCCACCACAAGATCTTGTCGTTTTTTATCTTGCCCCGCTGTGCATTATCAAACATGAAAGCAACCGACCGTTGGTCCGTGAGGAGAGTGAATCTCCTGCCGGCCAGGTAATGCCTCCAATGTCGCACAGCTTCTACTATGGCCTGGGCCTCCTTTTCGACTGAGGAGTGGCGGATTTCGGAAGCATGGAGGGTACGGGAGAAGAAAGCCACGGGCCTGCCCGCTTGGTTGAGGGTGGCCGCCAGAGCTACGTCAGACGCATCGCTCTCGACCTGGAAGGGGAGGGACTCGTCGATGGCGTGCATCGTGGCCGTTGCAATGTCTGCTTTGATGCGGCTGAAGGCCTGGCGGGATTTAGATATTTCAGTAAGCTCAGGGAAGGTGGTAAAAGAGGGGGAGGGGTGGCATTGTTAGTCAAGGACAGTATTACGGTGGCAGAAAGGACGTTTGATGAGGACTCGTCTACTGAGGTAGTATGGGCTGAGGTTAGAAACAGGAAAGGAGAGGTCACCCTGTTAGGGGTTTTCTATAGGCCTCCGAAATGTTCCAGAGATGTAGAGGAGAGGATTGCAAAGATGATTCTGGATAGGAGCGAAAGCAACAGGGTAGTTGTTATGGGGGATTTTAACTTTCCAAATATTGACTTGGAAATGCTATAATTCGAGTACATTAGATGGGTCCATTTTTGTCCAATGTGTGCAGGAGGGTTTCCTGACACAGTATGTAGATAGGCCAACGAGAGGCGAGGCCATATTGGATTTGGTACTGGGTAATGAACCAGGACAGGTGTTAGATTTGGAGGTAGGTGAGCACTTTGGTGATAGTGACCACAGTTCGATTACGTTTACTTTAGTGATGGAAACGGATAGGTATATACAGCAGGGCAAGGGTTATATCTGGATTCAGTCACACCATCCTGGATTCCGGTTGGCAGCTGCGGAAACGTGTTGGAGCTTGTGAGAGAGTTTTAATGGGCGGCACAGTAGCACAGTGGTTGGAACTATGGCTTCATAGCACCAGGGACCCAGGTTCGATTCCCGGCTTGGGTCACTGTCTGTGCGGAGTCTGCACGTTCTTCCCGTGTCTGTGTTTCCTCCGGGCGCTCCGGTTTCCTCCCACAAGTCCCAAAAGATGTGCTTGTTAGGTGAATTGGATAAGTCCCCAGGGCCTGATGGGATCGACCCCAGAATACTGAAGGAGGCTGGAGAGGAAATTGCTGAGGCCTTGACCGAAATCTTTGGATCCTCACTGTCTTCAGGGGATGTCCTGGAGGACTGGAGAATAGCCAATGTTGTTCCTCTGTTTAAGAAAGGTAGCAAGGATAATCCAGGGAACTACAGGCCGGTGAGCCTTACTTCAGTGGTAGGGAAATTACTGGAGAGAATTCTTCTAGACAGGATCTACTCCCATTTGGAAGCAAATGGACGTATTAGTGAGAGGCAGCATGGTTTTGTGAAGGGGAGGTTGTGTCTCACTAACTTGTTAGAGTTTTTCGAGGAGGTTACTAAGATGATTGATGCAGGTAGGGCAGTGGATGTTGTCTATATGGACTTCAGTAAGGCCTTTGACAAGGTCCCTCATGGTAGACTAGTACAAAAGGTGAAGTCACATGGGATCAGGGGTGAGCTGGCAAGGTGGATACAGAACTGGCTAGGTCATAGAAGGCAGAGAGTAGCAATGGAAGGATGCTTTTCTAATTGGAGGGCTGTGACCAGTGGTGTTCCACAGGGATCAGTGCTGGGACCTTTGCTGTTTGTCGTATATATAAATGATTTGGAGGAAAATGTAACTGGTCTGATTAGTAAGTTTGCAGACGACGTTGGTGGAATTGCGGATAGCGATGAGGACTGTCAGAGGATACAGCAGGATTTAGATTGTTTGGAGACTTGGGCGGAGAGATGGCAGATGGAGTTTAATCCGGACAAATGTGAGGTAATGCATTTTGGAAGGTCTAATGCAGGTAGGGAATATACAGTGAATGGTAGAACCCTCAAGTGTATTGAAAGTCAGAGAGATCTAGGAGTACAGGTCCACAGGTCACTGAAAGGGGCAACACAGGTGGAGAAGGTAGTCAAGAAGGCATACGGCATGCTTGCCTTCATTGGCCGGGGCATTGAGTATCATAGAATTTACAGTGCAGAAGGAGGCCATTCGGCCCATTGAGTCTGCACCGGCTCTTGGAAAGAGCACCCTACCCAAGGACAACACTTACACCCTATCCCAGTAACCCCACCCAACACTAAGGGCAATTTTGGACACTAAGGGCAATTTATCATGGCCAATCCACCTAACCTGCACATCTTTGGACTGTGGGAGGAAACCGGAACACCCGGAGGAAACCCACGCACACTCCGCACAGACAGTGACCCAAGCCGGAATCGAACCTGGGATCCTGGAGCTGTGAAGCAATTGTGCTATCCACAATGCTACCGTGCTGCATTGTATAAGAATTGGCAAGTCATGTTGCAGCTGTATAGAACCTTAGTTAGGCCACACTTGGAGTATGGTGTTCAATTCTGGTCGCCACACTACTAGAAGGATGTGGAGGCTTTAGAGAGGGTGCAGAAGAGATTTACCAGAATGTTGCCTGGTATGGAGGGTATCAGCTATGAGGAGCGGTTGAATAAACTCGGTTTGTTCTCACTGCAACGAAGGAGGTTGAGGGGCGACCTGATAGAGGTCTACAAAATTATGAGGGGCATAGACAGAGTGGATAGTCAGAGGCTTTTCCCCGGGGTAGAGGGGTCAATTACTAGGGGGCATAGGTTTAAGGTGAGAGGGGCAAGGTTTAGAGTAGATGTACGAGGCACGATTTTTACACAGAGGGTAGTGGGTGCCTGGAACTCGCTGCCGGAGGAGGTGGTGGAAGCAGGGACGATAGTGACATTTAAGGGGCATCTTGACAAATATATGAATAGGATGGGAATAGAGGGATACGGACCCAGGAAGTGTAGAACATTGTAGTTTAGTCGGGCAGCATGGTCGGCGCAGGCTTGGAGGGCCGAAGGGCCTGTTCCTGAGCTGTTCATTTCTTTGTTCTTTGTTCTTATTCTGATTCTCCCTCTGTGTACCTGAACAGGCGCCGGAATGTGGCGACTAGGGGATTTTCACAGTAACTTCATTGCAGTGTGAATGTAAACCTACTTGTGACAATAATGAAGATTATAAACGCCGGGCTGTGTCCATGAGAGGATGATAAAGACATCATTCTGTTTATTTGCCAATAATGTTTCACTGGGATTTCCGGAAATGCAACTTTAAATCCGGGAGACTCCAGGGCAGTCCTGGAGGGTTGGGAACCACCCCGGCGTGTGCGCGAATCGCTTCGTGCGCGCGCCGCGGGAGGGGCGGCCCGGGTCACGCGCGCGCTCCGCGGGAGGGGCGGCGCGGGTCGCGCGCACGTCAGCGTGCAGATTGTTCCAGCAAAGGCGCCGAGCCGCCCGCCCGCCGGGAGCTCAGTGAGCGCGAGCCGCAGCTGAGGGAGGCCGGAGCCGGGGATGGAGCAGCAGGGCCGGGAGCAGGCTGAAGGCAGTCCGAGGCCGGGGCCTCCGCGCCGGGAGCCGGGCCGGAGCCTCACTCCCCATGTGTACTGGGCGCAGAGACACCGCGAACTGTACCTGAGGGTGGACCTGAGCGGAGTACAGGTGGGACCGGGATCACCGGGATCGGGGATTGGGAACACCGCGGAGTACAGGTGGGATCGGGAATACGGGGATTGGGAACACCGGGATTGGGAACACTGGGACCGGGAATACTAGAATGGCAACACGGGAACACTGGGACCGGGATCATCGGGAATACCGGGATCGGGAACACCGGGATTGGGAACACTGGGACCGGGATCATCGGGAATACCGGGATCGGGAACACTGGGATCGGGAACACCGGGATCGGGAAAACTGGGACCGGGATCATCGGGAATACCGGGATCGGGAACACTGGGACCGGGATCATCGGGAATACCGGGATCGCGAACACCGGGATTGGGAACACTGGGACCGGGAACACCAGGATTGGGAATGCCGGGATTGGGGGGACCGGGAATGCTTGGACCGGGACCACTGGGACCGGGAACCTCGGGACCACTGGGACCGGTAACCCCAGGATTGGGGGGGACTGGGAATTCTTGGACTGGGAACACCAGGACTGGGACCAGGAAGACCGGGATTGGGAATGCTGGGAATGGGGCTAGGGAATGGGAATGCAAGTATGTTTTTGTTTTTTCATGGAATGTGGATGCCCCTGGTTAGACGAGCATTTATTGCCCACACCCAGTGCCCTTCAGAAGGTGGTGGTGAGCTGCCTTCTGGAACCGCTGCAGCCTTGAGGTGTAGGTATACCCACTGTGCTGTTAGGGAGGGAGTTCCAGGATGTTGCCCCAGTGACAGTGAAGGTGACTTGGAGGGGAACCTCCAGGTGGTGGGGTTCCCAGGTATCTGCTGCGCTTGTCCTTCGAGACCGGAGTGGTCGTGGGTTTGGAAGGTGTTGTTTAAGCAACCTTGTTGAGTTCATAGATTATAGAACTTACAGTGCACAAGGAGGCCATTCAGCCAATCGAGTCTGCACCGGCCACCCTACCCAAGCCCACACCTCCACTCTATCTCCGTAACCCAGTAACCCCACCAAACCTGTTTGGACACTAAGGGCAATTTAGCATGGCCAATCCACCTAACCTGCAAGTCTTTGGACTGCGGGAGGAAACCAGAGCACCCGGAGGAAACCCACACAGACACAGGGAGAATGTCAGACAGTGACTCAAGCCGGGAATCAACCCGCGACCCTGGTGCTGTGAAGCAACAGTGCTACCCACTGTGCTGCCAGGCAAGTGGAGAGTGTTCCATTACACTCCTGACTTGTGCCACTAGATGGTGGGCATGCTTTGGGCAGTCAGAAGATAGTTATTCGCCATAGGATTCCCAGCTCTGACCTGGTCTTGAATCCGCAGTATTTATACGGCTGGTCCAGTTTCGGTGACCCCCAGGAAGCTGATAGTGGGGGATTCAGCAAAGGCTGGGAATGGGGGCTCAATGATTGGGAATGAAGTGTCAGGATTTGGGAATAGGAGCTGTTAGAAGAGGAGTGAGTGAGTTGTAAGGGATGACTTCGGAATGACATTGGAGCAGTTGAGTGGTAAGATTTGAAAAGAGCTGGATCCATCAGTGAACATTCTTGAACTGGTATTAGGTTCATACAGTTTTACAGTGCAAAAAGAGGCCCTTCGGCCCATTCTGTCTGTGCTGGCCGTCAAGCACCTATCTATTCTCATCCTATTTTTCAGCACTTGGTCCGTATTAAAATGAACTATTGGAATGGGGTTAGGAATGAGATGAGAAGTGTCAGAAATTGGGATTGAAAAGGTACCGGAACTGTCAGGTAGTGAATATGGTAAAGAAATGGGAACAATCAAGAATCGAAACATGGACTGGTTAGGATACAGAGGAGGCCATTCAGCTTTGTCTGCGTCACTCTCTGCAAGAGAAACTTGCTCATTCCCAATCTCCTACTTTTTCCCTGTGGAATTGTCAAGATTTGGACATTGTGTGAAGAATGCAAGCAGTCTGGAAATGGACATGCTTTGTAATCATCCTGGATGGTTTGACCGATGCGAATTAAATGATTGGGTTAGAGCTGGTGAGTTGGATTGAAGGAGGGGGCCGAGTTCTGAGGGGGCCGAGTTCTGAGGTGCGACGGGGTTGTATTACTGATAAAATAAAGGAGGCAATTATCCTTGCAGTGTCCGATAGAATTGCAGCTCCAGCTGCAGTTGATGAATAATATATTGTGTGTTGCACAGAGTAAAATAGCTTTACAAGTTGGCAATGTGCATGCCATTTCTGTAATGGTGTGGAGGTGGCTGATGTTTGGGACACTGAATTTGCTGATGACAGATACATTTTGCTTAATGTACAGATGACTAATTTAAGGAAGATTGATGGCATTAAATGGGATTTGGACCCGTTCAGTTGATGAGCTAAGGAATGGGAGATTAATTTTAATCTAAAGTTAATCTGATGCATTTTGGAATATAAAATATGGGACGTAGACAGTGAGAGCCTTCCATTAGTGAATGTGGGAAAAGAGGAAGAGTGACATTATTGAACATTTGCAGGAGGTATCCAGTGAAAAGTATTATTAACGATGCTATCAGACTGGGCTGGACTGGGATGTGTCACCAGGATGTTTGTCTACAAGTCCATTGTGTTTTGGTCCCTATGTTTATCTCTGCTCGTACCTAAATTGTGACCATACACATCATTGTTTGGTCTTCAAATTATTATGTCCAATTCCATACCCTCAAAATGATGCATGAAGAGGGTTTAGAGAACCGTGAGAAGGATTATTAGATATAAGCATCCATAATAATCTTTATTAGTGTCACAAGTAGGCTTACATTAACACTGCAATGAAGTTACTGTGAAAAGTGTCTAGTAATAATCGCTTATTGTCACAAGTAGGCTTCAACAAAGTTACTGTGAAAAGCCCCTAGTCGCCTGTCTGGGGAAGTCGGTACGGGAATTGAACCCGAGCTGCTGGCATTGTTCTGCATTACAAACCAGCTATTTAGCCCACTGCTAAACCAGCCACATTCCTGTGCCTGTTCGGGTACACAAGGGAGAATTTAGAATAACTAATTCACGTAACAGCACGTCTTTCAGGACTTGTGGGAGGAAATCGGAGCACCCGGAGGAAACGCGCGCAGAGACGAGGAGAACCTGCAGACTCCACACAGATAGTGACCCAATTCGGAAATCAAACCTGGGACCCTGGAGCTGTGAAGCCACAGTGCTAACCACTGTGCTACCATGCTGCCCATTATTTGGTTTATTTTAATGAGTTTTATATCCTCTGGTGACAATTGGTTCTTCCATTTAGTTTGGTTACATTTTGTTCCCCCAAAAACTCGAATATCTAGTTCATGAATAACAAATAACAGTCCTATCTGTTGGAAGAGTGAGTGGAAAGTTACATTAACACTGCAATGAAGTTACTGTGAAAAGCGTAACTGGAAGTGCAAATGAGGGTAAATGGGGTTTCATCAGTTCAGAAGCAAGAGCAGTTAGAATGAATTTTGTAAGTAATGTTCGGCATAAAAGTGTGAAAGTTGCTGGAAATTGATTCTAAGAGTTTTTCTACATTTTTAAGACCAGGATGGTTCATAACAAATAGAACTTTATATTAAATAGAACTTTATATTAAAATAAATAATACTGCCTGAGAAACTCAGCCGGTCAGGCGGAATCTGCGGAGAGAGAAACAGAGTTAATCTTTCGAGTCCACATGGCCCTTGAATTTTATATCGTTGCATTTGAATGAAGTCACTGATGGTTTTGTGAGTTCCCTCTGGTCAAACAAGCTGCAAGATGTTAGGGATGAAGCCCATTGTGTTGCTGGAGAGTTTAATCTTTTAACAGTGAAAATTATCCCAAGGTGCTTAACAGCTGTAATTGGACATAAATGCCAAGCCAATGAACGAAAATTACTCTGGTGACCAAAAGCTCGGTCAAAGAGAAAGGTGTAATATCCGGCATGGGACTTGAGGGGTGCCCCCCCCCTCCCCCTCATTTGCGCCTCAAGAAGCACCAGCCTTGGGAGTGGAGCAAGGCCCAGGATGAGACGTTTATTTAAAACAAAGTGAACAGTGGTTGTCGTCTTCGGGGGTGCTGCTGACACGTTTCGATCCTCTGAAGCCATTATTCGCCACGTGATGCATTGTCGTATGGGATTAGGGCAGTACTGCCTCACCGGAGGCGATGGCCGTGATCGTCTAATCGCCTTTGCCTCACGGATGCTGGCTGCGTCTGCGTGAAAAGACGCTCAAATAATCTTTAATAGAGTCACAAGTAGGCTTACATTGACACTGAAATGAAGTTACTGTAAAAATCCAGAAAAGGAAGATATGGTGGTCATGTTTGGAGTGAAGTGATTTAATCCGTGCATCTAATGGCCTCCATTTGTTTATTGTCACGGACCACAAGAAGTTGTTGGGCCTCTTCGTGAGGACAAGGTGATCCCACTGATTATTTCCGCAAGGATCCAGCGCTCTGCCGTCTTATTGGCTGGTTACTAATACTCTTTTGAGCAGTGCCATTGGGCCCAGATTGCGACTGCTGATGCATTGAGCCATAATCCTCTGCAGACCAAATTCGCAGATTCCCCTAACGGTGGATGAAATGGTCTCTGTCCTGAATTTCAAGGACTCCTTGCCTGTTGCGGCATTGCGTATTCGTAACTGGACACAAACCTGGCCGTACCAAGGTGTGGCATCTGGTGCTATATGGTGGCCAGCATTGACAGCTACCAGAGAGTCGAAGGCTTTCTCCTCTAAGTTCTCCGAGCTGACCATAGAAGTCAATATCCCAGGGTTTTTGTTCCGGCGAAGTACCTTCACAACGGACACGCCGGAGAGCCCAAAATGAAGATGCTGCTGACGCGCACGTCTTGTGGCCGAGTTTGGACATGGAAATCGAGACATTGCCTCCACAGTGCCACATCTGTCAATAGCACCAGGGCAGCATGGTAGCATAGTGGTTAGCACTATGGTTTCACAGCGCCAGGGTCCCGGGTTCGATTCCGGGCTTGGGTCACTGTCTGTGCGGAGTCTGCACGTTCTCCCTGTGTCTGCGTGGGTTTCCTCCGGGTGCTCCGGTTTCCTCCCACAAGTCCCGAAAGACGTGCTATTAGGTAATTTGGACATTCTGAATTCTCCCTCTTGTGTACCCGAACAGGCACCAGAATGTGGCGACTAGGGGATTTTCACAGTATCTTCATTATAGCGTTAATGTAAGCCTACCTGTGACAAAGATTATTATTCTACAATAATAGGATGGAGACGATCACCTCCCAGACGATCTTCGAATGAAATGAAATGAAAATTGCGTATTGTCACAAGTAGGCTTCAAATGAAGTTACTGTGAAAAGCCCACGTTCCTGCAGAGGCTGGTATGGGAATTGAACCCGCGCTGCTGGCCTACATGGGTCTGCTTTAAAAGCCAGCTATTTAGCCCTGTGCTAAACCAGCCCCAGAGCCCTGTGCTAAACCAGCCCCAGTCATTGCGCATTTCTTTTTCCAACTGCACTGGTAATTGGGAGATTTTATTTTTAACAGTATGCAAATGAGTATAGAAACTAGAAGCAGGAGGAGGCCATTCGGCCCCTCGAGCCTGCTCCCCCATTCATTGTGATCATGGCTGATCATCAAGTTCGACACCCTGATCTCACACCCCCCCCCCCCCCCCCCCCATATCCCTTGATCCCTTTAGCCCCAAGAGCGAGATCTAATTCCTTGAAATTACACAATGTTCTAACCTCAACTATTTTCTGTGGTAGCGAATTCCACTGATTCCCCGCTCTCTGGGTGAAGAAATTTCTCCTCACCTCAGTTTTAAAAAGTTTACCCTTTATCCTCAAACTATGACCCCTAGTTCTGGACACCCCCACCATCGGGAACATTCTTTCTGAATCTATTGAAACATTGAAATAGCAAAATAACAAAAATTAAAAGGGAAAAAAAAACAGGGATTGACAGGTGGGGGGCAAGTTAAAGTGGTGCATTCGGAATTCGATAAGTGAACCAGTTGCATTTGCTGCATATTTAATTATAGTTCTCGTTATAAATAAAAAGTCATTGTGTTTAAACTTATAAACCTGGTGACTAATTATTAGGCAGCCAAGGGCCAAAGACTTTGGTATTTTTCTAAGAATTAAATTCACTTGTGTCTGCTTCTCAAACACACTTTTTAATGAGTAACGGGAGAAAACATGATTGGTTAGATGAAGTTGGGTAGGAGGAGGATTGTGTGGAACATAATGATGGTGTAAACCATTGCTTCAGAATCCAAAACTGTGACATTGTGTTTCAATAAAAGCAAAACTATTTCTCTTGTGTCCTTACACTTTCAATCCACTTCCAGGACTTCCGACATAACATCTGCAAATCCCTGCCAGAATTCCCTCCGTTTCGGACATGCCCAAAACATATGAACATGGTTGGCCGGGCTACCCCCACACCGCCCACATCTGTCCTCCTCCTCCTCCTCGAAGAACCTACTCATTGGGGCTACCGTCATGTGGGCCCTGTGGACTACCTTGAACTGAAAGAAGCTAAGTCTAGCACAGGACGAGGATGCATTTGCCCTTTTCAAGGCTTTTTCCCACAGTTCAGATTCCAGCTCTCCTCCTAGCTCCTCTTCCCATTTCCTCTTCACCTCTCTGATAGGGGCCCCTTCCCACTCTAACAATTCCCTGTATATGTCCGAAACCTTCCCATCTCCAACCCCTGTTTTTTTTAATATAAATTTAGAGTACCCAATTCATTTTTTTCCAATTAAGGGGCAATTTAGCATGCTCAATCCACCTACCTTGCACATCTTTGGGTTGTGGGAGTGAAACCCACGCAAACACGGGGAGAATGTGCAAACTCCACACGGACAGTGACCCAGAGCCGGGATCGAACCTGGGACCTCGGTGCCGTGAGACTGCAGTGCTACCACTGCGCCACCGTGCTGCCCCAACCCCTGTTTTTGACAGTACTTTATCCTGTAGTCCCCTCGGGGAGGCGAGGAAAGCTTGGGGCCTGTCTCCGTACAAAGTCCCGCACTTGAAGATACCGAAACCTGTTCCCACCTGGCAAATCAAACTCCTCCTCTAATGTGTCCAAGAACGGAAATCCCTCCTGGATGAATAGATCCCCAAACCTCTCAATCCCTACCCCCTGCCGTACCTTAAAGCCCCCATCCAGCCCCCCCCCCCCCCCGACAAACCGGTGATTGTCACAGATCGGTGACCACACTGACTCGTATGCTGTCTCCATTGCCCCCACACCCTCGGGGCTGCCATCACCACAGGACTTGTGGAGTACCGAGCCGGCGAGAATGCCAGGGGTGCCATCAGTAAAGCCTTTGCAGGATGTTGCCTCCATCCGCTCCCAGACCGACCCCTCCCCCACTACCCACTTCCTGACCATCGATATGTTGGCAGCCCAGTAATAGTTAATAAAGCTCAGGAGAGCCAATCCCCCTTCCCCGCGGGCCCGTTCCAGGAGTGTCCTCTTTACTCTTGGGGTTTTACCCGCCCATAGAAATGAAATGAAATGATAATCGCTTATTGTCACAAGTAGGCTTCAAATGAAGTTACTGTGAAAAGCCCCTAGTCGCCACGTTCCGGCGCCTGTTCAGGGAGACTGGTACGGAAATTAAACCGTGCTGCTGGCCTGCCTGGGTCTGCATTAAAAGCCAGCTCTTTAGCTTTGTACCTCTATATCGCCACATTCATACTTCTGAAAAAAGCCTTTGGGACAAAGATCGGGAGAGACTAAAAAGAAAAGCAGTCTCGGAAGGACAGTCATCTTCACCGTCTGAACCCTCCCCACCAGCGTCAGTGGGAGCATGTCCCTTCTCATTTGATCCACTACTTTGCCCAAATGTAACTTGTGAAGCTGCCCCCAATCCTTGGCCACTTGAATCCCCAGATACCTAAAACTCTTCCCAACCACTTTAAAAGGTAGCTCCTTCAGCCTCCTTTCCTGCCCCCGTGCTTGAATCACAAACATCTAGCTTTTTTCCATATTTAACTTATAGCCTGAAAATCGCCCAAATTCTCCTAATACCTCCATGATTTCGGTCATCCCCCCCCTCCCAAGAATTATCTAATTAATCCCACTTTCCTGCTGTTTCCCACCAGTCCTGCAAATGTTTCCATAGAACCATAGAATAGAACCATAGAATACCTACAGTGCAGAAGGAAGCCATTCGGCATTTCAAGTCCGCACTGGCCCTGCACCCTACCAGGGCACACTCGACTGCCCTATCCTCGTAACCCCACCTAACCTACCGGTCAATTTTATCATGGCCAATCCATCTAACCTGCACATCTTTGGACTGTGGGAGGAAACCAGAGCACCCGGAGGAAACCCACACAGACACGGGGAGAAAGTGCAAACTCCACACAGACAGCCACCCGAGGCTGGAATTCAACCCGGGTCCCTGGCGCTGTGAGGCAGCAGTGCTAACCACTGTGCCACCATGTCGCCTGTTTCCATTTCAATTAATTTTGCTGTTTGTTCCCTTTTGAAAGTTACATTTGAATCTGTTTCTACCTCCCTTTCAGGCAACATATTCCACATCATAACAGTTCATACATTAATTGAAATGACAGCACAATTTCCTATATCTCCCTCATGACACATGGTTGTCCAATGCTAACCCTTTAGAAGTCAGCATGAGAAATGGGACTGTCACTACACTGATGGTGTTACGTACAACCCTGCCTCAGCCCCAAAACTTCATGTTTCACGCTGTCTCAGTGGGTGAATCGTATCAGCTACTGGGTACAAGAGTTTGGCTACTGAAAAGAGAGAGAGAGCAAAGTAATGTTCCACTTTGCAGGTAACTTTCAGTATTTGATTGCTGGTGTGCTATGTAAATTGTCTTTTTGCTCAGTATTTTACATTGTCATTGTGGGTGATGTTTTTGAGATACAAGAAGCCATAACCCTTTCGCACTCACGCCAAAAACCTCACAAGGCTGAAGCTGAGAGCTCTTGTTAATGCATAGTTTTCTGAAGCTCTTAAGATAGGAAAATGCGATTATTTTTGACCTGTTATAATATGGAATGTGTTGCCTGAAAGGGAGGTAGAAACCGATTCTAATGTAACTTTCAAAACGGAACAGGATAAAGAATTGAAAGGAAAACATTTGCAGGACTGTTGGGAAACAGCAGGAATTTGGGTTTAATTAGATCATTCTTTAACACAACCAGCACAGATTAAATGGACCAAATGGCCTTCTGTGCCAAATGATTCTTGTATGGATTAGTACTTCCAATGTAAAGAGGATCTTCTTGGTGAAAGACCTCCTGTTACTGGGAAAAATGTTGCATTGAATTCCTTGTCTTGAGCTCCACTAAAGGTTTGGAAACAGCCAGTTTCCAAACCTCAGCGACAGGTTCATCAGCAAAAGATCATTTATTTCCTTTGCGTCGTTCTGTTGTCAAACTTGTAACTGGTAGATTTTGAGTGTAACGAGTAGAAATAATCCTTTTCGTACCTCCAAAAATCCCTGACTTGAAAATAGAAAGTTCATCAGCGATAGTTAGCAGAGGTGTGGATACCTATACTTGTCAATCCTTTCAGTATTTGATGTTCAGTTCATTCAAAAGGAACATGAGTTGTGAAAATAATTTCACTCTCACAGTTGGAGGCAGGGTTTGCAAGTTATGGAAATCAGATCCTGCTCAGCAACACTTGCAGACAGTGCAAGTATTATATGTTTTTTCATTTGATTGCCATAGACTGAGCGTACAGTTATAGGAGTGGTGAAATATGCAAAGATAATTTTAATGGGAGACTGAACACTGGCAAAGAGTTTCGGCTTCGGGAAGAATTAGCGAACTGGCCTCCAACTGAACTCAAAATTGTGCTTGTTTTCAAGAGTTTCTGCTCCATTAGTATTAGTAAAGAAATGGTTTTGGGGAAATTACTGTGATTGAAGGTGGACAGAACTCCAGGGCCTGATAATCGTCATCTGAGAGTACTTATGGAAGTGGTCCTAGAAATAGTAGATCCATTGGTGGTAATTTTCCAAAATTCTTTGGACTCTGGAGTGGTTCCTACAGATTGGAGGGTAGCGAATGTGACCCAGCTCTTCAAAAAGGGAGGTAAGTAGAAAACGGGGAGTGCAGCAAAGATTTAGACCAGTGAGCCTAACGTCAGTAGTGGGAAGTTGCTGAAGTCCATTATCAAGGATTTCATAGCACAGCATTTGGAAAGCAGTGATATAATCAGGCAAAGTCAACATAAGAACTAGGAGCAGGAGTCGGCCATCTGGCCCCTCGAGCCTGCTCCACCATTCAATGAGATCATGGCTGATCTTTTTGTGGACTCAGCTCCACTTTCTGGCCCGAACACCGTAACCCTTAATCCCTTTATTCTTCAAAAAACTATCTATCTTTATCTTAAAATTAATGAAGGAGCCTGAAGTGCTTCACTGGGCAAGGAATTCCATAGATTCACAACCCTTCGGGTGAAGAAGTTTGGATTTACGAAAGGAAAATCATGCTTGACAAATCTACAAGAATTCTTTGAAGATGTAACTAGTAGGGTTGACCAGCGAGAACCGGTGGATGTGGTTTATTTAGACCTTCAGAAGGCCTTCGACAAGGTCTCACATAGCAGATTAATATGTAAAGTTAAAGCGCATGGGGTTGTTGGTAGTGACTTGGATATGGATAAAAAGCTGGTTAGCAGACAGGAAGCAAAAAGTTGAAATAAATGGGTCTTTGTCTGATTGGTAGGCAGTGACTACTGGGGTAACGCAGGGATCTTTGCTGGGACCCCAACTGTTCACATATATTAATGATTTGGACAAGGGAACTAAATGCATGATCTCCAAATTTGTGGGTGGGAGGGTGAGCTGTGAGGAGGATGCAGAGATGCTTCAGCGGGATTTGGACAGGCTGAGTGAGTGGGCATATGCATGGCAGACACAGTATAATGTGGATAGATGCGAGGTTATCCACTTTAGTAGCAAAAATAGGAAAGCTGATTATTATTTGAGTGGGTGTAAATTGAAAGAGGCGGATACTCAGCAAGACCTTGGCATCCTTGTGCATCAGGCACTGAAAGTAAGCGCGCAGGTACAGCAGTCAGTAAAGAAGGCAAATGATATGTTGGCCTTCATAGCGAGAGGATTTGAGTCTAGGAATAGGGATGTTTTACGGCAATTGTATCGGGCATTGGTGAGGCCACACCTGGAGTATTGTGTGCAGCTTTGGTGTCCTTACCTGAGGAAGGATGTTCTTGCTGTGGAGGGAGTGCAGCGAAGGTTTACCAGGCTGATTCCTGGGATGGCGAGACTGTCATACAAGGAGAGACTAAATCAGTTAGGATTATATTCATTGGAATTTAGAAGCGTGAGAGGGGATCTCATAGAAATGTATAAAATTCTAACAGGATTAGACATGGTAGATACAGAAAGAATGTTCCGGGGAGAGGGGGGGGGGTGCGGAGAATCAGATCATGGATGATCAGCCATGATCATAAAGGGACGAATGGCCTCCTCCTATTTTTATGTTTCTATACTCTGTTTAGATAATTTTTTGTTCTAATTAAGGGGTAATTTAGTGTGGCCAATCCACCTACCCTGCACATCTTTGGGTTGTGGGGATGTGACCCACGTATGTTCAGATCATTAATGTACACCTCAAACAGCAAGGACCCAGCACCAATCCCTGTGGTATCCCACTGGACAAGTGTTTCCAGACAGAAAAACAATCTTCGACCATTACCCTCCGCCTCCTGCCACAAAGCCAATTTTGGATCCAATTTGGAAAATTGCCCTGGATCCCATGGGCTCTTACCACCTTGACCAGTTTCCCAGGAAAGACCTTACGTTTAATATTAAGAGCCTCATTGAAGGACTGCAAAGGAGGGCAATTTTAGCAGAAAGTCATGGTAATCATTTTGAACTGAGGGTGTGGCCAGTTTTATTATATACTATCCTTTTTAAACCAACATAAAAGATAAAACAGGGACGCAATTCGCACGGACATAACCGGTGCATGAAATTCCCTGATGTCGGCGCTAATTTGACCAATTTTGGACCAATTGCTCTGGAAATATCAGCGTATTCCGATGGAAACTGAGCCCCCCGTGTTTAAAATAATGCAATGTATTATAGTAAATGCATATATTCAGGGCTGACAGAAGGACAGTTTTGTGGATTAAAGTAAGGATAGGCATATTCCATAGACTGGAAATCTGGACAGTGGGGAGAAACTAGGTACTTCCCATCGGAAAAGGAGGAACAAGCAGGAAAAGTCACCCAGGCTCATACTTGCGTTGCTGTGAAATGGGGTGAATTTTTATTATATTTCATATAAATTTAGATAGTGGAATTTATTAAAGTTGGGTTCAGCTGAATGACTTTATCTCTGTGCATGATCCACATACTAGGCTGGATCCTCCATCTAGCTAGGGGATTTTCACAGTAACTTCATTGCGGTGTTAATGTAAGCCTACTTGTGACAATAATAAAAGTTATTATAGCTCCAATGTGTCACTAAATTCTCTGGAAACGATTGATGTGTGGGTGGCTGATCTTCGAAATTTCAAAGTGTGAATTGCGAAGGTGAAGGATAAGCAGGCTAATTCATTATCTACGATGGTTAAATAACGGAAGGGTGTTTCAGAGAACAGACTTGAGTCTCAACGTCAACATCTGTGACATGAAAGATTAATTTTTGGTCGAAAGGTCTGCCCTAGCTGCTCAGTTTTAGTTTAGCATTTACAGATTCTCTGTCTGGATTCAGTCCAGTAATTGATCTAAAATTGTTTTACCCAAATATTTATTCTGAAACTAATTGTATAAGAAAAATATTTTAATTGCTTGCAGACAAATTCTACCTTTATTGTTTTACATGCCATTTCAATTTTTTGTCTTAGATCTTATGCTCCCCACTCACCTTTGTCCCCCTCCAAGATGAGCAGGAATGCAGACACCTTGTAATGGCATTGTAAACCTTATTGAGTAGCATTGGCATGTTGCTGGTCCTGATCTGATTTACAGAAATATTGCTTTAAATGTTTTTGTTTGTTGCTTGTACATTTGTAATTTATTTATTTTTTCTGTTAAAGAACATCAATTGATTTTGAGACTAAACTTGCTCAGAATATAAAAACAGACAGTAAAAGTTTCTACAAATATTTAAAACAAAAAACAGTGGCTAAGGTAAATATTGGTTCTTTAGAGGATGAGAAGGGAGATTTAATAATGGGAGATGAGGAAATGGCTGAGGAACTGAACAGGTTTTTTGGGTCGGTTTTCACAGTGGAAGACACAAATAACATGCCAGTGACTGATGGAAATGAGGCTATGCCAGCTGAGGACCTTGAGAGGATTGTTATCACTAAGGAAGTGGTGATGGGCAAGCTAATGAGGCGAAAGGTAGACAAGTCTCCTGGCCCTGATGGAATGCATCCCAGAGTGCTAAAAGAGATGGCTAGGGATATTGCAAATGCACTAGTGATAATTTATCAAAATTCACTAGACTCTGGGGTCTTGGATTGGAAATTAGCAAAGGTGACACCACTGTTTAAAAAAGGAGGTCGGCAGAAAGGGGGTAATTATAGGCCAGTTAGCTTAACTTCGGTAGTAGGGAAGATGCTGGAATCTATCATCAAGGAAGAAATAGCGAGGCATCTGGGTGGAAATTGTCCCATTGGGCAGACGCAGTTGTGGGTTCATAAAGGGCAGGTCATGCCTAACTAATTTAGTGGAATTTTTTGAGGGCATTACCAGTGCGGTAGATAACGGGGAGCCAATGGATGTGGTATATCTGGATTTCCAGAAAGCTTTTGACAAGGTGCCACACAAAAAATTGCTGCATAAGATAAAGATGCATGGCATTAAGGGTAAAGTAGTAGCACGAATAGAGGATTGGTTAATTAATAGAAAGCAAAGAGTGGGGATTAATGGGTGTTTCTCTGGTTGGCAATCAGTAGCTAGTGGTGTCCCTCAGGGATCAGTGTTGGGCCCACAATTGTTCACAATTTACAGAGATGATTTGGAGTTGGGGTCCAAGGGCAATGTGTCCAAGTTTGCAGACGACACTAAGATGAGTGGTAAAGCAAAAAGTGCAAATACTGGAAGTCTGCAGAGGGATTTGGATAGGTTAAGTGAATGGGCTAGGGTCTGGCAGATGGAATACAATGTTGACAAATGTGAGGTTATCCATTTTGGTAGGAATAATAGCAAAAGGAATTATTATTTAAATGATAAAATATTAAAACATGCCGCTGTGCAGAGAGACCTGGGTGTGCTAGTGCATGAGTCGCAAAAAGTTGGTTAACAGGTGATTAAGAAGGCAAATGGAATTCATTGCTAGAGGGATGGAGTTTAAGACTGGGGAGGTTATGCTGCAATTGTATAAGGTGTTAGTGAGGCCACACCTGGAGTATTGTGTTCAGTTTTGGTCTCCTTACCTGAGAAAGGACGTACTGGCGCTGGAGGATGTGCAGAGGAGGTTCACTAGGTTAATCCCAGAGTTGAAGGGGTTGGATTACGAGGAGAGGTTGAGTAGACTGGGACTGTACTCATTGGAATTTAGAAGGATGCGGGGGGATCTTATAGAGACGTATACAATTATGAAGGGAATAGATAGGATAGATGCGGGCAGGTTGTTTCCACTGGCGGGTGAAAGCAGAACTACGGGGCATAGCCTCAAAATAAGGGGAATTAGATTTAGGACTGAGCTTAGGAGGAACTTCTTCACCCAAAGGGTTGTGAATCTATGGAATTCCTTGCCCAGTGAAGCACTTGAGGCTCCTTCATTAAATGTTTTCAAGATAAAGATAGATAGTTTTTTGAAGAATAAAGGGATTAAGGGTTATGGTTTTCGGGCCGGAAAGTGGAGCTGAGTCCAAAAAAGTTCAGCCATGATCTCATTGAATGGCGGAGCAGGCTCGAGGGGCCAGATGGCCGACTCCTGCTCCTCGTTCTTATGTTCTTATGAATTGCAAGCAGAGTAGACCTGAGAAAATCCTGTCCGTTTAACTGGTGACTTGTTCTCTCTTTCAACAGAAACCTGATATCAAGATCACTGAAAACACCCTCTCATTCAGAGGTAAGATTGTAATGCTCATCTTTTTCTGTTGTGTAAACAGAAGTCAAAACTCAAATGGTTGGATTATAAACTAATTTGTTTCCTGATCAAAGAAAAACAATGGCACTGTTTTGTAACATTTCCGATGGGTGCTGGTGTTTAGCTGCTGACAGGATCTTGTTGTAAACAAATTGTTCTGATAAACTGAGATCAAACTCGGGTCCTCAATGCCGTAGACAGCAGTGCTAACCACCGTGCCGCCCCAACATCGTGTACAACTGTAGCGTAGCTTGCCTGCTTTTAGATTCCATTCTGCTTTTAATAAATGACAACATTCCATTTATCTTCCAAATCAGCTGCAAAAGATCGAATATAGTCTTCAGGTGAAGTGAGATTAGAGGATCAGGTTGAGTGTGGAGTAGATGTCACATTCTGTCCTTATTTTCGTGTAATATACTTTTGTTTGAAATTAGTTAAATTGCAAAGTTTAGTGCAACAGGCTGAGAAACTGAAATGCAAATAGTCAGGGGGGGATCAGGCCTTTACAAGAGGGCAGCAGAGTGGAGCTGCTGATTGGCTGTTGCGGGAAAATTTGCATCAGTGCATTGCGGTCACTGTATCCAGAACGTGTACCTGAGCAAGACACCCTCCGTGTTCAAGTGAAGGCAAGCATCCAGCAGAGGGCAGCAGAGTGGAGCTGCTGATTGGCTGTTGCGGGGATAATTTGCATCAGTGCATTGCGATCACTGTATCTAGAATGTGGTTTGTGGAGGAGCTGTTGTCAAGTGACAGTTAAACCCCAAACAGTTCTTCAGTGTTTCCCTCCCTACCTCCTCTAACCAAAAAAACCCCAATCACTGTAAGGATCCCGACCCAGTAAAGATCAAGAGGGAGACTCGAGGGCAGGTAGAAGTGGAAAGAAGTTGAAACGTGACGTCACAACCTGCAGGTAAGTGATTGGCTGGTGACTGGTAAATAGTTTTTCTTTTCCCTGAGGTGATCTCGTGTGGGGTGCAGTTGTTGCTGAGTGAGTGCTTGCTGAGAAGGGGAGTAAATTAAAAAAAAAAACTTATTGTTGGGAGTTTCCAGCTGAATCCGGTCAGAGTGAGGACAGAGTGACTGCTGGGTAAGTCGTAAAGATGTAAATTGTTTGCGCGTGTTTTCAGAATCCTTAAGGGGGAGGGGGAACAGTCACAAGTCGTGGTACACGTCGGTACCAACGACATAGGTAAGCGAAGGGATGGGGATTTAAAACCGGAATTTAGGGAGCTAGGGTGGAAGCTGAGAGCCAGGACAAACCATGTTGTCATCTTTGTTTTTTTGCCGGTGTCATGTGCTAGCGAGGTGAGGAACAGGGAGAGAGTGCAGATAAACACGTGGCTGCAGGGATGGTGTAGGAGGGAGTGTTTCAGTTACGTGGATAATTGGAGCACATTCTGGGGAAGGTGGGACCTGTACAGACAGGACGGTTTGCACCTGAACCAGAGGGGCACCAATATCCTGGGAGGGAAATTTGCTACGGCTCTTCGGCGGGGGGTGGGGGTGTTTAAACTAATTTGTAATGGGGATGGGAAAACGAGCTGTCGTCCAGAAGCCAGTGTTGAGAGTAGTGAGGTACTGAGGGTATCAAGGTCGCAGGAGTGTACCGGCAGACAGAAAGGTGGGTTGAAGTGTGTCTACTTCAATGCAAGGAGCATCCGGAATAAGGTAGGTGAACTTGGAGCGTGGATTGGTACTTGGGACTACGATGTTGTGGCTGTTACGGAGACATGGTTAGAACAGGGACAGGAATGGTTGTTGGAAGTTCCGGGGTATAGATGTTTCAGTAAGAGTAGGGAAGGTGGTAAAAGAGGTGGAGGAGTAGCATTGTTAATCAAGGATAGTTTAACGGCTGCAGAAAGGCGGTTCGAAGGGGATCTGCCTACTGAGGTAATATGGGCCGAAGTTAGAAATAGGAAAGGAGCGGTCACGTTGTTAGGAGTTTTCTATTGGCCCCCAAATAGTAATAGAGATGTGGAGGAAGAAATTGCAAAACAGATTATGGATAGGTGTGGAGGTCACAGGGTAGTTGTCTTGGATGACTTTAACTTTCCAAATATTGATTGGAACCTCTATAGGTCGAACAGTTCGGATGGGGTGGTTTTTGTACAGTGTGTGCAGGATGGTTCCTGACACAATATGTGGGAAGGCCGACAAGAGGAGGGGCCACATTGGATTTGGTACTGGGTAATGAACTAGGCCAAGTGTTAGATTTGTTTGTGGGAGACCACAATTCGGTGTCTTTCACTATTACAATGGAGAGGGATAGGGCCATACGGCAGGCAAGGTTTATAATTGGGAGAGGGGTAATTATGATGCGATTAGGCAAGAATTAGGGAGCATAAGATGGGAACAGAAACTATCAGGGAAAGGCACAAATGAAAAATGGAGCTTGTTCAAGGAACAAATACTGCGTGTCCTTGATAGGTATGTCCCTGTCAGGCAGGGAGGAAATGGCCGTGTGAGGGAACCATGGTTCACAAAAGAGGTTGAATGTCTTGTCAAGAGGAAAAAGGAAGAGTATGTAAGGATGAGAAAACAAGGTTCAGTAGGGTCGCTTGAGGGTTACAAGGTAGCAAGGAATGAGCTGAAAAAAGGGTTTAGGAGAGCTCGGAGAGGGCATGAGAAGTCCTTGGCGGGTCGGATCAAGGAAAACCCCAAGGCTTTTTACTCTTATGTGAGAAATAACAGAATAACCAGGGTGAGGTTAGGGCCGGTGAAGGACAGTAGTGGGAACTTGTGCATGGAGTCAGAAGAAATAGGAGAGGCGTTGAATGAATACTTTTCTTCAGTGTTCACCAAGGAGAGGGGCCATGTTTTTGAGGATGAGCGTGTGATACATGCGGGTAGGCTGGAGGAAGTAGATGTTCTGAGGACGGATGTATTAGCAATTTTGAAAAACCTTAGGGGCGACAAGTCCCCTGGGCCAGATGGGATATATCCAAGGATTCTTTGGGAGGCAAGGGATGAGATTGCAGAGCCTTGGCTTTGATCTTTGGGTCCTCACTGTCCACGGGGATAGTGCCAGAGGACTGGAGAGTGGCGAATGTTGTTCCTCTGTTCAAGAAAGGGAATAGGAATAACCCTGGTAATTATAGGCCGGTTAGTCTTACTTCGGTGGTCGGTAAGTTAATGGAAAAGGTCCTGAAGGATAGGATTTATGACCATTTGGAAAGATGCAGCTTAATCCGGGATAGTCAACACGGATTCATGAAGGGTAAGTCTTGCCTCACAAATTTGATTGAATTCTTTGAGGAGGTAACTAAGTGTGTAGATGAAGGTAGAGCAGTTGAGGTCGTATACATGGATTTTAGTAAGGCGTTTTATAAGGTTCCCCATGGTCGGCTTATGAAGAAAGTAAGGTGGTGTGGGATAGAGGGAAATTTGGCCAATTGGGTAAGTATCTGGCTATCACATAGAAGACAGAGGGTGGTGGTTGTGGATGGAAAATTTTCAGACTGGAGACCAGTTACCAGCGGTGTACCACAGGGATCAGTGCTGGGTCCTCTGCTATTTGTGATTTTTATCAATGACTTGGAGGAGGGGGTTGAAGGGTGGGTCAGTAAATGGATGAGGTGGAGGGCTGTTGTAGGCTGCAAAGAGACATTGATAGGATGCAGAGCTGGGCTGAAAAGTGGCAGATGGAGTTTAACCCTGATAAGTGCGAGGTGATTCATTTTGGTAGAAAAAATTTGAATGCGGATTACAGGGTCAACGGCAGGGTTCTGAGGAATGTGGAGGAACAGGGAGATCTTGGGTTCATGTCCACAGATCTCTTAAGATTGCCACTCAAGTGGATAGAGCCGTGAAGAAGGCCTATAGTGTGTTAGCGTTTATTAACGGGGTATGAGTTTAAGAGCTGCGGGGTTATGCTGCAACTGTACATGACCCTGCGGAGACCAGATTTGGAGTATTGTGTGCAGTTTTGGTCACCTCATTATAGGAAGGATGTGGAAGCATTGGAAAGGGTGCAAAGGAGATTTACCAGGATGCTGCCTGGTTTGCAGGATAGGTCTTATCAGGAAAGGTTGAGGGAGCTAGGGCTTTTCTCTTTGGAGCGGAGGAGGATGAGAGGTGACTTAATAATAGTTTATAAGATAATGAGGGGGATAGATAGAGTGGACGTTCAGAGACTGTTTCCTCAGGTGGATGTAGCTGTTACAAGGGGGCATAACTATAAGGTTCGGGGTAGGAGATATAGGAGGGATGTCCGAGGTAGGTTCTTTACTCAGAGAGTGGTTAGGGTGTGGAATGGACTGCCTGCTGTGATAGTGGAGTCGGACACTTTAGGAACTTTCAAGCAGTTATTGGATAGGCACATGGAGCACACCAGAATGACAGGGAGTGGGATAGCTTGATCTTGGTTTTGGACAATGCTCGGTACAACATCGAGGGCCGAAGGGTCTGTTCTGTGCTGTACTGTTCTATGTTGTATGTATACAAATTTAAGCCAGCAGCATATAGGTACCTCTTTAGATTCACTGATAACAGCATAGACAGTGCCCAGTATAGTAATTTCTACTGATCCAAGACTGAAATATATAATTTCTCGACCCTGACAAAGGTATTTGAATACAGGTGTGATGTCTAATGTGTTATATAATGTCAGATATTTTCTAATGTGCTTCGTATCCACCTTCAGCACATGGCCATGGTGCAAAAGGGGACAATGCATACGAATTCCGCCTTACATTTTTGGAACCAGTAGATCCTGAGGTATGTCACTAATTTCTGATACTTTACCACTAACTGTGATTGCATTTCAGTGACAAATCAAATGAAAGTTGACTATTTCCAATTGATTTTAACTGTTACAGCAGGGAGACATTTAAGACCTTTAGAAAATTATTTCCTCCTCCTAGTTGTAGCCAGAAATGCATGCTACCATTCTAGTGTCCAGAGCTGGGGCTCCACGGAAGCTCATTGCTAGACCTGTTGATCTGCTGCTTATTGTGGAGGACCTACTCCAGAGCGGAAGATCATGTAGTCATGAGATTTATAGGCAACCTTTCAGAAATGATGGCCTTATTCACAGTTGCCATTATCCAACCTGGATTGTAATGTAGTCAGTATAAACATCACGATTCGTGTTTGGAACTGTTAAAATATTGCTAATAATCTAGATCTAGTTCAGTACATGTTTTTGCTCATGGATCATTGCACAAACCTAGTTCCCGAGGTTAAGTCAGAATGTGAACTGGAATTACATAAAAGACAGTTGATGTCGTGGTAACGGACTGCCAACCCTGAAGGAAATTAGTGAACCAGCTTTCAAAACAGTTATCGAGACTTTTTGTTTGTTCTGTTTTGTGAAACCCCACAAATTAATAGTTGCTGGATATGCGATGACTGACCAATCGCTGTGCATTACAAATTCACATTCAGGACGCTGTGGTGATTCTCAAACGGCACAATCGTTGTGGTTTCTGTAATCGGTTTATCCTATCAGGGACAGTTAAGCTCTTTTTTGCTATTTTCTTTCTTTCTTTTGCTTCTGCTGTATAAATGTATTTCAATAAATATATCTTGTAGTTTTAACTCAAAAATGAAGCAAATAGACTTGCTGGCAGGAAATTTACACCAAAACTTGTTGTGTGTTTATAGCCCGTGTTCAGGGCCACGGAAAGACAGGTAACTATCACAGTGAAGAAATCGGAGAACAGATGGTGGGACAGGCTTACCAAACAAGAAAAGAAGCCAATATTCTTGGTTCCTGATTTTGACCGTTGGCAGGACGAGTCTGACGCTGAAATGGAACTCCAGGCAAAGGCAAGTTCAGTGAGGAGGCTCTACCAGTGGTATTGGGTTAAAGAATTGCCCTTTCCTTTCTCTACTTCTGCTTCAAAACCACTCGCTGTTTGAGAATTCATTTTTTTTTTTTTGTTAAATATTTTATTGAAAATTTTTGGTCAACCAACACAGTACATTGTGCATCCTTTACACAATATTATAACAACACAAATAACAATGACCTATTTTATAAACAAAAAATGAATAAATAATAAATAACAAAAATGAAAACTAGCCCTAATTGGCAACTGCCTTGTCACAAGTAACACTCTCCAAAAATATAATTTAACAGTCCAATATATAATTATCTGTAGCAACGATCTATACATACTATACAGTATATGTTAACAACCCTGAGAGTCCTTCTGGTTCCTCCTCCCCCCCCCCCCCGATCCTGGGCTGCTGCTGCTGCCTTCTTTTTCCCATTCCGTCTATCTTTCTGCGAGGTATTCGACGAACGGTTGCCACCGCCTGGTGAACCCTTGAGCCGACCCCCTTAGGACGAACTTAATCCGCTCTAGCTTTATAAACCCCGCCATGTCATTTATCCAGGTCTCCACCCCCGGGGGCTTGGCTTCTTTCCACATTAGCAATATCCTGCGCCGGGCTACTAGGGACGCAAAGGCCAAAACATCGGCCTCTCTCGCCTCCTGCACTCCCGGCTCTTGTGCAACCCCAAATATAGCCAACCCCCAGCTTGGTTCGACCCGGACTCCTACTACTTTTGAAAGCACCTTTGTCACCCCCATCCAAAACCCCTGTAGTGCCGGGCATGGCCAAAACATATGGGTATGATTCGCTGGGCTTCTCGAGCACCTCGCACACCTATCCTCCACCCCAAAAAATTTACTGAGCCGTGCTCCAGTCATATGTGCCCTGTGTAATACCTTAAACTGAATCAGGCTTAGCCTGGCACACGAGGACGACGAGTTTACCCTGCTTAGGGCATCTGCCCACAGCCCCTCCTCGATCTCCTCCCCCAGCTCTTCTTCCCATTTCCCTTTTAGTTCATCTACCATAGTCTCCCCTTCGTCCCTCATTTCCCTATATATATCTGACACCTTACCATCCCCCACCCATGTCTTTGAGATCACTCTGTCCTGCACCTCTTGTGTCGGGAGCTGCGGGAATTCCCTCACCTGTTGCCTCGCAAAAGCCCTCAGTTGCATATACCTGAATGCATTCCCTTGGGGCAACCCATATTTCTCGGTCAGCGCTCCCAGACTCGCGAACTTCCCATCCACAAACAGATCTTTCAGTTGCGTTATTCCTGCTCTTTGCCACATTCCATATCCCCCATCCATTCCCCCCGGGGCAAACCTATGGTTGTTTCTTATCGGGGACCCCCCCAAGGCTCCAGTCTTTCCCCTATGCCGTCTCCACTGTCCCCAAATCTTCAGTGTAGCCACCACCACCGGGCTTGTGGTGTAGTTCCTCGGTGAGAACGGCAATGGGGCTGTCACCATAGCCTGTAGGCTAGTCCCCCTACAGGACGCCCTCTCTAATCTCTTCCACGCCGCTCCCTCCTCCTCTCCCATCCACTTACTCACCATTGAAATATTAGCGGCCCAATAATACTCACTTAGGCTCGGTAGTGCCAGCCCCCCCCTATCCCTGCTACGCTGTAAGAATCCCTTCCTCACTCTCGGGGTCTTCCCGGCCCACACAAAACCCATGATGCTCTTTTCAATCCTTTTAAAAAAAGCCTTCGTAATCACCACCGGGAGGCACTGAAACACAAAGAGGAATCTCGGGAGGACCACCATCTTAACCGCCTGCACCCTCCCTGCCATTGACAGGGATACCATATCCCATCTCTTGAAATCCTCCTCCATCTGTTCCACCAACCGCGTTAAATTTAACCTATGCAATGTGCCCCAATTCTTAGCTATCTGGATCCCCAGGTAACGAAAGTCCCTTGTTACCTTCCTCAACGGTAGGTCCTCTATTTCTCTACTCTGCTCCCCTGGATGCATCACAAACAACTCACTTTTCCCCATGTTCAATTTATACCCTGAAAAATCCCCAAACTCCCCAAGTATCCGCATTATTTCTGGCATCCCCTCCGCCGGGTCCGCCACGTATAGTAGCAAATCGTCCGCATACAAAGATACCCGGTGCTCTTCTCCTCCCCTAAGTACTCCCCTCCACTTCTTGGAACCCCTCAACGCTATCGCCAGGGGCTCAATCGCCAGTGCAAACAATAATGGGGACAGAGGGCATCCCTGCCTTGTCCCTCTATGGAGCCGAAAATATGCAGATCCCCGTCCATTCGTGACCACGCTCGCCACTGGGGCCCTATACAACAGCTGCACCCATCTAACATACCCCTCTCCAAAACCAAATCTCCTCAACACCTCCCACAAATAATCCCACTCCACTCTATCAAATGCTTTCTCGGCATCCATCGCCACTACTATCTCCGTTTCTCCCTCTGGTGGGGCCATCATCATTACCCCTAACAACCTCCGTATATTCGTGTTCAGCTGTCTCCCCTTCACAAACCCAGTTTGGTCCTCGTGGACCACCCCCGGGACACATTCCTCTATTCTCATTGCCATTACCTTGGCCAGGACCTTGGCATCTACATTTAGGAGGGAAATAGGTCTATAGGACCCGCATTGTAGCGGGTCCTTATCCTTCTTTAAGAGAAGCGATATCGTTGCTTCAGACATAGTCGGGGGCAGTTGTCCCCTTTCCTTTGCCTCATTAAAGGTCCTCGTCAGTACCGGGGCGAGCAAGTCCACATATTTTCTATAGAATTCGACTGGGAATCCATCCGGTCCCGGGGCCTTTCCCGCCTGCATGCTCCTAATTCCTTTCACCACTTCTTCTACCTCAATCTGTGCTCCCAGTCCCACCCTTTCCTGCTCTTCCACCTTGGGAAATTCCAGCCGATCCAAGAAGCCCATCATTCTCTCCCTCCCATCCGGGGGTTGAGCTTCATATAATTTTTTATAAAATGTCTTGAACACTCCATTCACTCTCTCCGCTCCCTGCTCCATCTCTCCTTCCTCATCCCTCACTCCCCCTATTTCCCTCGCTGCTCCCCTTTTCCTCAATTGGTGTGCCAGCAACCTGCTCGCCCTCTCCCCATATTCGTACTGTACACCCTGTGCCTTCCTCCATTGTGCCTCTGCAGTGCCTGTAGTCAGCAAGTCAAATTCTACATGTAGCCTTTGCCTTTCCCTGTACAGTCCCTCCCCCGGTGCTTCCGCATATTGTCTGTCCACCCTCAAAAGTTCTTGCAGCAACCGCTCCCGTTCCTTACTCGCCTGCTTCCCTTTATGTGCCCTTATTGATATCAGCTCCCCTCTAACCACCGCCTTCAACGCCTCCCAGACCACTCCCACCTGGACCTCCCCATTATCATTGAGTTCCAAGTACTTTTCAATGCACCCCCTCACCCTTAGACACACCCCCTCATCTGCCATTAGTCCCATGTCCATTCTCCAGGGTGGGCGCCCTCCTGTTTCCTCCCCTATCTCCAAGTCCACCCAGTGTGGAGCGTGATCCGAAATGGCTATAGCCGTATACTCCGTTCCCCTCACCTTCGGGATCAATGCCCTACCCAGCACAAAAAAGTCTATTCGCGAGTAGACTTTATGGACATAGGAGAAAAACGAGAACTCCTTACTCCTAGGTCTGCTAAATCTCCACGGGTCTACACCTCCCATCTGCTCCATAAAATCTTTAAGTACCTTGGCTGCTGCCGGCCTCCTTCCAGTCCTGGACTTCGACCTATCCAGCCCTGGTTCCAACACCGTATTAAAATCTCCCCCCATTATCAGCTTTCCCATCTCTAGGTCCGGAATGCGTCCTAGCATCCGCCTCATAAAATTGGCATCATCCCAGTTCGGGCATATACGTTTACCAAAACCACCGTCTCCCCCTGTAGTTTGCCACTCACCATCACGTATCTGCCCCCGTTATCCGCCACTATAGTCTTTGCCTCGAACATTACCCGCTTCCCCACTAATATAGCCACCCCCCTGTTTTTCGCATCTAGCCCCGAATGGAACACCTGCCCCACCCATCCTTTGCGTAGCTCTAACCTGGTCTATCAGTTTCAGGTGCGTTTCCTGTAACATAACCACATCTGCCTTAAGTTTCTTAAGGTGTGCGAGTACCCGTGCCCTCTTTATCGGCCCGTTCAGCCCTCTCACGTTCCACGTGATCAGCCGAGTTGGGGGGCTTCCTACCCCCCCCTTGTCGATTAGCCATCACCTTTTTCCAGCTCCTCACCCGGTTCCCACGCAGCTGTATCTCCCCCAGGCGGTGCCCCCCGGCCCATCCTCTCCCATACCAGCTCCCCCCTCTCCCCAGTAGCAGCAACCCAGTAATTCCCCCCTCCCACCCCGCCCGCTAGATCCCCCGCTAGCGTAATTACTCCCCCCATGTTGCTCCCAGAAGTCAGCAAACTCTGGCTGACCTCGGCTTCCCCCCGTGACCTCGGCTCGCACCGTGCGACGCCCCCTCCTTCCTGCTTCTCTATTCCCGCCATGATTATCATAGCGCGGGAACCAAGCCCGCGCTTCTCCCTTGGCCCCGCCCCCAATGGCCAACGCCCCATCTCCTCCACCTCCCCTCCTCCCCCCATCCCCACCTGTGGGAGAGAGAAAAGTTACCACATCGCAGGATTAGCACATAAAACCCCTCTTTGCCCCCCACATTCGCCCCACCACTTTGTTCGAACGTTCTTTTTAATAACCCGCTCATTCCAGTTTTTCTTCCACAATAAAAGTCCACGCTTCATCCGCCGTCTCAAAGTAGTGGTGCCTCTCTCGATATGTGACCCACAGTCTTGCCGGTTGCAGCATTCCAAATTTTATCTTCTTTTTATGAAGCACCGCCTTGGCCCGATTAAAGCTCGCCCTCCTTCTCGCCACCTCCGCACTCCAGTCTTGATAAACGCGGATCACCGCGTTCTCCCATTTACTACTCCGAGTTTTCTTCGCCCATCTAAGGACCATTTCTCTATCCTTAAAACGGAGGAATCTCACCACTATGGCTCTAGGAATTTCTCCTGCTCTCGGTCCTCGCGCCATCACTCGGTATGCTCCCTCCACCTCCAACGGACCTGCCGGGGCCTCCGCTCCCATTAACGAGTGCAGCATCGTGCTCACATATGCCCCGACGTCCGCTCCCTCCACACCTTCAGGAAGACCAAGAATCCTCAGGTTGTTCCTCCTTGCGTTGTTTTCCAGTGCCTCCAACCTTTCCACACATCGTTTCTGATGTGCCTCCTGCGTCTCCGTCTTCACCACCAGGCCCTGTATATCGTCCTCATTCTCGGCTGCCTTTGCCTTCACGACCTGAAGCTCCCGCTCCTGGGTCTTTTGTTCCTCCTTTAGCCCTTCGATCGCCTGTATTATCGGGGCCAACAGCTCTTTCTTCATTTCCTTTTTGATCTCTTCCACACAGCATTTCAAGAACTCTTGTTGTTCAGGGCCCCATGTTAAACTGCCACCTTCCGACGCCATCTTGGTTTTTGCTTGCCTGCCTTGCCGCTGTTCTAAAGGATCCACTGCAATCTGGCCACTTCCCTCTCCTTTTTCCATCCGTATCCAGGGGGGATTCCCTTCTGGTTTACCGCACAGTGTTTTTAGCCGTCAAAATTGCCGTTGGGGCTCCTATCAAGAGCCCAAAAGTACGTTTCACAGGGAGCTGCCGAAACGTGCGACTCAGCTGGTCATCGCCGCACCCGGAAGTCCCTGTTTGAGAATTCATGTTGAACATTCTCTATCAAACCTAGTTTTCGTCCATAGCGCAAAGGGAGGCATGATGGCACAGCGGTTAGCACTGCTGCCTCACAGCGCCAGGGCCCCAGGTCGATTCTGACCTTGGGTCACTGTCTGTGTGGAGTCTGCACGTTCTCCCCGTGTCTGTGTGAGTTTCCACCGGGTTCTCCGGTTTCCTCCCACAGTTCAAAAATGCATAGGTTAGGTGGATTGGCTGTGCTAAATTGCCCTTTGTGTCCAAAAGGTTAGGTGGGGTTACGGGGATAGGGCGGGGAACTGGGCCTAGGTTAGAGGGTTCTTTTGGAGGGCCAGTGCAGACTCAATGGGCCAAATGGCTTCTTTCTGCACTGTAGAATTCAATGATTCTAAACCTGATTACATTATTGCCAAGTAACCACCAAATTGACATTGTTAATAAAACACGCCATCTGGACAACGGATGTGAAACTGGCAATAGTCTGATGTAGTTCACAGAATTATAGTGCAGAAGAGGCCCTTCAGCCAATCGAGTCTGCACCGCTGCATGAAAGACACCTGACCTGTCCGCCTATAGCCAAGTTCAGTACAACACTTAAATAAAATCATACAACACAATTAACCAACATTACACAATGGGAGAAAGAGACTAACAAGCAAAATGCACAGATTAACTTTAACCCCAAAAACTAAACTCAATCCCCGATGAGCTGACGGTAACTAGCTCCTTAAAAAGTAAATCAACGGCTGCCATCTTAGGTCAAACCCTGCTACCGACCTTCTAATAGTGAACTTAACCTTCTCCAAATGTAAAAAAGACATGAGGTCACCCAACCAGGCTGAGGCACGAGGCGGATTAGGAGATCTCCACCCAAGTAGATCTTGCCTCCAGGTTATCAAAGAGATGAAGGAGAACATCTGCGTTCACCCAGAGTCTGATACCCCAGAAATGACCACCAGCGGACATGGATCCAAATCGGCATTGCGTATCTTCGACAAGGTGTTGAAGAAAGAGACCCAGAATCTGTCCAACTTGGGGCCAGACCAGGGCATACGAGTGTGGTTAGCCAGCCCCCGAGGGCAGCTCTCACACTTGTCCTCCACCCCAGAGAAAAATCCACTCGGCCTCGCTTTTGCCAGATGCGCTCTATGGACCACCTTGAACTGAGTCAAACTTAGCCGAGCACCGAAGACGTGTGATTGACCCTGCGAAGGACCTCGCTCCACATCTCACCATCCAGAATGGGACTCAGTTGACCCTCCCATTTCATCCTCACCTCACTCAATGGAGCTGACTCCGCTGAGTGGGTATGGTCATATATGTCAGAAATAGTCCCCCCTCCCTCCCAGTCAGACCCGGACAAAGATAAAATCCCCTTGAACAGGGAAGAGCGTGGTGCCGAGGGAAAGCCTTGCACAAACAATCGTGAATCTGAAAATACCTGAAAAGACTGGAACCAGACAATTGGAATTTCTCCACTAACTGCTTAAAACTGACAAACCTCCCCTCCACAAACAGGACTCGAAACCCTTCCCCTCCCATGACTTAAAGATTGGGTCCAAACCAGCTGGCAGGAAAAGGTGGTTGTTGCAGATGGGGGCTAGCCAATACAGGAACAGAGCTTAAAATGCTGCCTGAACTGCTTCCAAATTCTCAGAATGGACACCACCTCTGGAATCAGGGAACAGAGAGTCATAAATGTTTACAGCAAGGAAACAGGCCCTTCGGCCCAGCTTGTCCATGCGCCCAGTTTCTATCACTAAGCTAGTCCCATTTGCCCGCATTTGGCCCATATCCCCCTATACCCACCCTGCCCATGTAACTGGCTTACTGCTTTTTAAAAGACAAAATTGTACCCGCCTCTACCACTGCCTCTGGCAGCTCATTCCAGATGTTCATCACCCTCTGTGTCAAGAGATTTCCCCTCTGGTCTCTTTTGTATCTCTCCCCTCTCACCTTAAACCTATGCCCTCTAGTTCTAGACTCCTCTACCTTTGGGAAAATATGTTGACTATCTATCTTATCTACACTTATTATTTTATAGCTTTGACAAAGAGTCATCAGACTCGAAACGTTAGCTCTTTTTTCTCCCTACAGATGCTGCCAGACTTGCTGAGATTTTCCAGCATTTTCTTTTTCATTATTTTATAGACCTCTATAAGATCAACCCTAAGCCTCCTACGCTCCAGGGGAAAATGTCCCAGCCTCTCCTTATAACTCAGACCATCAAGTCCTGGTAGCATCCTGGTAAATCCCTTCTGTACTTTTTTCAGTTTAACAATATCCTTCCGATAATAGGGTGACCAGAACTGAACATAGTATTCCATGTGTGGTCTTTCACATGGAATATGTGGCTTCACAAATGCCTCCGTCTCTTCCACCATCTCAAAATAAAAGTCTTTGGAGTTGTAGGTCACCCTCAACTTAGCTGGGTACACTATGCCGAACCACACCCCGCTGTTATACAGTGCCGCCTTCACTTGGCCGAAGGCCACCCGTCTCCTCGCCAGCTCCACAGCAAAGTCCTGGTAAATACGTATACCAGCTCCAGGCCACTGCACCTCCCCCTTCTGCTTTGCCCAACTCAGGACCTTCTCCTTCACGCAGTACCTACGGAAACAAATAATCACTGCTCTTGGTGGCTCATTCGCCTTTGGTATAGCCCTCCACGCCTTATGATCCAGTTCATACCAAGGGGAATCTTCTCCCTCCCCCAACAGCTCCTCCAACATCCTGGCAAAATACTCCGTCGGCCTGGGGAGCTCCACCCCTCCGGGCAGGCCCACGATCCTCAGATTTTGCCGCCTAGATCTGTTTTCCAGGTCCTCCACTTTGGCTCACAGACCCTTGTTGGCATCCATCACGCTCTGCAGCACCTCACCCATCGAGGTGACTTGATCACTGTGTTATGACAAGGCCTCTTCCACTTCCTTCAGTGCCTCACCCTGCTCCCGCACCTCAGCCGATGCTCTCGATACCACCGCCCTCACGGGGGCAATCGCCCCCTCCACCTGCACTTTCAACGCTAACATCATCTCTTTCCTCATCACCTCCACGTGCTTTGCGAACTGTTGTTCAAGTTCCCCAACCATCACCTTGGTCAGCTTTTCTGCCGTGAACAGTGTGGCCCCGCCCAGCCTCTGTCTTCCTTCTAGTTGCTGAGCCGACCCTTCCACTCAACGGCGAACCTTTGGGTTTTGGACATCGTTCTTCCTGCCCCTGGGACCGGGCATTTAATTCTAAAAAAATCAAGCCTCGAGCAGCAGCCGTCCAACATGCGCCCTCCTCCAACATGCTGCCACCGGAAGAAATTAATTGTGGTTAATACATATTGTTTTGCAAGTGTTTATTCCATCTTTCATCTTGCTTTAAATGATCCAACACTGCTGACCCAAGTGAGTAACTTGTTTCGGGAGGTAAATGATCCAACACTGCTGACCAAAGTGGGTAACCTGTTTTGGGAGGTAATCCAGTGTGAGAAGATAATTTAAAAAAACCATTTAGAGTACCCAATTGATTTTTCCCAATTAAGGGACAATTTAGCGTGGCCAATCCACCTACCCTGCACATTTGTGGGTTGTGGGGGTAAGACCCACACAGACACGGGTAGAATGTGCAAATTCCACACAGACAGTGACCTGGAACCTTAGTGCTGTGAGGCAGCCGTGCTAACCACTGCGCCACCATGCCTCCCAGTACTGGCTGCCTTTGCTAACCTGTCCAGGTGGCCATTCTTTGGTCGGCTATTTGATTATTGGATGTACCAGTACTTTGTGTTTAAGCACAGATTTTAATGTTTTTTTATGATTGACGTTAGCTGACAGTGCAGGTCACACAGCGAGCCTGGTCTGTGCCACTCAGTACTACACTCCTATTGTGTAGCCTTAGAAGTATTTATCTTTTATTTAAATTAAAAGGCTGATGACCTTTATTCCATGATTGTCTGACAAAGATTCTGCTGAGGTGCAGGAGAGCACTCGGTGAGGTTCCTGTAATATCACCCTTCTTTCCATACTGCTTATTCCATGGACATTTCTCCAAATTGTACCTTTTAACCATTTTACAGAGTCCCAGATTTGTTGCATTGCAGAGGAAGGCCAATCGGCCCATCATCTCTGCACTGGCTCTCCGAATGAGCATCACCTAGAACCCTTTCCCCTGCACCCTCTCAGTCCTCCACATACATCCTATTGAGATAAGTCTAAATCCCTTTTGCAGTACATTCCAGACCCTAACCACTTGCTGCATGAAAATGTCCAGACCTCGCATGGTTACCTCTATCAAATCTCCTCAGCCGCCTTCTCTGCAAGGAGAACAGTCCCAACCTCTCCAATCTATCCTCATAACTGAAGTTCCTCATCACTGGAACCATTCTTGTAAATCTTTCTGTACTCTCTCCAATGCCTTTACATCCAGTGCGACATCCAGAACTCAACACACTACTCCAACTGAGGCTGAACTAATGACTCATTAAGTTCAGCATAACCTCCTCGCTCTTGTGCTCTATGCCCCTATTAATAAAGCCCGGGATACTGTTTGCCATATTAACTGCTCTCTCCACCTGTGCTGCCACCTTCAATATCGATGCACAGATACACCCAGGTCCCTCTGCCCCTGCCGCCCATTTAGAATTGTACTCTTGATTTTATATTCTTGCCACATTCTTCCTACAATGTTTCTTCACATTGAACTTCATCTGCCACCTGTGGCCCACTCCACCAACTTGTCAATGTCCTTTTGAAGTTCGGCACAATCATCCTCAGTTCACAATGCTTCCAAGTTTTGCATCATCTGCAAACTTTGAAATTGTGCCCTGCACTCCAATGTTTAGGTGATTAATATATATATCAGGAAAAGCAAGGGCTCCAACACTGACCCCCTGGGTAACTCCAGCAAGAAAAACATCCCGCAATCAGCGCTACTTGTTTCCTGTTGCTGATCTATTTCTGTATCCATGTTGCTTATTCCAGGAACCATATCTGAGTTTGCAAGTCTGTTATGTGGCACTGTTGGAAGTCCATGTATACCACATCAACAGCATTGCCTTCATAAACCCACTCTGTTACCCTTTCAAAAAACTCCAGCAAATTAATTAATCATGAATTTCTTTTAAGAAATCCACACTGGCTTTCAAAAGACCAAAGAAAAGTACAGCACAGGAACAGGCCCTTCTGCCCCCCAAGCCCGTGCCGACCATGCTGCCCGACTAAACTAAAATCTTCTACACTTCCGGGGTCTATATCCCTCTATTCCCACCCTATTCATGTATTTGTCAAGATGCCCCTTAAACGTCACTATTGTCCCTGCTTCCACCACCTCCTCCGGCAGCGGGTTCCAGGCATCCACTATCCTCTGTGTAAAAAAACTTGCCTCTAAACCTTGCCCCTCACAACGTAAACCAATGTCCCCTAGTAATTGACCCCTCTACCCCGGGGAAAAGTCTCTGACTATCCACCCTGCCTATGCCCCTCATCATTTTGTAGACCTCTATCAGGTCGCCCCTCAACCTCCTTCGTTCCAGTGAGAACAAACCTAGTTTATTCAACCTCTCCTCGTAGCTACTGCCCTCCATACCAGGTAACATCCTGGTAAATCTTTTCTGCACCCTCTCTAAAGCCTCCACATCCTTCTGGTCGTATGGCGACCAGAATTGAACACTATACTCCAAGTGTGGCCTAACTAAGGTTCTATACAGCTGCAACATGACTTGCCAATTCTTATACTCAATGCTCCGACCAATGAAGGCAAGCATACCGTATGCCTTCTTGACTACCTTCTCCACCTGTGTTGCCCCTTTCAGTGATTTGTGGACCTGTACACCTAGATCTCTCTGACTATCAATACTCTGGAGGGTTCTACCATTCACTGTATATTCCCTACCTGTATTAGACCTTCCAAAATGCATTACCTCACATTTGTCCGGATTAAACTCCATCTGCCATCTCTCTGCCCAAGTCTCCAAACGATCTAAATCCTGCTGTATCCTCTGACAGTCCTCATCGCTATTCGCAATTCCACCAACCTTTGTGTTGTCCGTTTCCTTAATTAACCCACGTTTGTCCGTGTGATTAATAACTTTGTTCTGGATCACTGTTTCTAGAAATTTCCCCACCTTGACGTTAAACTGACTGACCTGTAATGGCTGATCTTTTACACCCTTTTTTGAACAGGCGTGTAATGTTGCAATTCTCCCGTCCTCTAGGACCTCGCCAAGTCTAAGGGAGACTGAACAATTATGGCCAGTACCTCTGGAATTTCCACTCTCTTTCAGCACCCTTGGGTGCCTCTTATCCGACCTGCTGCCTGATCAACTTTAAATACAGATAATCTATCCAATACCTCCTCCTGTTCAATGTTCAATCCATCTAGTGTCTGACTTACTTTCTCTTTTACCATGGCTTGGATTGCATCATCTTCCTTGGTAAGGCAGATGCAATGTATTCATTCATTCAATATCTCAGTCATGTCCTCTACCTCCATATGTAAATCTCCTTTTAGGTCCCTTATTGGCCCTACTCATATAGACATATCAATAGTAAAGGCGTGATAAAAAGAAGACTTTGGCATTTCCTTTTATGCTGACTGCCAGTCTCTTTTCATACTCCCTCTTTGCTTCTTTTTTTTGCCTCTTCATTTCTCCTCTGAACCTCCTATGGTCAGCTTGCTTTTCAATTATATTGTCTACCTGACACCTGTCAGAAACACACTTTTTCTTATTTACCTTAATTTCTATCTCTTTTGTCATCCAGGGAGCTCTGGATTTGTTTGCGCTATCTTTCCCTGAACGAACAGGAGTAGTATCTTCGAATAAACTGGATGATATTTTGGGACTATAACTATAGTAATTCTACACTTGCTCTGCTTCATTGGTAGGAAGAAGAGAAAGAAATTAATAGAATAAGTTTGGAATCAAGAATTCAGGAGAATTGTAAGTACAGGGATTCCATTGTAATGCTAGATAGTCAAATAAAACCAGAGACCACAAGAAGTGTCAATAAACAACGTTCTTGGACAGTCTGTGAACATCAGACCCTGTTATATAAAAGTAGTGTTAAACTATTTTCAATATTTTTGTGTGTTTTTCTGTTGGCAACAACGTTGTAACATATCACTGTTTGAATTGAGATGGAGGGGTGGGACTCACTCCAGATGAGGACTAAGCAATGTTTTATAAAGATTTGGCATAACTTCCTTCCTTTTGTATTAATAAGGATCATGTATGCTTAACAATGACAGTGGTGCTGGTGCTGTGATTGTGACAGCAACAGAGTGCCATGTGCCTCTGCATATTTTTATATTTTTCTAAACTGAGTGAGTAGATTCCTGACTTTGCTTCCTGGTTAGTGGAGGGTTTCTTGTGCCACACAAGACTGGCTCATTTTCTGTATTTTCCACTTTACATGGCCCAGGGTTGGATGGTGGAAAATGGGACTGGTTTGATTAAAGGATTGAAATTAACCGTAATTATTCTGAAGTCCTTTTAGCTTGTGTGGGATCAGATAATTACAGTGAATTGTTTCTAAGTGAGATAATTTAGGCTCAATTTAAGTACAATTACACAGGGCCTGTTTTAGCACCCAGTATCGTAGAATTCCGACAGTGCAGAAGGAGGCCATTCGGCCCATCGAGTGCACCAACCCTCTGAAAGAGAAATATTGTGTGATATGTACCAATGATGCACCTTTGTGCCTATAATTCCCTACGTGTTGATCCCGCTAGCTCCAATGGGGGAGAGTGCCTGCCTGGAAAGAGAACCTGAGAATGAATGACCCTGGAGTCACTCTTCAAAGTGACTTGGAAGAGAGCTTCATGGTCAGGGAAGAGGGTAGCCATTGTCCTCTTGGGAATGCACCAAGGCACAGAGGGACCGACTTAGAAAATAACCTAAAGGAGAGTGGGAGGAAAGTAATCCATTTGATTAAAATTGCCAAATGCTTTGAAGTACACAAGCATAACCCACATCATCAAATCCAGTTTGTTCAAAATGATGACGCTGCAATTACGCCCAGAATAGGTGTTCCTCATTGTGTCGTACAGCATGACTAGTTGGCAGAATGAGCCTTAGCAATCTGGCCAGAGAGACCAGCCCTATTTATTTGCGTATTTATTCACTGCTTTGTTCTGATTATATTTAATGGACCTGAAGGTTTGGGAAAGCTTGTTTTTAATACTGTTGTATGTTTCATATCTCATGTTCTTAACTGAGGTAATTAAAATGGGGACAATTTTCTTTCCAGCAGCATTAACTTTTTTTTTTTCCTTCACAAAAGCGTATGTCACCATGAGGAAAGGTTATTTATTTATGTACAACCTGGTACAATTCCTGGGTTTCTCCTGGATCTTTGTCAATATGACAGTGCGACTCTTTGTGTTGGGACAAGGTAAGTGACTAAGTAATCTGTAAAGTAGTGTGAAATGTGGCAGCCTGCCTCTGTCACTCTCAATTCCTTCTTATAATGAATCTTCTTTTGCTGTTAGGAGACAGTTGATTGTTAGATTAATTTCTTAGGATTGCGAATGTATCCGATGCAAGGTAGCACACGTGGATAGCACTGTGGCTTCACAGCGCCAGGGTCCCAGGTTCGATTCCCCGCTGGGTCACTGTGCGAAGTCTACACGTTCTCCCCGTGTCTGCGTGGGTTTCCTCCGGGTGCTACGGTTTCCTCCCACAGTCCAAAGACGTGCAGGTTAGGTCGATTGGCCATGAAGAGCTCTTGCGTGACTGCTTAGAGACAGTGGACTGGTCCATATTTAAGAACTCAGCGACCAACTTAAATGAGTATGCCACCACCGTCACAGACTTCATCAGCAAATGTGTGGATGACTGCGTGCCAAAGAAAGCAGTACGTGCGTTCCCCAACCGGAAACCATGGCTCAATCGTGAGATTGACTCCCTACTGAAGGATAGATCTGAGGCGTTCAAGGCAGATGACCCTGACCTATACAAGAAATCCAGGTACGACCTCCGCAAAGCCATCCGGAATGCCAAGAGAGAATATCAAACCAAGCTAGAGTCACAGACAGACTCTCGGCGGTTGTGGCAAGGACTAAACAACATAACGGGCTACAAAGCGAAGCCGAACAGTATCTCTGGCAGCAGCGCACCCCTCCCCGATGAACTCAATGCATTCTATGCTCGGTTCGAGCAGGTAACCAACAATCTGCTGGCGAGTGCCCCAGCAGCCCATAATTCACCCATACCCACCATCACAGCTTCCGAAGTCAGATTGGCCTTCCTGAAAGTGAACCCTCGGAAGGCGACGGGCCCAGACGGGGATCCCTGGTCGTGCACTCCGAGCCTGTGCGGACCAGCTGGCAGAGGTATTCACGGACATCTTTAACCTGTCCCTACTCCACTCCGAGGTCCCCACCTGCTTCAAGAAGACCACCATCATACCGGTACCAAAGAAGAACCAGGCAACATGCCTCAATGACTACCGACCAGTGGCCCTGACTTCAGTCGTAATGAAGTGCTTCGAGAGGTTGATCATGAAGCGCATCTCCTCCATACTCCCAGAACGCCTTGATCCACTGCAATTCGCATACCACTGCAACCGGTCCACATCAGACACCATTTCCCTGGCCCTAAACTCATCCCTAGAGCATCTCGAAAACAAGGACTCCTACATTAGACTCCTATTTATTGACTACAGCTCTGCCTTCAACACCATAATCCCAGCCAAGCTCATATCAAAGCTCCAAAACCTAGGACTTGGCTCCCCACTCTGCAACTGGATCCTCGATTTTCTGACCAACCGACCACAATCAGTAAGAATGAACAATATTCCTCCACAATAGTCCTCAACACCGGTGCCCCGCAAGGCTGCGTACTTAGCCCCCTACTCTACTCCCTGTACACATACGACTGCGTGGCAAAACTTGGTTCCAACTCCATCTACAAGTTTGCTGACGATACGACCATAGTGGGCCGGATCTAACGATGAGTCGGAATACAGGAGGGAGATAGAGAACCTAGTGGAGTGGTGTAGCGACAACAATCTCTCCCTCAATGCCAGCAATACTAAAGAGCTGGTCATTGACTTCAGGAAGCAAAGTACTGTCCACACCCCTGTCAGCATCAACGGGGCCGAGGTGGAGATGGTTAGCAGTTTCAAATTCCTAGGGGTGCACATCTCCAAACATCTGTCCTGATCCACCCACGTCGACGCTACCACCAAGAAAGCACAACAGCGCCTACATTTCCTCAGGAAGCTAAGGAAATTCGGCATGTCCACATTGACTCTTACCAACTTTTACAGATGCACCATAGAAAGCATCCTATCGGGCTGCATCACAGCCTGGTATGGCAACTGCTCGGCCCAGGACCGCAATCAAACAAACCTGCCTCCCATCCATTGACTCCATCTACACCTCCCGCTGCCTGGGGAAAGCGGGCAGTATAATCAAAGAACCCTCCCACCCGGCTTACTCACTCTTCCAACTTCTTGCATCGGGCAGGAGATACAGAAGTCTGAGAACACGCACGAAGAGACTCAAAAACAGCTTCTTCCCCACTGTCACCAGACTCCTAAATGACCCTCTTATGGACTGACCTCATTAACACTATACCCTGTATGCTTCATCCGATGCCGGTGCTTATGTAGTTACATTGTATATGTTGTGTTGCCCTATTATGTATTTTCTTTTATTCCCTTTTCTTCTCATGTACTTAATGATCTGTTGAGCTGCTCGCAGAGAAATATTTTTCACTGTACCTCGGTACACGTGACAATAAACAAATCCAATCCAATCCAATGCTCAATTGCCCTTAGTGTCCAAAAAGGTTAGATGGGGTTATTGGGTTACGGGGATTGGGTGGAAGTGAGGGCTTAAGTGGGTCGATGCAAACTCGATGGGCTGAATGGCCTCCTTCTGCACTGTATGTTCTGTGTTCTATGTGATTCTGAAGACAATTCAAATCTGCCACTTCATGGTTAGACCAGTGTTACAGTGTCAGTCCCTGACCAGTGTTGTGGGTTTGAACATTGGGACTTTTTTTAAAAAAGCAGAACGTGTCGTTGTAAAAACAAAATCTCCACAATTTCTGCAGTGTCAAAGAACCTGAATGTAGAGATGCCTGAGGAAGGAGCTGCGCGCCGAAAGCTAGTGATTCGGTACACACCTGTTGGCCTTTAACCTGGTGTAAGACTTCTTACTGTCAGTACCTGAAAACAGCTGGCTTTCCAGCTTGGAAATCTTATTCAGTAACTTGACCAAGAAAATAATATAACAAAACTTGCCTCGAAGTGGAGCGGTTATAAAAGGGCTGGGAAACTTGCATGTTGAATGTTAAAAACAAGATCATTTGGAAATGTTGATAGATCAACTCCTGAATGTAAGGGTAGCACGGTGGCGGAATTGGTTAGTCCTGCTGCTTCACGGTGCCGAGGCCCCAGGTTCGATCCCGGTTGTGGGGTCACTGTCCGTGTGGAGTTTGCACATTCTCCCCGTGTTTGCGTGGGTTCCACAACCCAAAGATGTGCAGGGTGGGTGGATTGGCCACGCTAAATTACCCCTCAATTGGAAAAAATTAATTGGGTACTTTAAATTTTAAAAAACAAACTCCTGAATATGGCTACATTCCTCCAGGCAAGTGGTGCACATTTCATTCATCACAGTCCTGGCTGGAACTGTAGAAATTGTGGAGAGACATTACTGAATCAAGAGGCGAGCTTCTCATTGTAGAAAACCCAGCAGCTGACTGGCTCTTCTAGCCACAGTGTAAATCAATTTGAGCAGATCCTCTTTTAGCTGGTGGTGATTCCTGGATGTTGCTTGTGCAATTTGTTCCTGACGTAAGGCAGCAGCTAAAATGAAGGGGCTCCACAACACTGAAAATATATGAAATTTGTGACTCCTTGCACTCCACCCCCTCCACCTTTTGCTTAGACAAGGTTTAAGTATCACTACACTCTGCAGCACAAATCCATCTCATCATACCAAATCCTTCTGGGGATTTTGTGCAGTAGTATGGTGGAATGGGTTTGCTTAATCCATTTTTACATGGATTGGATGTGCATTTAAGCTGCAGTGTGGGTATGTTTAATGTGAAGTTGTCAGAACTGGCATTACAGTTGCCCTTGCTAATGATTATATTTCATTTGTGTCTATCTACAGATTCTTTATTTGATACTTTCCATGCCGTTGGTGATGTGATAAATTTTTGTCAGATGTTTGCTATTTTGGAGGTTATAAATCCATTGCTGGGTTTGGTGAAGACAGGACTGGTGCCAGCAGTAATCCAGGTACAGTACTGTCCTCGAGTCAGCACAGGTTGAGTGGGTAAAGGGGAAGGAGTGTAAAGGCAAGGCAAATCACACACCTTTTTTGATTGGAGAATGTTTTTTTGTGAAAAAATATAGCCCTAGTCCTGTTCTTGTATAGCCTGTATGACATTGTCTTTGTGTTCTGAGAAACTGGGATGTAAATAAAACTGAGCTTGGGTATTGCTGAAAATAGAGACGTGCTGTTGAAGCTTTTCATCTTGCACTCCTCAGGACAGACACAAGAATAGCGAAAGGGAGCAACAATTTATACTGCATGAGAAAAAGGTGCTGATTGGCTGCAAGTTGGCAACAATCCCAAGTGTGGAAAGAGTGACAATAACAATTTAAGATGATCAATTAAGCTTGCAATGTGGCTCACCTTATGTTTGCTAGCTGCTAATTATATTCATATTCAGGGTTTAGCTCAGTTGGCTGGACAGCTGCTTCGTGATGCAGAGACAAGGCCGGCACGCTGCTACTTATGATGTGGATATATTTGTTTTAACAGGTAATTGGGAGGAATATGATTCTGTTTGTGGTGATTGGAAGCCAGGAGGAAATGCAGAGTAAGGCAGCAGTGTTCGTTGTTTTTTACCTGTGGAGCATCATTGACATTTTCCGGTTTGTAGCTCTTTCTATCTTGAGTTTGATTTTCAGTGTGTTGGTCATCTAAAAAACCTGGTTTTCGGATCATTCCCAGTGTCAACTTAACACAAGCAAAACACTCTGCTAGCAGACTCCGAGAGGAACATTATGGGCAAAAGATCAGACCACTAATTCAATCGGATCAATAAGATCCAAAAAATAAATCATTTCGTTGAACACCTTATTAAAATGTCATTAGATGTCATACAATGAATTACTTTTAGAATACATTACAGCTCGGGTTGCCATTCTGCCCAATTTTGGCTGTGCCCGCTATTCCACTGGAGCTTTCTTTTCTAATCCCATTCTCCTGGACCCTTTTATGTTCTCGCTCTTCAACGAAACCTTTATAATTTGTGTCAGAGCCTCAATAGCCACTTTTGGTGAAGCATCTTAGTGCCTTAACCAGCTACTAAAATGTGTGAGACCAGGTGGTGCAGTGGTTAGCACTGCTGCCTCACGGCGCTGAGGTCCCAGGTTTGATCCCGGGTCACTGTCCGTGTGGAGTTTGCACATTCTCCCCGTGTCTGCGTGGGTCTCACCCCACAACTCAAAGATGTGCAGGGTAGGTGGATTGGACACGATAAATTGCCCCTCAATTGGCAAAAAAAAAGAAATTGGTACTCTAAAATGTTTTAAAATTGTGCGAGACCAACCTGCTGCAATAATTCAGTATCACTCCTCTTTCCCCCATGTTAGCCTTGATTAGGGACTTGAGTGAAGAGCGTGAAGTGAAATGTTGCACTTGTACCTACCACTGGATAAAACAACATAAAACACATTCAAATGGGTCATATCGGCTTCAATACTTTTTGAACTGCAATCACTGGTAAAGGGGTGGCACAGTGGTTAGCACTGCTGCCTCACAGTGCCAGGGACTCTGGTTCAATTCCGGCTTTGGGTGACTGGAGTTTGCACGTTCTCCCCGTGTCTGCGTGGGTTTCCTCTGGATGCTCCGGTTTTCTCCCACAGTCCAAGGATGTGCAGGTTAGGTGGATTGGCCATGCTTGAATGCCCTTTAAGAGTGCAGGTTTTGGTTGGGTTACAGGGTTAGGGCAAGGGAGTGGGCTTAGGTCGGGTCAATGCAGACTTGATAGGTCGAATTGCCTCCTTCTGCACTGCAGAGATTGTATGTGTAAACTGATACTTGGCCACCTCTAGGGTATTTCGGTCATGTAACCTTTTAGTTTATGAGTGGGTCTTACAGCTCTTACAGCAGCACTAAATGCAAACTAAAATAGTTTGGCAAAAAGGATAAATCCATTCCAACCTTTTTTTTCATGGTGGTGGCTCTCACTTTGCCTAATTCACATTTTAGCAACCATGTAAACTAGGCTACTTCGCTCTACTGATGATTTTCTGCCAACCCTTAACTGCACAGTAACCACCAGGTGAAGGAACTTTGAACATAAGAATGAGGAGCAGGAGTAAGCCATTCAGCCATTATGGCTAATCTCCTCTTGGCCTCATCTCCACCTTCACATCCGCTCTCCATAACCCTTCATCCTCGCTCTCCATAACCCTTCATCCTCGCTCTCCAAAACCCTTCATCCTCGCTCTCCATAATCCTTCATCCTCGCTCTCCATGACCCTTCATCCTCGCTCTCCATGACCCTTCATCCACGCTCTCCATAACCCTTCATCCCTGCTCTCCATAACCCTTCATCCCCGCTCTCCATAACCCTTCATCCTCGCTCTCCATGACCCTTCATCCACGCTCTCCATAACCCTTCATCCCTGCTCTCCATAATCCTTCATCCCCGCTCTCCATAACCCTTCATCCTCGCTCTCCATAATCCTTCATCCTCGCTCTCCATAATCCTTCATCCTCGCTCTCCATAATCCTTCATCCTCGCTCTCCATGACCCTTCATCCTCGCTCTCCATGACCCTTCATCCACGCTCTCCATAACCCTTCATCCCTGCTCTCCATAACCCTTCATCCCCGCTCTCCATAACCCTTCATCCTCGCTCTCCATAATCCTTCATCCTCGCTCTCTATGACCCTTCATCCTCGCTCTCCATGACCCTTCATCCACGCTCTCCATAACCCTTCATCCCTGCTCTCCATAACCCTTCATCCCCGCTCTCCATAACCCTTCATCCTCGCTCTCCATAACCCTTCATCCTCGCTCTCCATGACCCTTCATCCCCACTCTCCATGACCCTTCATCCACGCTCTCCATAACCCTTCATCCCTGCTCTCCATAACCCTCCATCCCCGCTCTCCATAACCCTTCATCCCCGCTCTCCATAACCCTTCATCCTCGCTCTCCATGACCCTTCATCCTCGCTCTCCATGACCCTTCATCCTCGCTCTCCATGACCCTTCATCCCCACTCTCCATAACCCTTCATCCCCGCTCTCCATAACCCTTCATCCTCGCTCTCCATGACCCTTCATCCACGCTCTCCATAACCCTTCATCCCTGCTCTCCATAATCCTTCATCCCCGCTCTCCATAACCCTTCATCCTCGCTCTCCATAATCCTTCATCCTCGCTCTCCATAACCCTTCATCCTCGCTCTCCATAACCCTTCATCCTCGCTCTCCATAACCCTTCATCCTCGCTCTCCATAACCCTCCATCCCCGCTCTCCATAACCCTCCATCCCCGCTCTCCATAACCCTTCATCCTCGCTCTCCATAACCCTTCATCCTCGCTCTCCATAACCCTTCATCCTCGCTCTCCATAACCCTTCATCCTCGCTCTCCATGACCCTTCATCCTCGCTCTCCATGACCCTTCATCCTCGCTCTCCATGACCCTTCATCCTCGCTCTCCATGACCCTTCACTCCATGACCCTTCATCCCGATATTAATTAAAAACCTATACATCTCCTTAAATGTATTTAGTGTTCCGGAGTCTGCTGCACTCTGCGGTAGAGAATTCCACAGATTCATGACACTTTGAGTGAAGTAATTATCCTCATTTATCCCCACTCTCTGCTTTCTATAGGTTAGCCAATCTTTCTCAGCTAATATATTGCCCCCAATCCCATGGGATATTATCTATTGTGTGGCACCTCCAGATATACTACAGGATCCCCATTATCCACTGTGCATGTTACACCTTCAAAGAATTCGAGCAAATTCATCGAACACTATTTTGCCTTCATAAAACAATGCTGACTCTGATAGATTGCATTTTGACTTTCCAAATGTCCAGTGACTACTTCCTTAATAATGGATTTCAACAGTTTTCCAACGACAGGTGTTAAACTAATTGGTCTATAATTTACTGCTTTTTGCCTTTCTCCTTTTTTGAACAAGGACATTACATTAGCCTTTTCCCAACTAGAATCCTTCCAGAATCCAGAGAATTTTGGAATATTATAACCAATGCCTTCACTATCTCTGTTGCCATTTCCTTTAAGATCCCAGGATGTAGGCTATCCGACCCTGGGGACTTGTCTTCCTTTAATCCCAATACCTGGCTCAGTACCTTTTCCCTAGTGATGATTGTTTTAAGTTCCTCCTTTTCAACAACCTCTACATTATCTGTTACTATTGGAATGGTTCTAGTGTCCTCCACTGTGAAAACAGGCAAAATATTGTCATTTCTGTGTTACAAAGAACAAAGAACAAAGAAATGTACAGCACAGGAACAGGCCCTTCGGCCCTCCAAGCCCGTGCTGACCATACTGCCCGACTAAACTACAATCTTCTACACTTCCTGGGTCCGTATCCTTCTATTCCCATCCTATTCATATATTTGTCAAGATGCCCCTTAAATGTCCCTATCGTCCCTGCCTCCACTACCTCCTCCGGTAGTGAGTTCCAGGCACCCACTACCCTCTGCGTAAAAAACTTGCCTCGTACATCTACTCTAAACTTTGCCCCTCTCACCTTAAACCTATGCCCCCTAGTAATTGACCCCTCTACCCTGGGGAAAAGCCTCTGACTATCCACTCTGTCTATGCCCCTCATAATTTTGTATACCTCTATCAGGTCGCCCCTCAACCTCCTTCGTTCCAGTGAAGTTCCCCATTATTCACTCCCCAGTCTTATTGCTTCTCGGCCTTCTGGCTAAGATCAAGCCCAAGAGTTGCAGTGTTAATGTAAGCCAACTTATGACAGATATATTTTTAAAAATATGAGATGCAGTCCCTGTTCTTGACAGCTTGGATCTTATATGCCTCTTTTGTGGAGACCATGAATTGGCTTCAATTTGAATTGGTTTTTGGAGCAAGCAATGAGATGGATTAAGGGTTTGCCCTGTCCACTCTGCACATAGGCAAAAAAATTATACTCCCAGTCTTGTCCTCTAAGGGACCAATGTTGACTTTAGCTGCTACTCTTCCTTTTTATATACTTGTGGAATCTTTTACTATCCGTTTTTATATTTTGGGGTAGATTTCTTTGATAATTTATTTTTATTGCTTTTTTTAGTAACACTTTATTGATCTTTAATAGTTTCCCAATCCTCCAGGCTGCCACTGACCTTTGCGATATGATATGCCTTAGATTTTGCCTTGAATTCCTTGCTTAGCCACAGATGCATTTTCCCCCTCTTACAATCTATCTTTTTTTTCTTCCTCTCTGGAATATATTTTAGTTGGGAGGAATTGACTATCTCTTTACGTGTCTGCCACTGATCATCAACTGTCCTATCTTTTGGTCTTTTTCCCAGTCCACTAGGCCCAAGTCTGTCGTCATGCCTATGGAATTACCTTGGTTTAACACCAAAACACAAATGTGGGACTCAAGTTTATTGCCCCCAAACTGAGTTTCAAATTCAAGCATGCAATGATCACTCTTCCATAGAGTATCCTTTACTACAAGATCATTAATTAATCCCATCACATTACACAATACTAAATGAAACAGCCTGCTTCCTGATTGGTTCGACAACATATTGTTCCAAGAAACAATCTCTAATACAGCCTATGAACTCTCCCTCGAGCCTACCCGTGCCAATTTGATTAATCCAGCCTATGTGCAAATTAAAATCGCCAATGATTACCGTTGTTCCTTTCTTACAAGCCCCCAGTATTTCCTGGTTTATACTGTGCCTTACTGTGGAGCTATTATTAGGGGACCTATAGATTACTCCCACCCGGGACTACTTTCCCTTGCTATTTCTTACTTCTACCCGGACTGATTCTACATCTTGATCTCCTGTGCTAATATAATTTCTCACTATGGCACTGACCCCCTCCTTTACTAACAAATGACGGAGCACTTACTGTAAGAATGGGACACATTTCACTGACTGATGGAGCAGCATTTAGCTTTAAAATCTGTATTGTCGTTGGACTGTATATTAATGGTATCTGCTACGTTGAGGAAATGTACATAAAGCATTGTTTTGTTATTGAAATAGGTACCCATATTACATGCTGTCCTGTATAGACACAGAGTGGAGAATGCTGACCTGGATCAGATATACCATTTGGATTCCTCTCTATCCACTCGGAGTCATTGCTGAAGGTTGGTTCTGAAATTTGTACATACTTTACATTATTGACAGAATCTGAAACCACTAGAATAACAGTTTGTACATATATCATGCTCTTTGGGAGAAATGTGAAGTTGGTTTATCTTGCCGAATTCCTCTATATATCTAGCAGTTTGTGTT